>NC_066316.1:28344240-28645406 GCF_022539315.1 Serinus canaria
TTTTTTGCCTGTTATTCTCCTAAACTCACTGGGACAGCAGACCTGGCTGTGCTCCTTGTAGAAGACTCATCACTGTGTTGGCCAAAGGACAGGAGCCATGGCCCTGCTCTCTCGTGCCCTGCCACGTGGGCATGGAGCACTGCTCTCCTGGCTGGAGGGTTTCTCTAAAGCAGAGGGCACAGGGCTGTGATGTTTGAGCCTGAAGGTGCACAGAGCTGTTGTGTTGGGAGAACACTGAAAGCTTCAGCCTTGCTGCTGACCTGGGGCTGTGCTAGGCTTTCACATCTGGCCTGTGTAAGCCCTGCCTTTGGGGGTAGCCGCTCCCCCTCTTTATTCAGCCTGTGCTCTAGGAAGGGCCTTGCTGTGCAAGGGTTGCCAGTTCCCTGACTTCTGGGACTCTGGCTGGGCCCTGTGCAGGGAGACCCTCCTGGAGTGGTCTTGTGTCAGGAAAGAGAGACACACTGGATCTTTTCGGTCTTCAGTTCTTGTTTATTGTTACGTTATCTAGAGTTTTGTGTGCTGTCCACACAAGGCTCAGTGCACTGGCAGAGCGCTGCAAACATGGCTAACAGTCTATGGTTACAAGCTCTTTTAAAGCTAAACTATCCAATTAAGAACTGGCACCTAGGTATTTCCCTTTTTAACCCAATAATTGATCCCCAAAAGCCCGCAATGTGGACTTTTCCACCCAATTACAAAATGCCACCCATACCCAGGAAGAAGGAAGAAGAAGCATGAGGAAGAAGCCCCGGATGACTCCCTGTGCCCTCCATCTTGTTTCCGTCCACTACATACTAAAAATCCTAAAACCTAAATTTCCCACCCAAGAGATAGATCTACACTACCCTCTACGATCTACTTCACACCCTAGTGGATTCTAGTCTATTCTAGAGTTTAGGAAATGTTCTCCATGAATGAGGCTCAACGTCAGTGTTCCCCTAGCAGTCAGGGCACCCCAGAGCAGACAGGGAAATATTCCCGGTGCCCTGGGTTTCCACGTTGCTGGATTGCTGTTCATCATCAGCAGCAGCGTGCGGCTGCCCCGGTTGCTGTGCCTGTGTGTGCCAGCCCCGGTGCTGTCCTGGTGGGATGGAGGTGGGACCCACTCGGGCAGAAGCCTACAGGCACAGGGTGCTGCACAATGGCCACTTTGTGCAGCACCCTGACCTCATCTGCCCACTGCAGCTGCACCCTGCCCTGCCTTAACCCTCTGCAGCTCTCCTGCCCAGCAGTGCTGGGATAGAGGATGGGCTTGCAGCAGTGGGAAAAAGCTGTTCCTGCTGGCCCAAAGCTGGCTCTGAGGGCTGCTAGGAAAGGAATGGGGCTGGCTCTTTGCTCTGAAATGGCTTCCCAGGGGAGGAGAGCCATAGGGCTGTGCTTCCCTGGCAGCTCACTGGGTGTGGGATTGGTGTTGGGCTGCTCACATGTAAGCATTGCCTCTGCACCAGCATCCACTTCACCTCGCTGTCCCAGATTGTCTTATTGAGGCCCCTTCAGTCCTCTGCTTAATGGGCCATGGAGCTGCCTCCCTGCCTTGCTGTGAGGCAATTTTCTCTGTGCATATTGCATCACTGGGCATGGTTTTTCCCTTTTCATCAGCCCTCTGCTGTGGCTTGCAATTTCTCCTCACACTATACTGTTTCTTCTTTCAGTTCTTTTTTTTTTTTTTTTTTAACAAAGCAAACACAGCAAGCAACATCATCATTCTGTTTCTCTGTTTCTGTGCTAGACATTCAAGCTTGGTGTGCCTTCTTGTTCCTGGAAGACTCTGGACAACTGGGGAGCTGGCTGGTAGGGTTAACCATATAGAATTAAAACAGGTGTTATGGAGCTGAGGAGGCTTTTTCTGAAAATTTGGACTGTTTAAACTTTGACATCTCAAGGCTCTTGACAGGATACAACAAGAAACAGAAATATCCATACCTTTAAAGTGCACTTGTCCTGTGGAGGGTCATTAGCAAAACTAAAGAAAGGCAGACTTCTGGCCTGCTTTGGTGTTCTTTGGAAAGTCTGATCTTTGAGTCAAGTTAAAGCACAGTTACTGAATACAGATTAAAAAAAAAAAAACCAAACAAATTTTGAAATCTCTTTCATTAAGCAAGTTAAAATCCCTGCACCATTCTTATATTGTAACAAGCTGACTGTATATCAGTATGTAGCATTTGATGAAGTGTGTCATTAAATGATGAGTTATGTTGAGAAATGGAGAGTTCCTGTGCTCTTTTGCTTGAAATAGGCTAAACTAGTCTGAGAAAAACCAGTAGCAGTTGAACTGTGTCCAACTCTGGAGAGGCCCCTAAGTTTAAAACTATGACTAGATAATAAATTAAATAAATAAGAGCAATTTATACCCCCCTGCAACACTCATGAACAAAAGAGTTGTTCTGTCTTGTGGAGGTAGTGAAAATGAAACTATTCTAAAACCAGAATTGTGTGTATAAAAAGCAGATGTAAGATGAAAAGTGTTTATTAATATCTATTAAAGTATTTTGCACTGTATGCTGGTTTGGGAGTTTGAACAATCTCTTAAACATTTGAAAATTAAGTTGTGATGCCTGTCTTTAAACTGTTCATTGACAGAGTTTTAAATACTTAGTTTTGAACTGTTGCAGCAGTGTGACATAAATTCATTCATCTTGGGGATATCAGTATTCCTAGAGTGATCTTGCATTAAGAATGCTTTTAATTTTATTGTTAATATATATTACAGTCATCTGGGTGGTGCAGTTTGTATAGAATAGTTCTGTGATGGCTTTTGTGCATAAACAAATGCTGGCATTCACCATTTCCTTCTGGGTTAGCTTGGAACTGCTCAGGTCAGTGTTGGAGGACTTGGAGCACTGCTGCTTAAGCAGTTGGAGCTATTTCCTGAAGCAGGGCTGGACTGGAGAGCTGTGCTCCAAGAGAAGCAGGGCTGGTGGCCCATCTCTGCTCTAATGGGGGTATTTTGATGTGGCAGTGATGTGCAGCAGAGCCACACGTGTGGCAGATCAGGGTTCATTGCATTTCATTCAGTGAATGTAATTCTGTTATTTCCAGTCCCTGCAACTTTCTTTGGAATCCAGGCTCAGGACTGAGAGAGTCTCTGGGTTATGAGCAGGAGGTGAGATTGGTGGGTGAGTTCTTGGGCTGAACTGATTCTGCTGCTTTCTGGAAGTTAACCCTGAAGTGTTTCAATTTAGCTTTGCTTTTAGAGTGAGGCGTAACTTTGTGTCCTCAAAAAGGCTTTAACATTTCCTTAGTCATGTCATTTCCTCCTTTTAGTAGAAGTCACAGTAGATAGCAAAATAAACTTCAAGCTGTATTTTTCAGCTCTGATGCTAGCAGTTCTGTCAGAGAGCTGCAGGAAGGACTTTTTAATTGAAATAGGGACACTGTCTCTTTTTCTTCCATCTTATTTTCTGCAGGTGAAAGAAAGTTTTGGAACCCATACCCTATGGTTTTATTCTCAGCTCAGCTACTAATATCCTCCGTGACCTTTGACAAATCTCTGCTCTGCTCATTGTCATAACTCCCAGAAAATAGCTTGAGGAAATAAAACTGCACTTTCACATTGGTGTAGTAGTTAGGAATGATCCCAGGATTACTAAATTGAATATGTCACCTTTCTTATAGGCCATTTCCCCTGCTATAGGCTACTGCAAGTCATGTAGCCAAATAAATGTTCTTTCAGCTCTGCCTTGTATCTGTGTAAATAGGAGTTAATGAGTTGCTGCATCTCGTGGTTGGCTTGTGACGTGGAGGTCTCCAGAGGGAGGATGAGGAGAGGCTGCCATGGAAAGTCCCTGGCTGTTGCTAGGCAGCACTGCATTTTAGCTTCCCTGTCTGAAAGTCTGCACTCAGGTTTGGCAAGAAAAGGGAAGGCTGAGGGATGGAAAACCATTCCAAGATGGCTTGACTTACTTTTTCTAATGCATGGCTCTGCTGTGCTGGGTGCAGAAAGTGTGTGGCTGCAAGTGAGGTGGAAGCAATTTGATTAAATAGAATAACATTTGATTAGTTGCCTTCCCTGTATTCATTCTTATCTGCAGGATCATGTGGCTGGCTTGCTCTCTTTCTCCAGCTCTCTGTTTCAGATTTTACTATGGTGTGGGATCTGGATGCTGTGAGAATGCAGCAGAAGTGGCCTTGCTTTGGTTTCAGTCTAAGTGGAAATAAGAGAGCTCCAGGAAGCTTCATATGCTGAGGTTTATGCTCCAGTTTAACAGCCTGTTGATGAGGGGATGTCATGTTTTTATTTTTCTACTTAGTTCATCAAGAGGAGTGCCAGGAACAAAGAGGAAAAACAAGAGGAACAAAAATTATGTAGGGTGCCTTGCTCTTGCTGCACAATGAGACCTTTGCAAATCGTAGCAGTAGTGTAACTAGTGGTAAGACTCTTGTATAATTAAAGCTTATCACAACAGCATCACTAAAAGAATACTTCTGTTTTCTGCCAGAAGAGTAGGACTTGGGATACAGCTGAGCACTTGAATTTCTCTTGGAAGAGTCTGGCTGGTTGTCCCATCTACCTACAGGCTAGCTCAAACCTTTCATTCACTCTTTGGTGTCATCTTGTAATTTCTATCTCTGTTGGTCCTCCCTGTATGTTTTAATATAAGGCCAGGATGAGTAAATATCTTGCTGCCTCTGCTGATTTTAGTTGGGAAATAATGTCTTTTGTTGCACCCTGATGAAGTCATTGGGGGACCTGTGGGTGTGACCATGCTAGGCATTTTATCCCCCTGGACTGTACTGGAAAGTGTTTTACTTGCTCCTTGGCTAGCAGAGCTCTGTGTTTCCCCTTTCAACACCCTTTCAGTGGTGCTGCTGAGGCAATGTAGAATTTTGTGTCACAGCCTCACTTCACCTTGGGGGTTCAGCCAAGTATCACTATAAAGCTCAGCTTTACAGTAGCCTTTGGAAGCTGAGTGTCCCACTTGAAGTCAAGAAGCTTGTAGTCATATGGGATGCAGCAGGGTATGTTCTGCTCCAACAGCATTCTTCCTCTAAAAGATGGGGCTCAAAATCATGAGTCCCTATTCTAATTTTCATTGCTCAACCTTTGTCTTGCACATTTTATCCCACCTGTGGGCTTATGACTCGAGCTATCTAGCCTACCCTTCCTCATCCCACCAGCCAACATTTCACAGCACCTGGAAGAAAAACTAAAGGAGAGGCCAAAACTTTGCAAGACCTCCCAGCTCCTCACTTTTGCCTTTCCTTGCACCCTGGGTTTTGTCAGGAGACCAAGGTATCCTTCCTTCTCTTAAAGAAAGGGGGCCTTAAGAAAGGCAGTGACCTCACAATAAATACCAGCCTTACCATAGTGCCTTTCAGCCTGGCTGGGAGCTGAGTCCTGCAATATTTTATAGGAATTCCCAGGATTACTTGTTTAGTTGGACAGCTGTGGGCTGGGCTAGTTCAGTTCAGCAGTTCCCTTTGTTTCCTGCCTGGTTTGTGCAAAAAATCATTGGGTCCTTTTGGGTTAGAAACCTTGGAGCTGTGCTGCCAGGTCAGACCTGGGATCAGAGCAATCAGGCATGGCTACTCTTGAGTCCTTTGAGTAATGGAGACAGCAGTAGGATTCACCTGCTAAAGGATTAACAGAAAAAGCTCAAAATCCTTGCAGCACCTTCCTTCTTCCCCCAAACATGCTTGGATAGTAAAATACACTGTCCTTGAGCCCCAAACTATTCATGTGAAAGTTTCAAAGTGGTGCGTGTGCGTGCCAAGTTCTGGATTTTAGATCAAAGAGGCTGATGTGCTTAGAAATGCTGGGTGGATCTCTAACTCCCTCTCCAAGTTTTGGGCAGTAATGTGGATTGGAACTGCAAAGACGTGCTTATGGGGTGTAGAGTGAGAGAGGGTGGTGGAGGAATGGGACTTCTTCCCACCTCCCAGCAGTACTTTCTTCTGGAAAAATAATAAATACTTTAGCCTAAGCAGTGACTTCGGTTTTGGGGTGGTGCTTTTTCTTCTGAATTTTTTTGGAGGTTGTTTGTATGTTTTGGATTTTTTAAGCTTTTTGAATTTCCAAGCCTCCCTGTACTGTGTTGCTTTTTGTCTTGCTTTGTGCTAGAGAAAGCAGAAGGATAACAAACAAACAAAAAGAGATTAAATAGAAAGGTCTCACTGTTTACCACTCATGTTGGTAAAATGGTGGGATGTCTTTCTACAGCCTTTAAGAGCTTCATCTGAAAAACATTTCGGTTGCTTTGTAAAAGCAAGTGATTGTGGGGAGTGTTTTCCCATACTTCACACAGCTTTCCAAGTGGAGAAGTGTTAAAAACAGAAGTGAGGAAAATCTTTTATTTCTTTCAAAAGCTGATGGAGAAGGTTCGTCCTGACATGCCTCCCTCACCAGGTTTTTCAGTATGAAAAATGCAGTTAAAGTATTTTTTTAAATGAAAGAAATGTTCTCTTGAAGCCTTGTTTTTCCACTTGGGAGTTGTTTTGTGACAATTTTTTGAGGGGAAAGAATGATTTTATTCACTTGCCAGCTTTCAAAACACTGCCTCAAAACTGGGATAGAACTTCAACTCACCTGTTTATTTCTGTAATTTCCCAGAATAATTGCTGGTTCAAGTATATCCTGTTTGCTAAGTTGTGTGGTTCATGTTATGACAACTTTAATGACTCTTGCAATATATGGCAAAGAGATTTAGAACTGCAGGCAGGTGCTTTTGCCTTGGGTTTTATTTTTTTTTTTTATTCTAAATAAATAAGCATAATGAAAATATCTGTTTAATAATGGGAACATGCACATTTACATGAAATAGACCATTTTTTCCTTTGTAAAGGAAGATAAATTCACCTGCTTCAGGGCAAAGTTTAACCACTAATTGATGGAAATTAAGAAGAAATTTCCTTTCAGGCAGTTGTTCTATCTGTTTCCTTGTGAAATTTCTTATATGTTCTTTCAAAACCTGGGCCAGAGACTCTGTGCAGGCTGCATGAGACAGTCTCAGATTAGGCTGATTCCCTTGCTGGCCACCTTTGGTAATTCTTAATCTTTCATATCCCACTTAACCATCCATCCATCTTGTTTTAATGAAGTGTTGATTGAAAGGGACTCCTTACAATTTCCCTCTTTCTGTTCATTCGTGCTATTTCTACTAATCCCTGGATTCTACTTCTCTTTCAGAAGATGCTGCTCAAGAAGAATTGTGGAGCGAAGACTAGAGTAATTAAAATTCGTGTAAGTTCCCCTTTTCTGGTGCAGTTCCTTCATCTTTCCACATATACCTCATGTGGTGGTTCTCACTCAACATCTGTGTCCAGAAGATGATTTCTGGAGATTTCTTGTGGCTTGATCAGCTGCGTAACAAAAGTTGCTAGTGTGGAGTATAGAATGTAGTTGCAATTTAGGTTAGGTGCTGACAAGGCTAATCATACATTGTCTTTCCCTTTCTGGACACTGTGGTTTCAGAGCTTCCTTGGTGTCAAAGTCTACATCCCATGCTGTGAGCTCATACAGCATAGCTGTCTGGTAAGGTGTCATCTGGATCCTTCTTCACCAAGTGGTGTTTCGTGGGGGTGAGAGGTGTGGTAGATAGCTGGGGAGGAGGGACTGTACCTGCATGATGCACTAGTGTTTGCAGAACCAGAGGGGATATGGGACTGGGTGATGACAGCTAAGAGCTTCATTGCTTGGATGACTTTGTAGCTGGGATGAAGCTGCAGTGTCCTGAGCCTCTCCATGCTTGACAGCCTTCATCCCTATCAGATATGCTCAAGTCTTGTCCTTGTAGATTTTGTCACCTGCTCCTCTGGGAGTTTTATCTTTAGCAGCACGTTCCTGGACTCATCAGCCAGCCCCTGCTTCCTTTGTGGGTATGTTGTATTTCTTTTGGTCAGTGCTGCATGGCCATGTGGCAGATATATCCTGGGCTGAATCAAAGAGAAATGTGACAAGTAGGTTGAGGGAGGTGATTCTCTCCCTCTACTCTGCTCTGGTGAAACCCCATCTGCATCCAGCTCTGGAGTCCCTGAACAAACAGAGACATGTAACTGTTGGAGCAAGTCCGGAGAAGGGCTGTGATGTTGTTAAGAGGGCTGCAGCACCTTCCCTATGAAGACAGGCTGAGAAAGCAGGGGCTGCTCTGCCTGGAGAAGGTAAAGGCTCCTAGGAGACCTTGTACATCTTCCAGTGCTTAAAGGGTACTGGAAGGGTACAAGGGAGCTGGAGAGGGACTTTTCACAGGGGTGTGTAGTGATAGAGCAAAGGGAATGGCTTTAAGCTGAAGGGCAGTAGATTTAGATTAGATTTTGTGAAGAAATTCTTTACAGTGAGGGAGATGGATGCTGCTCTGGAACAGAGAAGTTGTGGCTGCTCCATCCCTGGAATAAGAATTGTGGCCTGGTTGGATGGGGTTCTGAGCAATCTGGTCTAGTAGAAGGTGTCCTTGTCATGGCAAGGGTATTGGAACTAGATGATCTTGAAGGTCCCTTCCAACCCAAAACATTCTAAGATTCTGTTTGTTTGTGACCTTGCATGTTGTCACCAAAGCAGGTGTACATCAGTCCACATGATCCTCCATGTTTGTGATACACAGGCAAAAACAGATTAGGGGGAAGAAAACAAATATTCTTCATGATGAAGCTGCTATTTTCACTGCAGTGTTTTTTATAGCCTTGCAAGAGGGATGAATGACAGAGCAGGATCCTTTCAAGGTTTTTACCTTGCCCAGCAGGCAATAGAAGCACTGCCTTTGTGTACCCAGAAGTGCTGCAGTTGATAAGCATGCTGTTGGATGTCCTTGCCCATCAGTGCTCTGGAAATGAATTTGGTGTCTGAGAGGAGGAGGAGCAGGTAGAGCTGGCTGAAGGCTGGTGCACAGCTGGGGTTGATATTTTTCTGACATTTCAAACACCTTCTGTCAGTGCTCTTCAGTCCTGTCTTCCAGAAGCCCCACAGTGATGTAGTACTTCTGATGGTACAATTAATCTTGATCTTCTGTGCTTTCATCTGCTTCTGCCTGGATTATTTTCAATATAGTTGTGTCCTTCTGTGCCCCACGAGCTCTCCCCAGGCTGTGCCTGTCCTTCAGACCCACCAGCTGTCTAATCCTGCTGCAATGTCTTAGCACATCTTGTTTATCACCTTGCTTTATGCCTGCCCCATGCTCTTTCACTGTTTTTTTTCTGGCTGTCTGTCCCTGGACACCAGTTATTTCCAGTGGTGCTTGGTGATGGTTCTCTAGTCCCTGGGTTTCAGTGATGCCTCGGTGAGGTTGTTTCCTGACACCTTAAGCTCATTATTGTGGATTACTATTGTGCCCCTGGAGAATCTGAGAGGAGAATTATCCCTTTGCTCCTTGAGCCCATGTCAGCTTGCAGTAAAATAAACAGCAGAAACTGAGAGCACACTTTTCTGACAGATGGCACAAAATCCACTCTTCTCTGGCCAGCCTTGCCAAGTTGGGACAGTGCCTCTCCACCTGAGGCACTTGTGGCTTCCGTGATAATAGCATGTGATACTTCACAGCCTCTTGCTGGTCTGTTGAGGTGGCAGAGCTGTTAAGGAAGGGTGCGTTTTTGCCTTCATTTTTCAAGGGATTGTGAATGCCCACTTTTGTGTACCCAGCTGAGGAAGGAAGCAGCAGGTCCCTGGCAGAACTCTGCTGAAGTGCCTCAGCTCTGGAAACAGCTGAGAGAGGTCAATACTTCTGAAGAACAGTGCCATGCTCTCATCATATGAAGGGAAACCTCAGTCCAGCCAGCAGGACATACTTGGCATGGTATTCCTTCTCAGTGTTGCCCAGCAGCAGAAGAAGAGGTAAGGGGCACAAGTAGAAATGTGAGATATTTGGGTTGCCTAGAGAAACTGTAGAATCTCTCTGTCCATGGAAAGAGCCACAGATGCAGTCCTGCCTATGGAAAGTGCCAGGATGCAGTCCTGGGCAACAGGCTCCTGCTGACCCTGTTCAGAGGAGGGGGTTTGAACTCAGCTATCTCTAGAGCAACCTCAGCCCTTCTGTGATTTCTGGGTCTTGTCCAGCATTCAGTAGTGGAGTCAGAGTGCACCAGGGACCTAAGTTCTGTTGGAAGGGCTATTCTAAGGCCCTACTGAATGGGACATTTTGCCTAGGGTGATAGCAGGAGGCAACGTGAGAGGCTTGGCTCTCTGTTGCTGAGTGTCTCGTGGCACAGGTTGATAACTGGAACTGTCCATTGTGGTGAGGAAATTGTGAGAAGAAATGAAGACAGATCTCATAGTGATGGTTTGATGAGCTGTTCCAGGAGGAGCCGGGCAGCTGTCTGTGTGTCTGAACAGGAAACATCTCCATGTGAACCACTTTGCTTGTGACAGTGTAGCACTGATGCACAAGTGTTCCTGTTTCAGCTCAGGTAGGGTCTCTTTCTCAACTGAGGTGGTCACAGATATCCACACAGCATACACCTGGATGAACAGGCAGTGTGTGAACTGATCTGAGGAACAGGCAGGATATGTAATGGCTTGTGCCAGGGATTTGAAGCAATGATCCTTGATTCTCCCTTCAGTTTTCCTGCTGCTGAATAACTTGTAGGAGAAAGGATCGTGCTTATTCCATCTTGTGTGAGGACAATGATGACAGTGACCTTCTAATATCATCAGCAGTGAAGCATTTTCATCCAATGCTTGCTGAGATCAATGTCTCATGTGGTTGTGAGAGGATGCCTGCTTTTAAAAAAACCCTCCTCCTGGCTGATACTCTGGTTGCCTTGACATCTTGGTGCTTCATCGGTGTGTCAGGGTGCAAGGCATTGTTTTCTCATGCATCATTATGGCAGTTCCTTCCTCTGTCTTCTGCTGGAAGAGTCTCCCAAGGGAAGGTGAGATGGAGGGGCGGTGTCTCTGCCCTCTGGCATGGAAACACAGCTACAGCCTTTGGAAATGTTTGTGGTCCTTGGTATTCTTTCGTAAGCAGGTGACCTGCTGCTGTTAAGCAGGTTGCTGTTTCAACACTAAGGTGTCACCTTGCTGTTGTTTCCTATGCTTAAGTTTCCCAAGGGCCAGCTCAGGTGGTGATCAGCTACAGCCTTTCCACTCACTCAGTGGTTCTGAAGTGGAACAATGGGATAGTGATGTGTCTACTCTAAGAACCTAACAGTTATGGAATAGGGATTGGTGACGTTTTCTAATGTGCAGCAGCTCAGTTTGAAATGTTTTCAGGAATAGCAGCTGTGAGAGGTGGCCTATTGTGAAGAGCAAATAATATTAAAAAGAAAAAAAATCTTGCTTCTGTTCCCTCCCAGTAAAGGATAATGGAACAGAAGAATCATCCCCTATGGGCTGGTGAGCAGAGATAAATTAGTGGTGACAGCATGTACACGAACTATGGATTTGTACAGAGCACATGCCACTGCAAGGCTGGGGCAGGTGTTGGCCTATGTGGGTGTTGCACATGAGCTGGGCAGTGTGAGTGTACAGACCTGGTCCCTGGTGCCCCAAAGTGTCAGCCAGTGTCATGTGTGTAGCTGGAAGCAAGGCACTGGAAGTGGGGAGGGGCACACATGTTGTGGCTGTTTTGGTGTCCAGAGACCGTTTGCCTGGTGAGGTGTTTTGCAATGGAGATGATTCCTCAGCGCTGGAAGGAGGATGACTGGGTGGCCATGTGCTCGTGGGGTGTAACTCTGCCCTAGACCAGGCTTGGCCAGCTCTGAATGCAGAGACCTGCCTTCCAGTATATCTATAATATCACCAGTCTTCAATTCTCCAGGCTATCTTGAGATAATGGTTTAAAAGTCTGTCATTTATTCCTGTTTTTGTTCGTCCTTGACAAACTTCTACATGCAGTCTCTGAATGGGATTAGTAGAGCTGAGCTTGTCTTAACAGCAGTGGGTGGGTAGAAGACACCCAGTGGCTTACCAGTTGTGTCTCAAGGATCTTGTTGGGGCTGGCAGAAAGGAAGGAAGGATTTCAAGGCCAATCTGATAACCTGGCTGATCAGAGAGATGTTTTCTGCTACGTAAAAATAAGAATTTTAAATCTGAACATAAACCTCTTGTGTTCTTGCCTTGATCTTATCAATGTTGAGAACGCCCTCTGCTTGGACAGGGGCCAGATCCCTCAATGACTTCCCTGTCTCTTATCTCTTACTCTGCATCCTAAAAGGCCACTGCAGAAACATGCTGGCTTTTCTTCTAAAACAAGGGACCTTTTCAACTTGGAGCTGAACAGGAGATATGCTGGCTAGAGCCTTCTGGGCAGATGCCTGAGCTATTCACACGTGCAAGGCATACCAGGTGACAGCAGTATTGGTGCAAACCTCTGGTTCTGGCTGTGCAGCACTAAGTAAAGATTTCTAAAAAGTCAGAAGGTTGTGTGTGTATACATACATAAGTACATATATAAAACCCTACAGATGTTGCTCCTTCCATCACAGGCTCTCAAGGAGCTGTGCAACAGTTAGCAATGGATGCATATTAATATGCAGATAAATACCATGATTGCAATTTCAGAGTCTTCAGAGTGAGTTACACTGAGAAACCAGCAGAAAGTGTAACTCACCTGAAGAGAGATAAGGTGATGAGAACTTTAGGCCATGTTCCTAGAGCTGTATCCTTATTCATACCATATCATGAGTGTAAACACCTAGGGCACCTCAGGCAGCAGAAATCCCAAACTGCAGCTTACTAACAGTTTCTCAAACCTTCCTGGTTGTTTCTAATTTGTGACTGAGTGTCTAAACCTGACCCTCATCTTAAAATCAACAAGAGAGACTTGCCTCCTTGGCCAGTCACAGCCTTGGATTACTTTATGGTCAGAAGTCCCTCCTGGAGATTTTGATGTTCCAGTTTCCCCTGTGATGTCTTGGCTCCAGTTGATGTGCATGCCTCTGCTGAGCAAAATGGAGAAGGCCCTCTGCTGAGTGGGAGCATGAATATCCCTTTGGGTATCCTACACTCCTCCCAACCCAGCCACTGAACTGCCTGCTGAAGATGATAGTTGGTCCTGGAGAGCACCAGCCCTTGTTCTGAATAATTCCTGACGAAAGACTTTGTCCAGAGTTTCCTCAGTGTGAGGAAGGGTTCTGTGTAGCCAAGGGGGGAATGCCTCTGTCTGTTAAAAACTACTCCAAATATCTGGCTTTTACTGGATTTCATGGCAAAGGCTAACCAGCCTTTAGCCTGCCCATAACAGCTAGAGTGGCACTGTCGTGTCTCTCTTCTCTTTCTGTAAGGATAAGAACTTTTATTGCTTCCTGCTTTTCGTAAATTCCTGCTACATATGCCCTCGCACCTGTTGAATCATGTGAATGCCCATAGAATAGATTTTGTGGAATAACCAAGAGCTCTGTAGTCCACACAGCACCATGAAAGAGCAAGTGGCTGGTGAGTGAGGAGGCTGACTTCCTGTTTTCAGCACTGTTCCTGCTTTGTGGCCTGATGTGGGTTGTGGGTCTGGTTTAAGAATATGGGGAGGTGGGGAGTGGTAGAAACAAGGTGCAGCCCAATTGCTTCTGGGATAGGCTTGTGTGAAAATGGTGGCTATGGCTAGTGGCACTGTGGTTCAAGGGAATGGAAAGTGGCAAGGCTTGTTTCACAAAGAGAGGATCAGATTTAATGACTCCTGGGTCATATCTGGGTGATGGAGCAGAGAGAGCGAGATGTAGGGGATGGCACAGGGTCACAGAGAGCCACTGTTCTCTGTCAGAGCTTCAAGTCCAAGGTGTCTGGTTAGGCACATCTGCTCACTGCAACCAGGTTCACTGCAGTGGTCCACTGTTCTCTGTCAGAGCTTCAAGTCCAAGGTGTCTGGTTAGGCACATCTGCTCACTGCATCCAGGCTCACTGCAGTTGTTCCTGCTCCCTTTTTGTTCGCGTGGCTGTGGGAACCTGGCACCCATTGCCTCTCCCAGTCCCTCGAGCTGTGATCCTCTTTTCCCACACACCTCTGCCATAATACACCCACTTCCTGCGCTTGGCTTCCACACCTGGGCTGGTTTGTCCAGAGGCAAGTGCACCATGTCAGCATGTGTTCACAGCCTGCTCATGCCAGGCTAATTAATCCTCACTTTGCAGGTTTAATTTGGGTACCCTTCAAGTTGAAAGCAGCGTGCTGCTTTGTGCCAGCCTGCCTGGCCAGAGGGAATCTGCTTGCCCTGGCCTCATGCAAACTGGAAGCTGCACACGCCCAAGCGCGCACCACGTGCCGGCTCTCTGGGGGAAGCATGGTACCTGGGCTTCCTGGCCCCGAGGGAGGAGGACTCTGAGGCTGCTGCTGTGATCCCTCTGAGAGGAGGGCCTTCCTACTGCACAGCAAGGGCTGAAATGGGGAGGGTGGAGAGGAAGGAGAGGGTGAGGTAGTGTCACTTGTGTACAGAGCAAAACTAAGGACTCTACTCAGATGCACTTGGAGATTTAGGGCCATATGTGCCTTGCCTCTGTGTTTGTTTGGAGCTACTCTTGTGCTTGCCTCTCTCCTGCTCAGGCAAATGCAGACACTGTAGTATTTGCAGGAACTGCTGCAGGTATGCAGGAAGCACGGGCAACTTCTTATCAAAAGGAAAAAAAGTGGGTGCAAGACATGGCTCACTAGTAGGGAAATACTGCTTCATTTGCTTGTTCCTAAGAAATTTGTTTTGTCTTCAGAGCATGATCTTTACTGGGACCCTGGAGTGGTGGGTTCTCCATCTTGGCCAGGGAGCACCGACAGACTGCCCCTCTGAACGACCCATCTGTCCCTTTTATTTGTGCAAACTCTTTCCTTCAGGTTGTCAGGCAGGCAAAATCAAAGCTTGCAGTCAGCTTTGTCAAAGACTGATCTAAAGATGTGTGAGGGAGGAGAAGAAAAGCTTATCATGCTGGTGCCAGCAAGGACCCAGAGCTGAAACTGGCTATTTCTGCTTTTGGGCAAGTGACCAACAAGCATCTGCTAGGCCCTTTGAAGTACCTTCCAAAAAGGTTCAGTGTTGTCTGTCTGGTGCCACCTCTGTAAGTCTGGTAGTTGCCACCTGACAACTCTGTACACACATTTGAAAATGTTTGATTTTTTTTTTTAATTTTTTTTAAACCTTTCTAAGAGGAACAGTGATGTGTTTGTAAACTGTTGAGCTGCTCTTTGCAATGTGGTGGTATGGAAAGAAATAGGTGTTAGGCAGCTTTATGTTGGTGATGGCAGACAAGTCTTTTAGGGGAGGGTGATGAAAATCATAAGAAAACAGAGCCCAATGCAAAGTTTTGAGTTCCTTGTCAGAACAACATTTGGAGATGGCCTTTTTTTTTATCTTGAAAGAGAAAAGAGAAGGGTAGTCATAAATGTAGTCATAAAAGAGAAGGGTAGTCATGAAGTGCTGGCATTGTCTATTTTTAAACAATTCCTTGTAATAAAATTCTATATAACCTGGGAGTGTAGGACACACTTTCAGGAGGAAAGGAATTTGCCTGTGAAAATTTCCTCCTTGAGCTGCTCCAGGTTTGTGACTGGAATAAATTGTTAGAGGCCCTATCGGAGTTAATGAATAAGCAGTTGAATGTGAATTGTTGCTCCACTGGAGGAGCTGGTCCTGCTTGCCAGGGACTATTTCTTGAAAACTGCCTGAAGCAAGACTGTAATTGAAAAGAAATCACCTCTCATCAGAAGGCTGAAACACCTAAAAGTTAATTAATTCATCCTGGCTGTAGTGTACTGTTGTGGCTTAACCCCATGATGAAGTTGCTAACTTGCTACCCCAGTGGGTCAGGGGAGAGAATTGGGAGGGTAAATGTGAGATGGCTTGTGGGGTGAGAGAAAGACAATTTAGTGGGGAAAATAAAAACTGTGTATGCAAGCAAAGCAAAACAAGGAATTAATTCACTGCTTCCCGTGGGCAGGCAGGTGTTCAGCTGTCTCCAGGAAAGCAGGACTGCATCATGGCTACTTGGGAGGCAAAACACCAGCTTAATGCCATCATATGGTATGCAAAAGTCCTTTGTCCAGTTTGGATCAGATGTTCTGGCTGTTTCCTTCCCTACTTCTCGTGCCCTTCCAAACCTTCTTGCTGTTAGGGCATGAGAAGCTGAGAAGTCCTTAACTTGGTGTAAACACTGTGTGACAGACTGATACTTTTAGTTATTGCTGTCACCATTATTCTCATCCTAAATCTAAGCCACAGGATACACCAGCTACCAGGCAGAATATTAATTTTATCCCAGCAGAAAGCAGGACATGTATGTATTATGCATTGAAGAAACTGAGATGTTGGGAAGTGGCCTGGGCAGAAGAACCATATTTGGAATTCCAGATGTGGCTAGGAGCAGGCATGTGGGTCCCCTTCCCTTGCTCACAGCTGATGGCTTCACACATCAAGGTTGAAGAGTGGAGAAGTTTATTTTCTATCTCTTAGGAGGGGTGAGAGGAAGGAGGACAAAGTGCAGTTAAATCAGCGTACCTGTAAATGTTCGTCTGTGGAGTCTGACAGCCTTTACTCTTTCTGTGCCCTGCCTGAATATTGGTGCTACCTCTGGCTCTGCCCATTCCTGACAGACAGGCAGCATCCCAGGCAGGCATCTGTCCTTGCTAGAGCTGCTCTGGGGATTTATTCCTTTCCACACCGGGTGGTGGTGGAAATCGGATGCGCCTTTACAACTTGCAATTACATGGTGCCTTTCATCCCAAAGGACTTCTAACAAGTGAGTCTACAGACTGCAAAGGGATCATTCACCCACCACTGGAAGGCAGCATCCTTTAAACGGAGCTCAGCAGCACTTCCCAACCACTGGAGTCCAAGAGTAGGAAAGAAGGGACTCCTGTGCTGGGTTGGCCTTGAGTAGGGATGGGTTGGCAGAGTGCACAAGCTGATCTGGTTTTGAATCCCACCTGGATACTAGAGTTCTTAAGAAAGAGGACCAAAGAGTCCTCTTAATGTTCCATCTTCCCCAGCACACCACTCCCTTTGAAGACATTGTTGTGTTGGGTAGCTGCATTTCCCCACTCCTATGGGGATTGTCATACCCATAGCTGAAAGCTCACTTGGACCTGTGCTCACTTTGGCTGTCCAGAGAGGAGAACCATGATTCTATGGAATCACGAGACCAAAATCATGTTACTGTCTGAATTTGAGATATTTTTCCAGACTTCATAGGGAGTAAGTGACCTTTTCTAGGAGGAATATGGCTTCATATTAATAGATTTTGCTTTACATGTTTGTCTTCTTCTTGTATACTCTTTCCTTGCTGAAATGTACAATTATGTTACAGATGGGTCTATGGAACAGTTGTTCATTTGTCTGTTCTCTGAGAGCTGCTAAGATGATTGAAATCAGCATTTCTTCTGTGATGTGTAATCTTCCTGGCCTTCTTTGAGGCATCTCCCTCCACTCACTATATTTAGGTGTGCTTCTTTGTTAATACACTTCAGATACGTTTCCAGCCTGGCTGTTTATTTGCCCCCCTGTATTTAAAGGTGATAATGTATTGGTGAGAACAGTACATGTTGGCAGGAGTGTACGTGTAGGCTCATGTAGCTGGGTGAAGAGGCATCCTTGACCAAGGTGGTTTGTGCATAGTTGCTTGAAACATGTGTAAGATGAGTTTACTTCCCTTAGGAGCTCATCTAACCCAAATCAGGTGTGCAGTGGGGCAGTGAGGGTATGTCCAGGTGCTGGAACTACCTTGTGTTCTGAGCAGCTATACGAGCCAGTGATGAGCTGTGGTGCCTTAGAGCATCCCCTGGATGCTGTGAAGTTCCGGCTCTGCATGGCTTGAATTATTTTACAAGCAGGCAAGGTTTGCATGAGTGGAACAGCCCTCCTTGTGATTTCTGAGTCAGGAGTTTCTGTGTGCACAGAGGGATGTGCACAGGTGAGCAGGGAAGGGCCTGTGTACTGGGGAGAACCTGAGGCAGGTGAGTATGTGCAAGTGAGCACGTGTGTTTGACAGACTGTATGTCTGGGCCTGTGTGCTCTCCTGTGGCAGCTGTGTCAGTCTGTCTCGGGCCATTCTCCAGCTGTGTAAATACATTGCTTAGCAAACTGAGGGCTCTGGTTAATGATTTCCATGAGCACAGGGCCCATATTAGGCTCCGTTCTGTGAGCGGTACCCAGCTGTCCGAATGCCATTAGAGTGAACACATGAGCCTTTAATGTCAAGAGCGTATTGTTTGTGCTCTGAGGAGCCTCTGCAGGAGCCTCTGCAGGAGTTGGCCTGGGGTTGCTCACCAGGGGCTGTCAGGCAGGTTTATGGCAAGCTCCCTGGGGACCTGCTGTGGTGGCAACAACTCTGAACACCCTTCCTTAGTCAAAGCAAAGTCCCAGGTGTGGTGTGCCCAAGGAGAAGGGCAGGCGGGCTAGGACGCTTGCCCAGACTATGGGGAGGCAGCTGGCCCCAAGCCACAGGGTGGCAGGAACATGTTCCCCTCTCTGGCAGCTGGCTCTATCCATTTTTGTTCTGGAAATACATCTACAGAGCTTTGCCTTGTGCTACTCATCAGGACCAGACCACCACATGCTATGATCCCAAATGGTGTCTTGGACTAAGCCAGATCAGGCCTGGTCATCCCTAGAGCTGGATATGAATTCCAATCAAAAAATGCTCCTCTGCAAGAAGAGAGTTGAGGGATTTGGAGGTTTCTTATTCCAGCAATGTAGGTACCAGTGGTGCTGCCCTGTCAGTCAGGGAGCAGGTGCATGAGGATCCTGTATAGCTCAGGGTTATAAAGGAGTGCAGATAAGTGAGGGTGTTGCTATGGATGAGGGCAGTCAGGTTACTGCCTCTCCTGTTACTGCCTGCAGTTGGGCACAGACCCATTCTCACTCTGCTCTTGTCTGTGGTTGCTAAAAGCCAGTGGTCATCTTGTGGCTGCTTGAGAGGTGCCAGGATGAAGAGGCAGGATTGGGTGCATTTTGAGCCTCACTTACAGCTGCATGACTACCCATCCATCTCAGCATCCTCCTGTGTCTTCTCACATCTTGACCTTCAGCCTCACCTGTTCTGTGCCTGTCGTCCTGGCAGTGCCCTGGGAAGGCTCTCTGCCCCACACATTGGCCCCAGAAGAAGACCCAGAGAGAAACCATAGCACAACTTTCCACCCAAAGCCTGGTGAGTTTTGTAGATGACTTTTGTCTGTCCTTTGGAGCCATCTTTCCCCAGCCTCTTCATCTGCCGTCTGCCAAAAATGAACGGATTCAGCTGCCTTCCCTAATCCTGTCTGGCATTTCAAAATGGAGGGGACTGCCAGGTTCTTTGTTCCCTTTCCCTCTTGGCACTGGCAGGGGACCTTCTCTGCTCTGGATAGGGACAAATGTGCTGATTTATTCTGCCCCTTAGCTTTGAATAGGGGTTGCTATGTTACCTTCCAGCTCTGAGGCCTGCCAGAGCATACACCATATACACCCCACAGCAGGTGGCTATTGAGTAAAGGCCCTTAAATCTGCCTCTTGTTTCTTATGCTGCTGGCCAAGGTGTCAGGGGGATGTAGCAGGGCATGTTTTGCTGGCTGAAACTCCAGGAACAGCTGATGCCAAGCACCATGTTGGCATTTTCCATTCTCGAGTGCCCGTCTTAAGTGCAGAAGAGATACCAGCTAGGCAGGAGCATGCTGCCCACCCTGGCTTCTAGAGGTCTTTCCTGACATAAGAGCTGCTGCCCAGTGGGGCTGAGCTGTGACCAAGAGCCTTCCCGATCCTGCTGCAGTTATTGCAGCACTCAGGGCCTGGCTTGGACACTTCTTAGCTCACTCTGATTTGCTGTGTGTATTTGCGTGAGACAAAACATCTGAGCAGCTTTTTGGGGATATTTGTGTGTTGCTGTCTTGTGATGACAAGTTAAAACCCAGGCAGAGGAGAGGTGGAGGCGTCAAAATATCACCTTGCCATGCTGTTAGGTGTGTGATAGACCTGAATCTGAAGTGCTAAAATGAACCTCTGTCTTGTGTGAGACAGAGTTGGTAATTGTTCCTAAAAAGCCTAAATCTTTGAGGAACAGTCTCACAGTGCAGGCTAAGCAAAGGAGACCATAGTTCTAGTTAGGAAAGGCCTAGAAAAGGAGCAGGGAGTCACATAACACCAGAGCCCAGTCTGAATCCCATAGAATGTTAAGAGTTGGAAGTGACCTTAAAAAATAATCCAGTTCTAATCCCACGTGCCATGGGTAGGGATACCTCCCATCAGACCAGGCTGTTCAAGGCCTTATCCAGCCTCACCTTGAACACTGCCATTTAAAACCTCCATGGGCAACCTGTTCCAGTTTGTCACCAGCCTCACAGGAAAGAATTTCTTCCTAATATCTCGAACTAAATCTCACCTCTTCCAGTTTGTACCTATAACTCCTTAACCTGTCACTACAGTTCTTTAGGAAGAGTCTCTCTCTGGCTTCCTTGTAGACCCTTTCCAGACACTGGAAGCTTCCTGTGAGGTCTCCATGCTACCTTTTTCCCTACAGGCTGAACAGCTCCAACTTTCTCAGTCTGTCTTCACTGGGGAGGTGCTTCAGTCTTAACAACTTCATGTCTTCGTCTGGACTTGCTCCAACAATTTCATGTCCTCCTTCTTTTGGGGATTCCACAGCTGAATGCAGTAGTCCGGGTGGGGTCGCACCAAGAGCAGAATAGAGGGGGAGGCTCCCTTCCTTTGACCTGCTGGCTGTTCTGCCTTTGCACCCAGGATTCCACTGGCTTTCTGAGCAGGGTGCACAGTGCTGGAGTGCTGGCTCACCTTGAGTTTTTCATCAACCACCACCCTGAAATCCTTTCCTGCAGGGCTGCTCTCAATCACTTCTCTGCCCGGCCTGTAGGTTTTTGGGTTTTTTCCTGACATGTTTGTCATTGGGATTTTTCCTGACCTCTGTGAAAATAGTGGTAAAGCCCTTCCCAAGAGTGATGGAAGTGCAATGAGAGTAGGGGACATTTGCATGAGTTTCTGAGCTGCTGAACTTTTCACATATTCCTTGGGAATGAACCCTACAGAATCATGATTAAACACTCTCCTGGACCCTAGAGAAGTGAGACCTCCTCTCCTGGCCAGAAAGTATCAGTGAAATAGCTGTCCCACTAGTGCTTCTGCTTGCATAAGGAAAGAAACAAACCAAAGTTCCTGAAGAGTTAAAGGAAAGCTCTTCGCATCTTACAGAGTGGAATTACTTCTTTGGCACCATAATTCCTCTGGGATCTACATATCCTAGCACAGCTTTGTGGAGAACAGCATTTCTGTCCTGTCACACAGTGCAGGGCATACATGGCTGTTTCTGGCCTCCTTACTCTGGACCTGCTCTGAACACTGGGAGCAAAAGGGGAGAGAATGGTCTTTAGTGGCCATGGTAGAAACCAGTCTGTAAGGCCTTGGAGGTTGGATCTTTTCCTCCAAGCAATTTCTCCAAGCCATTCCTCATCAAATTATAGAGTCTGGAAACCCTGTAGAGTTTCAGTATGCCTGGGACTTTGAGAAAGAGTAGTTCGTAAATCCTTATTGGAGAGCTGTTGAAAAATGGGGCTGAAGAATGTGTTTCCAGAGATAACTTGGTTTGTCTCTGTGCTCTAAAAGTGCACAGATCGATCTTACTTCAAGGCCAAGTGAATTTAGCCTTTCAATGTGATACCTTTTGGTAGTGATGCTTTTCTGACTCTGTACTCTAAATGCATCATGGATATCCTGTTTCAGTTAGTGGCTGCAGGTGCCATGGGTCCTAGTCAGGTGGATTCTAGGTGTTGGAACTCAGGACATCCCTTTGGGAGTCTGGAGTTGCCAGGACCCTTGCCAGGGGGCTCAGAGACCCTGGCACACAGCTCGGAACACCAGTGGGTTTGGTTACGAATCATGGAGCAAATTGCCACCTTTACATGAAGATCTAAAACCCACAACAGTTTAAATATTGTAAAAATAAAGTTATCACAGGGTGTAAATGAAGGTTTTGGGATTTTTAGTATAGGGGTTTTTGGGGACAAGATGGAGGGATTTGGGCATGTCTAGCCTTTCTTCTTCTTCTCTACCTCCATTTCACTGGTGATGTTGGAAATTTTAGCTTGCTTTAGTAGAAGCTCACTGTCTAACATAGATGATAGGTATTGTAACTATTGTACACGTAGTTTGTGTATATAAAGATAACACTGCCCTGGGGGCAGGCAGAGTGCCTCTGACTGTCCTGCTGAACGGACCTCGGCAGGACAGGAGAAAGAATTTTATAAATAAGATAAACAACCTTGAGACCGAGAAATGAAGAGCCCAGACACCTTCTTCAAGTGCTGGGCTGGGAAAAGAGACTTTCGAACTTTTCTTGGGGTCACTCTGACCAGCTAGAGACCCTGACACCTGGGGACCTCAGTGCTGGAGGAAGGAAGGTGTGCCTGCTTTTTATCTTGCAGGGTAAGAGCAAGGATGCGAGCAAAGTGCTCACACTGCTTATGGTAGTGCCATTTGCTGCAAGAGCAAGCATGGCCACCCACTGAAGGAGGTGTAATTGTATCATAGAGGGGCATGACAAAGCACTCAAGGCAGGAGCTTCACTGTTTGCAGCTGACACGAGCACTGACTTGATGCCTCTTTTTATTCCCCTGCAGAGCATCACTGGAGGCCGCCCGCCGTCCCACTTCCTGTATGATCCCTCCACTTTTGCCTTCCGTTCCCTCAGCACCTTGAAGCCGCTGAGCCCGATAGCTCCAGTGGAAGAACCGTCATGTGCCTACTGAAGGAGTTTCTCCAAAAAACCTCAGGAACTATCAACCAGTGTCCTGCCTGGCAGGGAGAAGGGGAGTTGGTGATACCCAAGGGGAGGGGTGGGAGAAGAAGGGGCAATGACATGTCTTTGCAACGCAGCTGCTCTGGCAGGAGGGAGCGAATGGCTTGGCAGCAGTGCCTGTTCTCATGCCACTGATGGATCCCAGCAGTGGCAGAGGGAGTGAGTTTTGTCTCTCAGGGCAAAGCAAACCAGTCAGCTCTACAAGCTGCAAGAACTGCCACCAAGGAAGTGTCAAACGTGAGGATGGTGGCAACTGAAGATATCCAGGAGGTGTTCAGGGGTTAGTATGACCTGCATGGCAGCAGGGGTGAGTGATCAAGCTGTGAAACCAAATCCAGTCAGTTTCCCAAGGATACCTGGGTCTACAGTACTTTGCTATAGACCTGACGCTTCTCCCACTCAGAAGTGAGCTCAGGATTGGAGAAAGAGGCTACACAGAGCTGCTTGCAAAACAAGAAGATCCCTCTCTGAAATTATTATAATTGCTTTTACATCAGGCTCTCTCAAGTGGAAAACCTGGGGACAGGGAGGTGTATGGGGGAGTAACTGGAACATTTAGCTGCGCATTCCAGATGATCTGCTGGCAGTTCAGTGTTACTGTCCAAAAAGAGATTGAAATGGGAGAGTGAGACATCCATCTGGGGTTAGAATAAAATTCTAGAATTGGAAGGTCTTTGTTAAGCCATCCAGGGAAATGCAGCACCCACCTTCAGTCCTCTCAGCATTGTCAAAGAGAAGAACTTGGGGTGACTGTGTGCTCATGGATCTCCTCTCTGCTGAGGCAGTGTGTGTTCTGGGGTATTATGTAACACTTCTCCATAGTATTGTCCCACTAACATGATGGTGGAGGTAACTGGTACCACCAAACTCAAACCAATTTGTCTCCAAGCTTTCCACTCCATTTGTTAAATTCAGTGGGACAATATTCCCAGATGAAGCAAGGAGTGGGAAAAAGTTGATTTTGTGGTTGTTGGTGGAAGAAACAGGAGGGGAGTTTGAGTGAAGGTGGGGGACATTTCTCCGCAGACAGTTCTGAGGCTGTTGAGGCCTTGCTACCACTGGTGTTTGGCTGGGATCTGTCCTCGAGGCACGTGGGTGTTTTGTGCCAAAGGCTGGAGTTAACAGGACAAGCTCTTGCCTCTCCTGTTGAGGCAGAAGAACAAGGCCTTTCCTCTTGCTGCACCTGGTGGAGAGAGTAACCTCTCAGTGTAGGCATTGCCCACTGTGAGCCTGTACCTGAGTGCAAGGGGAAGCAAGTAGTTTGTCCAGATCAGGAGGAGCAACTGTGAATAATACAAAATAATTTTTGTTTTTTTAAATCTGCCTCAGTGTAGGGTCTTTGCTGCTCTCTGGTTGAGACCAATGGTCAGTCCAGCTGCCAGTAGGAGGCTACCCAGTGAGCTGGTCTGGGCCTTCAGTGAGACCCCTGGGGAAAGTCCAAGGGCTGTAGGCTTGGGCACCTGAATCCCCTATCCCCCCTCTTCTCCTAACTCCTGTCATTCAGGCAGGCAGAGCACCTGGGCAAGGTGGTGAGGGGATGTCTGTCCTGATGCTGTCCCAGCTCTGCCTGTTGTTTTGGCTACAGACTGTGACAGCTGGGCCACCCCCTGCACCAGCACCACCTCCTAGAGGTCACTTGTGTTTACTGGTGAGGGACCTCTGGCAGACCATCATGGTTCCTTGCAAGTCCCTGTTTCCAAGAGAGTGCAGTGCCTCTGCTGATTCCTCCTGCCCCTGTAGAAACTCTGCTTATCTTGTTTTGATGGCACACCTCAGCTTTTTAACTGCTGCCAGATCAAGCTGCCCAGTGCAGGACAGGAAGCATTGCTCCTTTGGACCAAATCCCTGTGCTCAGGAGATGGGACAGCCATAGCCTGGTACCCATCTCAGAGGCACATTCCTTGTGCAAATGGCTGGGGTGGCAGCCTTCTGCACGGCCCTGCAGCCTCAGGCTTTGCTCAGCAAGAGCTGCCAAGGTGCTGGGGCCCAGAGGTGTTTTCTGACAGCCAGCAGGTGGGGCAGGCTGCCTTGCGCCAGGTGGGAGCAGGGAACAGGGATGTCCTGCAGATATTGTTGCCTTTTACTACTTTTGTAACTTTTCTGTCTTTTCTTTTTCAATCAGAAGAAAAAATAATAAAAAAAAATTTAAAACCCCACAGTGAAATAAAGTGTAACAGCTGCTATCTTCACAGCTCTGCTGGGTTTGGTGCATTTGCCATCTTCTGGGTGTTTGTGGGTGAGGGTATGGCAGGGGTGGAGTAGAGTGAGCTATGACAAAGTGCAGCCAGTCCCAAGCGCTCCACAATGCAAGGAGGCCACATCTGCAAGTGCATGGCTTTGGAAATGAAGAGCTTGTCCAAAATGAATGCCAGGTTCTTTGTATGTGCACCTGCTCCGTTTGAGGTATGGTCCCTCACTGGTGCTTCCCTCACCAACACAGTGCTTTGGCTTTTGACTAACTACCCAAATAGTCTTTGGATTGTAATTTTAACTTCAGGAAGTCTTACATGTCCGTCCTGAGAGTCTTCACAGCCCTTTTGTTTACAGCCAGAGTACTTTTCCTTCTCCATAATTTAGCTGTAGTTAATCCCTTCCTCTGGATTTTGCTCTAATTACTCCATCTCAGGTACTTGTAATTTGCATTCCCCACCCCATGTCATTTACTTGAGCTAATTCCTGTCTCTCCCCCACTCCTATCTCTGTATCTTCACCAGCATCTTACAAGGCTATTACCTATGTCCCCTTTTCCAAGGCCTCCTGAGAGATATTAGCATAAATTCCCTTAGCAGTCCTACTTAGATTCATTCCCAGGAGGCCTTTTCCATTCTTCCCTCCAAGCTCTGATCTCCTCTAGGCTTCTTGCCATCTCTCTTATCTTGAAATCCTCCCCTCTCTGTCAGCTGCAGCTCGTTAATTGGCCTTGGCCAATTTTGCAAGGGTTGTACGGTGCCTTGCTGGCTCCCCTGAGCCCTTGCTCTTGTACCTCCCTTACAGAATGCTTTCCTCTGGGATGTTTCTTCCAGCACTGATCCCTCAGCACAGCCACCCTTGGAGCCCCAGATGCTGTTCAAAACCATGGTGGTGGCTGTGATTCCACAAACCCTGTTCATCTGCAGGCCTCTGCCAGGGGAAGCTTGCTGTGAGTCTGTTTTGTGCATGCAGAGAGAGGGATGCATTGCCCTTGTATCCCCTAGGCTGGAGTACGGACATCTAGTGCCCTGAAGCCAGGGTACAGCCAGTGAAGGGTGGGAAGCTGGCAAACAGCTTGGCCTTGCACAGCCAGCCCAGTGGCCAGGCTGAGCTGGGGGTAGAGCTGCTGCTGCTGCTGGCCCAGGGCTCTTGTCTGGGCCCCCGGCATCTGTTTGGATTTAGTTCAATTGTGCCCACCCATCATCTCTCTCTGCACGCTGGGTCTCTGGGTTAGCAACAGAACAGGGCAGCTTTTGTGGTGGTAAACTGCAATATGGCAACCACTCTGAAGCTCAAGGAAGGCAGGTTAGGGGTGTTCATGAAGATCTTACAGGGATCAGCTGTAAGATCTTTTCAGCTGTAGCTACCACTGTTAGTGACAAAAGAGAGTGGGGATGTTGGCCTCCATTGGATGCCAGACCCTGGCATGTGGGTACAGTTTCCCAAAGGCCACTGCAGGAGGTACCAGCAGAAACCAGGGAACTGAGAGCTGAGCTGTGGTCTTTGAGTCACCATCCTTGCTGTAGCCACTGTTCCCTGTTGCTGCTTCTGGCATCCATCCTGCAGGGCTGATCACCTCTGTGGGTTCCAAACCTGCTTGTGCAAATACTTTCTCTTCTGCCAGGGCGGGCAGGGATGCTGGCTGAGGTCTGAGCTCTGTGGGCATGGTCAGGTTGGTGTAGGTTGGTGCTTTGCTGGAACTCCTGGCTCAGCAGTGGAGCCTGTAACTTCTAAGCCGAGTCCTTTCTCTGCTCTGAGCCATCTTGCTTGGAGATGTGCAGGTGTTTCCCTTCAGAGCAGAAAGCAGCCTGTGAAGAGAGCAGGGCTGTTGTGCCAAGGTGCAGTTCAGCTGTGTTAACCATCTGCACCAGGGTGAATGGGGACAAGCAGCTGTTTGAAGAGCTTGGCTACAGCTTCTCTATGATTTAGGCAGGACCATTTAAGCTAATACTGTCCTTAATTAAAGTAAATTAATTGGGTTAATGCTATTGGCCTTCAAAAAATAGCAGAGAAGAACAAAGATCTCAGCAGTGGCAAAAAGGGTTGTTCCATGTATGCCCTGAGCCTCAGTGAGTCCCTTTGCAGCTAGCAGGGAAGATTGTCTCTTCTTGGTGTTGTCCAAACATTTTCTGGCATATTTGTATGTACATGCATGCACACATGTGATACATATATTTCTGTCTCACTGTATTCCATTTGTGCAGAAATCTCTGTCCTCTGACAGTCACCCACGAGCAGGGTGCCCTGTGCTCACCTGCCTGGCTCAGTCTTGGGCAGGGCTCCATGTGAAGCCCATCTGTGGCACACTCACCCCCTCTGTGCCCATGCACAGTGCAGTGCTGCTTGGAAAACCCACCCTGTTCCAGCTGCACACTGAGTGTTGACCCATCTGCCTACCTAAGGGATTGACTAGGAAAATGGGCAAAGCTGGCAGTGCTGCTGGGGCCAGGGCTCTCACCTCTGGCTTGATGGTGGCCACTGAAACATGGCTTGGCACAGGAAAAACTGAGAAGCAGAATTTCCAGCTGGACAGACCATCTCATTCAAACAACTTTGGGTTTTGCCTTGCTCTCCCTGAAGCTGCATAGCATGTTGAGGCAAGGTGTGGGGTAGAAGAATGCATGAAAGGGTGTGCATCAAGTTAGGATTGAAGGGGCTGTGTGCTGATAAGGTGTGGGTATATAGACACAGTGCATTTACAGTGGCATTTATGTGCCTGTGGTGTTTGTATTTATGGCATATTAGTTATATTTTAATCAGGAGGATGTGTTGGAGGAGCAAAGATAAAGGGGCATGCATGCATGCAAGTGTGGTTCTGGAAGGATGGGTGCTGGTGCATGTGCATCTGGAGCACGGGCAGAAGAGCCTGTGCAGGGGAGGGGCAGGAATGAGGCTGTGTGTTCCCAGGTGTCTGCAGGCAGTGGTGCATGGAGGACATGCAGATGGGTTGTGTGTGCCAAGGCAAGGGAGGTATTTCTTTCCTGTGTCTGCTGTCTCATCCATTATGGTAATAACTGGCAGACTTTGCAGAGTATCACAGCAGTAATGACTGGAAAAGTGAAGAAAAATTTAGGAATGCCTGATCAGTGCCCTTGAGGCACTTGGGAGCTTTCACTATTGAATTAAAAACAAGCAGGCACGTGGACACCAGTGACTCAAGACCAGGTGATCTCAATACAAATTAGAGTGTGATTGTATGCTGTTGCTTCTCAGACAAGAACTCCAGGAACATCAAATAAAAGTAGCAGGTGGCAGGTTCAAAGCAAACAACCAGGGGCAGATCTGCACAGAGTGTGGGGTTGCACTGGGGAACCCTTTGCCACAGGATGCTGTGGCTGCTTGGTTTTTACATTGCTACAGACTTGAAAAGAAAGAAAGAAGAAAAAATAAAAATACTACCTAGGAAACTACATGCACAAATGCCACCTCTGGTTGAGAAGGGTGGTGACATAAGGGCATTTTCTGGGGTAGGTTACTGTGTGCCTGTCCTGTCTCTGCCCCCTCCTCAGTGGCAGGGTCTGCTCCTGCCAGGGTTCCAGGTGGGCCAGTAGCTCCAAACAGGCATATCCTGCCATGCCAGCACTGCCTTGTATGCATGTTCACTGCCTTTACACTTCCAGGAATTTCTCCCTGGGGAGGCCCCGGTGGTGACTTGGCCCTTGTGTTTGATGGTGAGGCCAGGGGTGACCCCATTCACCTCCTGCACTGCTCCTGAGCCACTCACTGATCTGCCTGCGTGGCTGCAAAAGGCCATCCTGCAGATCCTCTCTGCCCTCAGTGAGGGGGTGCTGGGGCTGGCTAGGAGAGCCCTGGCTCAGCAGGGCTGTCTGACATCCACCATGGCCCTTGGCACAGCCAGGCTGAGACTGAATCACCCGTGGTGGCTGTGTGCAGAGGTTGGTCACAAAGGCACAGCTCAGGCTCAGGTTTCTGAAGGGTGTGAGGTCTGTCCTGGGTGGCAGGCCAGTGTTCTTGTGTCATAGGAACAAAGTGAGTTTGGTTTGAGCACTGCTGCAGGCTTATGGTGGGTATGTTATGCATGGAATTATCTTTTGAAATTGAGGAATGTGTTAGGAAAGCAAGGAAAAGCATCCTCCAGTGATGGGTAACCCTCCCATGGTGAACCTCAAGCCAGCAAGCCAGAGAGGATGCAGCTGGAGCAGCAAGGCTCTGCAGAAGTAACATCAGTGATGATGAGAACATTTAGGCGTGTTGGTCTCACACCATTTCCTGAGCTAGATTTCAGTGGGCTCATTCAAGCAAGAGGGTGAGGAAACACAAGCTGTAAATGCTTTGAGAGCTCACTCTGGCTGTAGCTGCACGCCAGCCTGGCAGGAGCTGACCACATGTTTTCAGCTAGCTTGGGGCAGGATGTGCAGGCAGCTCCAGACACATGAGGAGCCCAAAGATCTGTTTGCTTTTGTGGCTGCTCACATCAGTGCCTGCTGTAACAACAGCTGGGTCTGTTGGTAGGTTGGCCAGAACTGATTGCAGGCTCCTCTCTGAGTGAATGCTCACAGCAGAGCAGCTCCGAGGCTGGATGAGTGGAGGAGCTGAAAGTGCCGTGGGAGCTGGATGCCAAGGAGGGAGGTGAATGGGGACAACAGAGCCCCTTTGAAAGGAATGTGGTTGCCATCTGCAGTGGGAGAAAAGTTGTCTTCTTACCAAAGGGTCCCCTTGGAGCAATGCCTGCCTTGCCCTGGCAGGTCTTGCAGACCCTCCAAGGCAGGCTGGTCAGCCTCTGTCCTTGTTCTAGTGGCCTGGGAGCGTGTGTGACACAGGCCTTTGCTCCCCACTGAGGGATGGTGAGTGCTGCTGCTGTGAGACCTGTCCTGGTGTGCCTACAGCTCTCCTGTTTGGGTGCTCCTGCAAGTGTTTGAAGCCTCTTTGCTAAGTTTTTCCAAAATGGGTTGCCAAAGTGCTCTGCCCTGGGTGGTTTCTTTGCCAGTGGGTGACATTTGGCAATAGGTTGGTCAGGGTCTTGCCCAAGGGCAGGCTGCTCAGCAAACCTGGCCTTGGCAGTGCCACCAAGCCAAACACATCAGGGCCAAACCTCAATCATATATAGCTCTTGTGAAGCCTGAAAATCTTTTTCAAATCTTTGCCACGGAGCCTCCAGAGGCCCTGCTTTGAACAGAGATGTTTTGTCCTTTCTTGGCTTTAAACAGTTCCCCAAAATAAACCCTCTGCTATTTACCAGCATTGTTTTCTTTCTGGTGTTGAATGCTGATAAATAATCAGACCCATTATATTGCATTCATATCTGCCCTGGTAGCAAATAATTACTACAATTACTACCAAATCAACATGCTTCTGTTTCTCCTGGTGTCATTAGCATGTCCCAGACACTTTGTTCTCGTGGCTTAAGGTGCAGTAATAACACAGTCCTAGCGCAGCACCCGGATGAGCGGAGCTTCCCAGCACAGCGAGCTTCCCAGCCATGATTGCCTCTGAGATGCTGCTAATTTTCAATCACAGTGTCAGATCCTCTTCTACCACAGGGAGAGCAACTGCTTAGCCTGTGATTTACCCAATTTATTCCAGTAATAACTGGGTTGGCTGTGTAGCCATCTGTCTGCTTTCCGTGCTCCTCCTGCCCCCCGCCCTCCACCACCACCCAACCCTTGTGGCAGCAGAGGGAAGGCAGCTCTGTGTCCACCGAGAAGGGAACAAATGTTCCTTTCCCCTCTCTGCTGCCTGCTGCACTTATTTCCACCAGGCTGGAAAGATCCCTTTTCAGACAGGGCAGGGTGGGTTATCAAGGTTTGGTGGCACTTTGGCTCAAGCGAGGGGAGCTATAACCAGTTTGTGAGGGGGAAAACGAGGTAGGGAGCAGCTGAGGCAAGGACCCAACACAAACATAAGGAAAACATACACATCAGCCTGAAACTAAGTCCACAGATATGAAAACCATCGTGGTCACATGGCTCTGTCTGTGAAGAAAAACATTGTATTGCCTGGATCATTATAAAGCTTCTAATTGAAGAGCAGAGTCCTCTCTGCCCTGGGTAATGTTACTCAAACAGACCTGCACTCAACTCCTTCAAAGCAGATGTCAGTCAGGGTGTAGCCCTAGATCAACAGTCATTCAGGATCAGTATTGCCTGAAACCACTGGGTAAAATCAAATATAAATAGAGCAGAGAGCATTTGAAGCAATTAGGGTCTCGGGGGAGATTCAGTCCCCGTAGCGAAGCCAAGGAAAGGGGAGATGATGCATCATGTCTGTAATGCAGCGAGGACATGCAGAAGCTGGATTACTCAGAAAACTTGGAGCAGCACATATGGTTCCTATTAAATCACCTGACCTTTCCATCTCCAGTGGTATTTCTGGGGCCTTCATTACTGCAGTGCTCCACAAACTGTAGCCTTATGATTGCCCCTGGGAGACAGCACAGTATTTGAGGTAAATAGGCTTTTACTTGTGCACACCAAAATACCCAATTTTCTGGCTGTTTTTGAACCCCACTGGTACTGCACAGAGGAAGGATCCTCCCTTTGGAGCTGAAATGCAGAACAGAGTAAGCAAAGAGTTTAGGTCCTTAGAGAAATCATTGGCTGCACAAAGACTTTCAGCTGTGGCTGGAATGGAAAGGGAAGCAGGTGGCAGAAGTGTTGGCACTAACTGGAGTGCTTGAGGTTGGTGCTGCAGGGTGGTTAACAACCACAATTATCCCAAGGGCCTGGGATCATCTGAAGCACCTGAAGTTAAAAGAAGAGCATGTTCTATAATTTGTGGCCATGGGAATCCAATCTCTTTGTGCCTTAGGCAGTGCTGTCTAAACACCAAGAGCGAGGCATTCAGAGGGGCTTCACACTTCCCAGTGCTCCTTCAGTGAGCTTTGTCCACGTGCCAAGGGATGTTACAGCTGCTCTCCAGGTGAGTGGGGAGCTGGGGCAGCTGAGTGGCTTTGCCCAGTTGGCAAAGGAACCAGGGCTACACCCCTGTCCAGGGTGTGCAGGATGAGCTCTGTGAGTCCCTTTGTGCCTCTCCAGCTCCACCCATGAGGGAATGCTGCTCCATCAAGCTGCTCTGTTCTGGACCCAGGGCTTCAGGATAGCTCACCAAAGGCACCTCCTGTGCTGAGATGGGGATGCTGCTGCCAAGGGCTTCCTGCATGGCCAGGCCTTGGCTCTGTGAGTGATGCTGCTGCTCTGTGGGGCTGAGGCTGGCCAGGGCTCATTGCAGTGTGTCTGGAAATGCTCTGGACATGAACCAGAGGGTTTGGGCTTCTCAGCTGGGGTCATCTGCTGCCTGGTTGATTGCCACTGTAAGAGGCTGGGTACCATGGACTGGTACCAACTCCTCATCTCACCTTCCCATGGCATCTTGCAGCTGCCTGGCAAAGTTTTAGCCCTTTCCTTACAACAGCCACTCAGAAATTAATCTTCCAAGACGTGTACAGGTTGGAAACCCCCATCAGGCTTTGGAGATGCCAGCACTGCCTCTGCCTGCTGCCTGAGCTCAGGGGTGGCCTGGCCTTGACAATCTTACATCAACCAGGAGAACAACACATTTTGTCCTGGTGCTGGCACTGCCAAATAATTCACTTCCTGCAGAGGAACAGTATTTGTCTTCCCTCTGAGAAATGAAAAGTTTCTTGGTCTCTGAATCACTCTGTTGCTTCCCTCTCTATCAGGTAAATAATTTGGGCTTCCTGGGCTTTTGACAGTAAGAGCAGGGATGGAAATAAACAAGGTGTAGCTTAAGTCATCCTTTTATGTCATGATCTTGGCTGGGCTAGGCTGTTGGGGAGGTGCAGCTTTGGTGGGGACAGAGGGAAGGTTCCATGTCTCTTTGATGCTGTGTCCAGGTGTCCCACCACAGGTGCCAGCACAGACTTGCCCCTGTGTCTCTGAACAGCAGAAAGACTCTGAGACCTACATCAGGCAGATGGGGATGTGCCTGAGCTGATGTGACCCTGAACCCAAGATGTCCTTGAAGATGGTGGAACATGTGGAGCTGCCTTCCAGTCAGCAGATTCCCCATGGGGCCTGCAGGCAACAGGAGCCTCCTGCTTCTCAGGGACTTACCTGGAGCAGCCACTTAGCTGATTCTGGGGCAAAATGGGGGTGGGCAGGAGGGTGGCACTGGCCAGGCTGACAAACTGCTGTTCCTAATCAGTTCCTGAAGAGGAAAAGCAAACAACAAATATCTGCTTGATTTCTCTTTATTTTTTTTTTAATTTTTCTTTGATAAGCCAAGAGAGTGAGTGGCAGCAGAGACCCATTTGCAGCTCAGGGGCATGCAGCAAAGAAGTGCCTGCAGCCAAAGCAGGACTGGTAGTGCCTGAGAGGAAGAAGAGGTTCTTCTCCCTGTGGGTTTATAAACTCTTGGCTCACAAAACAGGACAAAGTGCATTGCCAAAGTGGCATCACGCTTAATGTCTGGGTCAGAGAAGTTCCAGCTGAGCCCAGGCAGCCCCTTCCACTTCCCCACCCCTTAAGAGCTGGGCCAGGCTAGCACCTCACCCCCAGCACTGATGGGAAGGTGAAGGAACCGTGGGAAAACGCAGTTCTGGCTGCTGCTGTCAGCCTGGCAGCAGCTGCAGTGTGGAGAACATTCCTCTGCCCACGTGCCCTCCCCTCCCTGCCATGCTCTGCCTCAGCCGTGTGAAGGCAGCAGCAACTGGCTGTCCCAAGGGAGCAGGGAGTGATGGATGAACCAGGCACCCCGAGGGCCTGGCTGCTGGGTATGAGGAGCAGCCACAGAGCAGGTGCTGGGAATTGCAGCTGGGCAATCTCAGCACTTGTTAACCCCACGGAGCAGGGACACCCAGAGCACAGCTCTGCCCCGTCCTCTGCCAAGGCACTGCCTGGCCCTGCTGGGGCTGTCCCCAGGGGTGACTATGCAAAGCCTCCCCTCACCTCCTCCCTTGTCTGGGGCACCATGCCCCCTGCCATAAAAGCAGCCTTTCCCCATGTGCCCCTGCACCTTGCCACTTATTACCCTGCAAGGGGAAAAGGTGGGCCTGGCACTTTCTGGGATTTTGGGATGTGATGTTGCATAGTCAGTGGGGTGGGCTCAGAGAACACAGCACTAGGGACACTGCAGATGTCCCATGGTACAGTGCCCTGTGTGCAATAAAAACCTAGCAGTCCATCTTGGTCAGAGCAAAGAGAGCCCTTTGGAAAAGCCTGCCCTTCCTGAGCATCCTACAGCACCTGGTGATGCTGCAGTTGGGGTCAGTGCTCACTCACAGTATTAGCAGCCCCAGAGATTACAAAATCTCAAAGAAGGCCTCAAATCTCACAGCACTGGCTTTAGAAATAGATTTAAAACCCTGCAGTTTGAAGTCTGGCTACGCTGGGTTTTGCAAACTTTTGGATTTAGCTGGTCTGCATTTTCAGGTACCCTTTGCATTGCAATGGCAAGGTCACAATAATTGCACCAGAGAAGGGAGTTTATTTCTTGAAGGATGTTGAGATTATCATATACTTATATTTAGAGGGAGGGGGGCTTTAACAGTTCCCTAGGCTCTGAGTCTGTTAAAAATTGCAACAGCCCCTGACAGGATAATAGATTAACCTCAGACCCATTTATCTGTGTGGTTACTGATCACCTGCTCTAAATGAGCAAGTAGTGGGCTTGTCTTTTCAAGGAAATCTACATGTTTGCAGATGTGCTGACAAAGCATCATTTCCACTGGAAACATTGGCAAGGAGGAGGGAGAAAGTGAATCTCAATGCCCAGGAAAGCATAAAGGCAGGCTGATAAATAATCAGGTGGTGAAACAGCCACTTGGCAGTAAGTGGCAATAACTGGTGAGGCAATTGCAGTGCAGTGAAGGCCAATAAGAAAATATGATGTCATGCATGGCTGTGCTTGGCCAAAGTGTGCCACTCCCTGCAGAAAATAGCAAAGGACTGTAAAAACAAAATATGTTTGTGTTTCATCTGGAAACTGAGGCAATGATCACTATGGTGAAGTAGCAACCAAGCTTTTGGTGGGACATTTAAGTTCTTCTCCCAGGGAAGACTCTGCCACACATCGGCTGGGGAGGCTGGAAGCTGGGAAACAAAGTGAACATTGGCTGCCTCTTTATGTGCTCTAGCCTCTGGGGCAGGAGCAAACAGAGAGGGAGGCCCTGAGGGTGTGTTCCAGAGGACCTTGTGTGGATGGTCCTTTCTCCTCTCCCAGCTCCTCCATATCGAACTGGAGAGTGAGCCATCAGGAGATGGAAAAATATAAATATACAGGGTTTAGAGACTGATGTAATAGTTGTTTGTGGGGAGGAACAGTGCAACTGAAGATGGGGAAATCTTCCTAAAATCCTTGCAGGGAGATACACCAGAAGTCCAGACTCACTATGAAAGTGAAAACCAGGGAGTGAGGCTCTCAAGTCCCTGGTCCCATGGGTTTTGTTCCTGATTTACAAGGTGCCCATTGCTGCACAGCAATCCCTGTGCCAATGGTGTTTCTTGATGGGCATCCTCAAAAGCAAAGCCCCCACAATTGCCAGCCTCTAGCAGTGCTTCCACTTGTCCCAAATTTTTCCTGAGAGACCCATGGAAGCTGCAAAGGCTTCAGCCCAGACAGCCACCCTTCATAGGAAAGACGGGGTCAGGTTCCACCAGTACTTGTGGAACAAGTACTTTGGGGTGAATTACAGAAATTTAATGATTCCTTTGATTCTGGGGAAGATTTCCCAAACCTCCTCACTGATTCAGTCCAACTTCAACTCCACTTCTGCCTGTCAATCAGCACCAGGCTGCTGCTGACAGTGGGGTGACAGGGCTTGCCCACTTTCACCACTCAGGTTTAAAAAGAAAATCAGACCTTTTAAAAAGAAAAATATCCAAAGAAGAAGACAAACAAAGCAGCCAGGAGCCCATGATGGAGATGTTATGAATTGCTTTTGAAGTTGCTTGTTTGCCTGCATAAGGACAGAAGTGCCTTCCTCTGACAATGCTGCAGAAAAAACCACTGTCCCCCAAGTTTGGGGTGCTCTGGAGGGCAGCCATGCTGGAATTGTGATTAAGTGTTTTGGGCCATGCCTTTCACTGCAGCCTGCCAGATAAATATTTACAGCTGACCACGGAGAAGCAGGGGGTGGGGGGGGAAGGAGAGGAGAGACATCTGTAAATTCTTTGGAGTCTTGCTGCATTTTAATTTTAATTTGGTTCTTTTTTTTGTTGTTGTTTTTCCATCCACACATCATTGTCTCTTTCTCTCAACCCAAAAGAAAAGAGTTTTGAGAGAAAGAGGTTATTCCTAAAACCTCAGGGGATGGATCCTGCTTGCAATGACCATGGCAGAAAATCTGGAGCTGTGATAAACCAGTGCTGCAGAGAGCAGCCCACAACCTTTGGTTTACTAACTGGCGTAAATCTAATGTAACATTATTGATCTCTGTGGATTTACTCTCAGCCTCTCTGCCTCCTCCCTTGTTTTCCTCACAGCTTGCTTTATCCATGCGAAGTCACTGCCTCTGTGGCTGCAGTATGCCAGTAAATTGCAGTGTTACACCCACTTCTCAATGGTGTAAATGATTCCCTCCGTTTGGCCTCTGTTCTCAGAAGAAAGCAATTCTCCATGCCCAGTGGGAAAGCATCAGCCACAGCACCAGCCAGAGCATCTCCTCCCACCGCCCCCCGCCTGCCGAGGTGTCCACAGCTGAGCCCTCCAAAGAGGGGGCAACCTGGGGGCACTGGTGTAAGTGAGGGATCTCAGCCCTGGGGGCTCTGTGCACCTCGATCTGTGAACATGTATGTCCTGCTCAGAAACACATGCAGCCATCTGCAGCTGTAAAAGGCACTGCACCACCCTGCAGTCCAGCCCAGATGTGCCTCTCCTTCCATGGCACACTCAAGGGACCCCTCCAAGCTGAGGCAGGCAGGGATGGAGAGCATTGCTGAGGTTCCCTCACCCCAATGAAAAGTGACCCTTGCAGAGGTCCAGAGCAAGGAGGCTGGTGAGGATGATTGACTTTGGGATGGGGATTGGAGCAGGAGCCAGCTGATGCTGGTCCTGGTGCACAAGCTGGGAGGGAGGCTGGCGAGCTCGGGGCCTCTCTGAGAGTCAAACATGAACGTGTGCACCAGTGCAAACACTGCTTTGCTTCAGCTCCCAAAGCTTGGTGCTGAGATCATGCAGGCAGCCGAGCCTGCAGTGATGATGTGGTGGGGCTGCTCAGCTCCTTAAAGGCTTCAGACTTGAGAAACAGAAGCCAAGAGAGATGAGATTCTGGGGGGGAGGGATTTAATGCTGATCCATTTGGGAGAACAGGGGAAAGAGTTTATGCTTTGTTGTAGGTCATATTTGCAAGTGAGCTACCAGGATCTCCTCATCTCCAAATGGTAGCAGCTTGGGCTTGAGGCTTATCCCTGCTCTTATCAGTGACCTTCTGAGTAGCCAAAAAAGTAGCATTTCAAAAAAACTTCTGTGATGGCTGCAAAGTCATCTGGGAAGTTACTCTTTCTGTTAGTGTCATAAAACTGCATGGCCCTAAATAGAAAGTGTGGAGGCAAAGGTCTTGCCCCCAGGGCTTTGCAGTCTCAGCACAAAGAGTGTGGTTATAAAGCAAGTCACGGAGTCCAGGAAGGAAATTTATGGCTTGTGAGATGGATAAATAATACGCCAAGATCAACAGCAGTGGTAATGCTGAATTGTACCGAGTGGAGTTGCTCTGCTATTACAGGGCTGTAAACAGGCTTGGAACCTTGCACTGCAGTGAGCCAGCTGCTGGAGCTGCTGCAGCAGAGAGGCCCTGCCATGGGCACCACCAACTCCTGACAACCTGGAAGGCTGTTTGGAGGGGAGAGAGCAGTGCCACTCACCAGGGAAGTGTCCTCCCCAACACGACCTCGCTCCTGGGCTCAGCACTGGCTCCTGATGAAGATGGGGGTTTTACAGTCCCAGCACTGGTGTGACCTCATGGGGTGCTGACATGGCCCTGACTCTTCTTTTGTCGACCATCTGGAAGCCTTTTGGGCCCCCAGATGTGGTGAGAGGAGGATTAGGATTTGTGTAGCTCTTGGAGGGTGGAAGCAGAAAAAATTTCAAATCTTGGCAGTCTTTTATGGCTCTTCTCAGCTTCCCCATCCACCTCCTTACTTCTGTTTGACTTCTCTCATCCTGGAAAGTAAAGTCACTCCAGTGTTTACTTGCTCTGTTCCCTGCCCAAGTTGTTAAACATGTCCTGGGTCACCCCTACTAATGGATAAAAGAGTGGTGGAAACCCATTGGTGGATGTGTTTCAAAGGAGAGATCGGAAAAACATGTCAGAAGCACTGCAGAGATAGCTGATGCACTCTTGGGATTGTGATGGACTGAACAACCTCCCAAAATCTTTTCCAGCCCTAATTTCTGAGCTCCTCTGACCCCTAAATTCTGTGGTGCACAGAACATGTAGCCAGTGCTTAGTCCCATACTTATTCTCCATGTGCACTGTCTGAAAGCAGGATGAATTGTCTGGGGGAACATCCCAGCCACCCCCAGCCGCTCCCAGGCACCGTACAGCCATCCCCTGTGCGTGACCTGAGACGCCAGAGACAAACTTAACCCCTCTCCTCGGGCTTTGCCCTTTGAATACTCTTGAAGCTGCAGCTCCTGGAGTGCTGTGCTTACACGTGGCTCTCATCTCCCACATCCTCAAAGCAAGGACAACAGGGCTCCTGAGGGGAGAGGAAAGCTTGTGTGTAGCTTTCACAGCAAGAAAGTGAACCAAAGACCTCAATCCTTTAAAAAGAAATCTTACATTTTAATAAGGATCTTCTGATTTTGGTAGGGAGAATGGCTTGAAGCTTGGCTTTGACAATCCTCATGGTTAGAAGACCTGGTGTGAGAGGGACCTGAGAAGCAGCTGGAGAACAAGACCTTCTTAAGATGGCTAAAAGGAACCTGGAAAATTACTATGGAGGGATCCATAGTGAGCAGAGCAGGATCAGCATGTTGCTCAGTCCTTCTGCCCACGACACAGACCTGCATCTGTCCAAACACCGGCGCTCCCCTCCGTGGGGCAGCACGGATCGCATCCGCGTCCCGCAGGGATGGATGGATGGATGCAGAGCCTCCCGCTCCCTCCGCCTCGGGGTGGCTGGCTGCAGCTTGCACCAGCTCGGGTTTCAGCCTCTGGGCTCTGTGTGTGCACTCGCCTGGGCTTTTAACTCACTCTGAAGCCTTTGCAGGAAATTAATTTGTGTCAAACGACTGGGTTTTGTCCTCCCTTTGATTTCTGGAGGGCCGGGACCAGAGGATGCTGTTGGTTCAAAATGCTGCAGCTACTGCCCTGCTCTTGTGGCCCCACAGCTGTGTGTGCCTGGTGCAGCTCTTCCCCAGAATCAACTCAGTTAGGGGAAACCTTCTGGTGACAGCTCAACCATTCTGGGCTCAGTTATCAGGAATGAGCCCAAAAAAGCGGTAGAAGTTGTTATTCTGGAGTTTGAATTGATGCTTGCACAAAAGCAGGGTAGCAAGTGGCTGGATTATCCAGAAAATGAGTAAAAATGACAGGCAGCAACCTTCTGTCTGTTCCTCAGGATGTAACATCTCCATCACACAGCAAGTGCTGCATTTGATTTATTTGCCGTGTAGGGGACACGCCCATGGATCTCCTCACTCCTGCCGTGGTCCTGTCAGTTCCTGTAAGCCAAAGAGGTTTGATCCAGGCTGGCTCTTGGCTGAGAGTCCTCAGAGAAGAGGCCAAGGTGTCTCCAGACGTGACCACTTCTCTTCTGGCTCAGTAGGATTGATCTCTGTAGCCTGCTGTGAGAGAGCTCTGTGAGTATTGACTGAGCTGATGAAACAGGGCCTTCACATTTCTGTGACCAGGGAATATGAGCCTGGGCCACACATGCCTCTCATGGACAGATTTCACTCTCTCTCTTTGAGCTGTGGATTTTTTTTATTTCTTGTCCCAGATTGCAGTGCTTAGAGATCCCATTTACTTGCTAGTCTACAACAATTTTACTGGCCCAGGGGAGCTGTATTTGGGGATTAAGTGAGTGATGCACTGGTGATTAACGTGCAGTTCATAAATGCTCTGCATCCCTTCAGCTCAAATGCTGTGGGAGGCCATAGTGGACTCAGCCACACAGCCACTGGAGTGGTGAAGGGATCAGATCATTATTTTTCCACTGTTAATGATTGTCTGTGAACCCCACAGGCGAAGTGTCCAGAGCAGGCTTGCACAAAGGATGACAAATAGCTATTCCCCTCACTTACTCTGCCAGTTCAGGGCTGAGGGCTGCCTAGTAGATCTCATGGACGTGACCCTGCTGAGGTTCCTGTGGCTACAAGGAAGATACCATGCAATAAAGTTCCTTTCCTCTTCTCTCACTGTGCTTCAAAAAGAAACAAACCCTATTGCTTATAACCACTTCCTGCCCCTACCCCTGAACAATTAATTCTGCCACTGTGACCTCAAATTCTGCTCTTTACCAATGTTGGAGTGGTCACATCTCTGAGAGTGTCCTTTTACCAAAGGAGCTCTGCTCACATGTGCATCCCTGAGTGGGTGCACGTTGTGTGTGACAGCCACCCACGACCTCCCTCGTGTCCATCACCAGTGGTGGAGAACAACCCAACCTCCCATGGCATGGTGGGTTCAGCAGGACGTGCAAGGGCATCAGGGTGTGCACATGCATGCAGTGGGGGTACCACTGCAGATCAAAGGGAAAATGAATCTCCAGAATGTTTAGTTTCTAAAGTGGATTGTTGTTGCACTGCCGCCCAAGGCCTTCAAAGGGCCCCAGATTTATTGTCTCTGCACAGTTCAGAGATATTTGTTGCAGATTAAAAATGGAAGAAATAGGAAGGGGGCCAGGCATGTAGATTACTGAGTAAAAATAGAAGCTCTCACATTTGTTTGCTGTATGAATTTGAGTTTTGTTGCTTTCTTCCCCTGCTAATTCTTTTCCTCCCTCCCCCTTACATTTGTTCCTGAGAGCCAAGGGGTCACGTCTGTGTTTCCCTGTGTGGCTGCATGCAGCATGTCCTGACAGTTCTGCTATCTCTTAGGTACAAACTGAGATTATCCAGGCATGGCTTTTGGAAAGGAAAACTCACTGCAGGCAAATCTGCTTCGCTTTTAGTACTGGAGGTACCGTTTCATCTCAGCCCCTGACTGTTTCTCTTCCCACAGCTCCTCTGCTTGGAGGAAAGTCATCAACTCAACACATGACAAACAAATTAACTCTCTTTTGTGGCCACAGATTTTAAAGAGAAGAGCAGTCATTTGGATCCTGCTCAGCTGGTCATGTAATGAAGCCCGGGGAGCCTGGGCCGTGGTGTCCAGCTTTTTGGCATGGTAAGGTGGGCATGGTCCTGGCAGGATCTGACCAGGCACTGGCTGTGGTGGTGTTGTGGGCAGGCACAGAATGCACCCACACTGCCTGGGTGTAGGCAGGGGCTTGTCCAGAGCTCCTGCCCTCACTTAGTACTTACATGCTGACCTTCCCTCCAAACCAGCCTCCACTCACTCCTTTCTGCAGTGTAGCAGGGGTGGTGGGGGGGGCTGGCAGGGAAAAGCATGTGCTGAGAGGTGGAGAGATGAGAAACATAAACCCACAGCTTTCTGTCACCTTTGCTTGCCTGCACTGACCTTTCTCTCTGAGTTCCAGTGGGCTGGTGGAGGTTCATTCACACCATCATGGTCTGACTTTGCCATGGAATGGGGCAGGGCTGTCCACATTCACAACTGAGAGAAAATACAAGATCTCAAATGCTTCTCCTCACCACCTCTTACTGAATATCTCCTGGGCTAAATGGGCTGGATGTGTCCTCACTGGGGCACTGGCTATGGCTTGTAAGGCAAAGTCTCTGGGTATCAAGCATGCAGTACCAACAGAGCACCTTTCTCCAAAAGCTTACACTGCAGGTTGGGAAGACAGCCACAAGGAAGGAGATACAAATCCAGAGAGGGAAAGTGCTGAAGGCTTTTGTGCCAGACATAGTATCAAGTACCTCATGCTTTATGGTTCTGGTTCTCCAGAAAGCTTTACTCCAAATGGTAAATTCCTCATGCAACTCTGAGCCCTTCCTAGCAGGCCTGGGCAAATTTAAAGGGCTAAGATTTGGGATCCTCCATCCTATCACTTGAGGGGAGCATAATCTTCATGCTGAGTGTGAGCCCTAGCTGTGTGACTCTTAAAGCCACAGCTGTAAGCAGAAATTCATCCATCTTGTGACCCTCTTAGGAGCCAGAGCATCCCACATAAGTGGCCTGCTAATGCCCATCTCTCAGGGATCCCAGCTAGCCATCCAGCAGCTTTCAGCTGAAGAGCTGGAAGCTGTGGCCCTCTTGCTGGATGCCAGGAACCCCACTCAGCTGTGTTTGTGGTGTTGGGTAATCTTATGAGTGCTCACCCCACACCTATTTTGTCACCTTTTACCTCTGCCTCATGCTGTCCATTGCAAGGCTGCCATACATTTAAAAATCTCTGTCTGCAGTGAGGTTTAGGAATAGGTTTTAATATCATAATTACAGCATGTAAACAAAATACCACTCGATTATTGAAACCATATTCAGTGAAGCTCAGCTCCCATGCAAGAGATACATATGAATTTAATTGCTGTTAAACCTCTGCAAATGTCCTTTCAGGAAGGCACTGGGATTATTTAACACACAGATCAAAACAACTACTGAAATCTAGAGCTGATGCTGGAGATTAATCAGCAGGCTTTGGCCATTTCACAGTACAGATGGTTATCTGTGGGACCCTTCCTGCGTTTTGGCAGCGGGTACAACGCTGTCCTGCCCGTGACATCCAGCTCCAGCCATTGCTCAGGCACATCCAGGGCCTTCCTGAGCTGTCCTCCTCCTGGGACAGCAGCTGAGACCTTGCTGCATTTAACAGCAGCGGTCAGGCTGCCTTTCACACCAGCAGGATCAGCTCTGGGAATGGCCTTGTGCATGCCAGCGGAGCTGGTGCTGCTGTGGGGACAGGAGGGCAGTGCCACCTTTGCCAGGATGTCCCCTGGCTGGGCAGTGTGGCCATCACATCCCTCTCCTGTGGCTGCTGCTGCCTGCAGCTTGGCTGCTCCCTTCTGCTGCTGACATCTGGAGCAACAACGTATACAAAAGTCTTTGCAGAGCAAAAACACGCACAGAAGAAGGAGATTAGCTTCTTTTGAGCCTCTTCCAGGCCCAGCCTCCCCCAGAGAGCTTTGCTCTGTTTTGCTTTGTACACTGGGAAGAGAAGAAAGGACATTTTACAGGTTAATGAAGCCTAGATTTGATCCAGGTGTTGCTTCCTGTGTCTGTTCAAACGCTGGTGACAATCGAGGATGTTTTGCAGAGCCCAGAGGGTGGTGGGGAAGCTTGGGACAGCTTACAGATGTGTGCTGTCCCTGACTTCCCAGCCTGGCAGCCCAGCCATGGCTGTCCTTGGCTCGCTGCAGCAGGACCTCTGCAAAAGCAGCTCCCCGAGGCAGAGCCTTGTGGGCACAGCCAGAAGTGCTCTGGGCAGCAGAGGTGGTGGCACAGGGTGAGTCCTGGCTGGGGAGAGCCCAGGGAAGGACAGCAGTGCCCCTCTCTGCCTGCCAGTGCTGCCCACCTCACCAGGAGGAGCTTCTGTCACCTCAGAAATACCTGCCTTAAAACTTGAGGTGCTGTTATTCTCATCTTACATACAGATCCTCAAAAATGTTTAGATATCTAATTTCCTCCTAAATTGACAACTCAGTACCTAAATGCCTACTTGGAGCTGGCTGATTGGCTGGTAACAGGCTGGCAATGAAATTTTGACCTTCCAAACTGTTTGCTGGTGGCCTTACCCCGAGGCATCTGTTTCTCCAGAGCACAGGTCCCTGCTCCCACACGAGGCAGCCAAAGAGCTTGTGGCTGCTTGGTGGGGCTCCCCTCTGCCTCCAGCCCTGCTGGAGCTCCCCTGTGGCACCGGGAGAGCCTGAGATGCTGTGGGGATGGGCTTGTGCTCAGAGGAGACAGGACATCAAAGCCCTGGCCACACACAGCAGGAGATATGCTACAGCTTCTCCCTCTCCTCTGCCCCCTCCTCCCCCAGCAACAGGGTGCCACCCTGTTGTTTTTGGCAGCTCCCAGTGGGAATAATTACATTGTGCATGCCTTAAATTCCCTCTTTTGCAATGACAACTGGATGCAATTTCCTTCGGAGTCTCACAAATGAAGCTCTCACATTGTTGGAAGCCATTCAGTGAGCGCTGCAATATGCTCAGAGGTGGCTGCTTCTCAGCAGGACCCCAAGTGATTTCTAGAAACCTTTCCACAGCCTGTTGTGCACCTTGGGACCCGCTCAGTGGGTGAAACAGGGGAGCAGGGTCTTTCAGCTGAATGCCAGCTTGTTATTGCCAAGCTGCAGAATACCGGGATAGCCTGGTTGGAGGCACGCTCTCACGTGAGAGAGAGAGTGAAGTGCAGACCTGAAGGTTTCAGGATTTCATATGTTGTTGGGATTTTGCTCAGGAAATGCCCAACCAGAACTGGAACCTGTGCTTGATGTTTGATTCTCGTTCATGCTTAACATAAATATTACTCTTGCAAACCAAACACTCCCCGGAACAGCTCTGCAGGGCTGAGTCTCTGCAGAGAGCTTTATGGACGAGTCTTGGCCCTTGCCTGTGACAGCAGAGGGCTGGATACAGCCCAGGTCCCTTCTGTTCTCCTTGTCCTGAGACAAAGGGGGAGACCAGGGCAGGCTGCACAAGGAAGGGACTTTTGAGACCCCATGCATGTGCATCAAGATGGTCTGTTTGGTAGGAGGGGAAATAGTCCTTTTGATCTGGAGACATTAAGGAAATAAAAAATATTTCCTCCAGCCTTTTGCTGGAGGACATTAAGGAAAATATTCTTCTGACAATGGGAAGTACCACATCCCTCCTTGCTACACGCTGTGCTGTGCTGAAGATGGCCAGCCTCAGGCCAGCAGGCTCAGCACCAAGCCAGGCTCTGAGCAACCTGAGCCAGCTGGAGATGTCCCTGCTCACTGCAGGGGGGTGCACCAGGTGATCTTTAAAGGTCCCTGCCGACCCAAACCTTCCATGGTTTGGGGCTACTTTCAGGCTTCTCCTGTTGACTTGCCAAGGCTTTCCTGCCAACCCCCCACAAAGTGCTTGACCACTGAAGGATGGCCTGCAATGCCCTTCCGGAATGTTCTCCAGGCAGCTCATGGAAGAGGATGGTAACTCGAGAGGCGTGATGGAACCCAGCTCCTGCCTGTGTGGGCAAATGGTCTGAGCAATGTACCTGAGGAGAGGAGAAAAGAATGCCTCTAGGACTTGTAAAAGCAATGTCCAAGGGAGGCAAATGACAGACAAAGGAGGAGCAATGTGTATTGTGGTTGCAGGGAAGGGGTAAAAGGAAGACCTTCAAATGCTTCTGTCATTTGTAATTTGGAAAGGAGGTCTTGCACAGATAGTTTATTCCAAGTGCCTGATCTTTGCCCTATCTGGGGAACTCAGGAATTACCTCAGATATTAAGCAAATGCTTTAGTCTCACTGGAGAGCAGCTTGCACTTATCTGGAGCAAGTGAGGCCTTGGGCAAAAGCCCATGTCAAACAGCACCTTGGGGAAACTGTGCCCGTGGTTCTGGATAAAGCAATGCCATCTCAGTCCTCCAGCATGGTGGGAAGAAGCTGCCTTCATGGCTGAGTATGGAGGACACCAGCATGGTCCAGCAGAGCAGTGGGGACACTTTGGGAGCTCTGCTGGGCTGTGATCACCTGAGAGGGTCAGCTGTCCCACGGCACTTGGTGAGCAGAGCTGCCCTCCCAACAGCAGTGCTGGGCAGGTACTGCTGTCCTTGTGTCACTGGTTTTCCCATTTCCTGACAGTGGGAGCACCTCAGGTGTCCTTAAGGCACAGCAGCCATCTCTGTGTGCTCTGACACAGCACAGTCCTTGCCAGCCTGCAGTCCATGCAGCTCCCAGGCATCCAGCAGTGCTCAGCAAATGTACAAAGTGCAGTACAAACCATAACATTCCTGCATCCGCATGGTCCAGTGCGTGCCATCAAACCTGGGGTGTGTAAAGGAATAAACAGGCACTCAGAGCTGAGGTTCACTTTAACCTGGGCCTAAGTACAAATCACTGTGGTGACTGTGCCAGGGGATGCCTCCAGTTTATTCAGGAAAGACTTAGCAGACCTCAGAATAAAGCCCACACAAGGTGCTGGTCTAGCATTTTCAAGGCAGAAGCTTGGAGAGCAAGATGGGAGCATGGTAAGCACGTGGTCCTGAGGTGTTCCAGGTGCTCAGAGTCAAACTCTGCTCTGCCATTCAAGACTCTATGGGACCTAAGGGCTGCTGCTGTCCTTGGAGGAGTTCATCAAGGCTTTCTGTGGGCACTGCAGGATTGTGTTCTGCACAACATTGCAGGCTGATGCTCAGGGACACTGCTGACTAAGGGCTTATGGAGCACTGGGAACAAGATGAAAAATGTCTCAACTTCAATAGCTTCAGTAGAAAAAAAACCTTTCTGCATACAGGGTGGAACATGATGGTGCTGGCCACACTCAAACCCAAGAGCAGCTACAAGTTACAATGACTTTCCAATACCTGCTCTTGATTTATTTCTGGTTTCACAGCTTACTTGCTGTGGGAAGAGGAAATTTGCCCCAAAAGGAGGGAACCAGGGCATTTGCTTTATTTATACTTCATTTCCCTCAGTGAGTGTTTATTCTTGGGGAACATCACTACCCATCCAGTCATCAAAGCACTGCGTTCTCATAGCCAGTGTCCTGTCCTTGGACTGTAACCACACAAAAATGGAAGAGTTCACTTTGCCGTGGACCTTTTGGGTGTTGGCAACATTTGGAGACATAGTCCCATGCTGGTGGTGCCTGTGTGGTCTAATTAGCCTTTATTGCTACTCTTGCCTGCCCTTAGTTCCATGTTAATTTATGTGTCCCAAGATGCGCCTGAGCATCTGTTCCTGATTTCCTGGGTATGCATTTATTTTCTTGCTGAGTACTGAAAGGGAAGGAGATGAAATGCATTGAAGATCTTGATTTACAGCTTCAGCATTTCCCTAAATCTGTTAAGAACTGTGTTTTCATGTCCCCCTCCCCTCTACCCTTTGTGACGGCAGGGAGACACCCAGGCTGGCAAGCTGGAACATGAGCACCAAAGCAGAGACAGACTCCTGTCACTTCACTGACCACAGCCAGTGATGGGCACTGTCTGCCCTGCAGCCAGTGCTGAGTGCTCTTTTTGGGATATCTTGGCCCTCTAGTGCAGCATTGTACACTCACCATTTGGTTCTTCCAGCAACTCTCCTGTGTCAGTTTGAAGCTGACGATGTGACTGGTGGTGGTGATGCACTGGGACTGGTTTGGGATGCAACTTGTCCGAGACAAGGAGGAAAAGATGGGAACAGGTCAGAGCAACTTCAGCTCCAACAGCCACCACCCTTTCTGACCCCATGGCTGCCCAGCTGCCTCTTCCTTCTGATGCTTTGCTACAAGGAAGAAACTTCTGCCAGTGGAACAGACCAAACCTGGCTCCACAATGAATTGCATCACATTTTTTCTCCTTCACTGGCTGTGCTTTGGCTGATGATGCCTCACACGTGCACATGTCAGAGCAAGCCTGTGCCACCAGATGAGAGGGGACAACTCACAGGCAAAGCTCAGGACAGGGTAATTCCCTGAACAGAGAGACAGCCAGACTGCTCCAGGACATCATAGCCTGGACTGGACTGTCCTGTCCACTAAGCCTTCATGTTTGGTTTGCTGTACCCAGTCAGGATCACAGGGAAAAGCAGCTGCTGGTTGATCCAAAATGTTGATGTCAGTGGTTGATTAGGAAAAATCTGTCAGGGTGCAACTGCCTCTCAATCCCTTGAAAAGGGACTTCTTTTGGTGGCAGGTCCTTCCTGGTTCCCCAACACACGTAGCTGCCAATCCATGCTGCTGTGATGGGAGGACTTTGAGCCAGCTGGGATAGCACGTCTAAGAGAGGTCACTGAGATATGTCATTCCTTCCTGCTGCTTCTGAGGTCCTGTGTGACTACTAGCAAGCTTTCCCAAGCAGGAATTATGCCACTCTGGAGTTTACTGAATTACTTCTCCTGCCTTTCCTACTGAACTACTTCTACAGGCCTTTCCTCTCAATTACATTAAAACTGCCAAAGCCATGGGAAGAGCATTTCTCAGCTTCTGGAAAAGCCTTTATGTAGGTGTGTGAAGCAGCTTGTTTGAACAGGTTGTGTCCAACCACTCTCCTCACTTCACCCTTGCCTGGGCGTGTACAAGGAAAGGAAAAACAGAGACCAGCTTGTGCCCTTGGCTGTTTTGGGGAATCCTGCCACTGCATTGGTCAAACCCTTGTGCTTGGACCTCTGGGGATCAGCAGAGGTAGAAGAGGTCTGGAGATCTTCTGGAAGACTTCTGGAGGAGGCAGCAGGACTTGCACTCCTGACCAGGATAATTCCTGTTGGGAGACTAAAGAGCAAACATTCATTAGCTTTAATTTTGGTGGCAAAGGAAGGTGGCAGGCACCTGGGAGAAGCTCCCCCCTCACCTGTGGCACATGAAAATTCCCTGCCAGGCTGACAGCCACACTTGGGTGGGAGGAGGGACCCCATACATCCTGGGACTCCCTGGCAAAGCTGGCATGAGCCATTCATGATGGTACACAAGGTGAGGACCCCTGCAAGGCACCCCAGTGTCACCCCCCTGCCGTGGTTGGCCTGAGGAGTCTGTGCCAGTTGAACCCAGCCTGCTGCTTGGAAAACCCCTGGCTGTGCCACGGGACTAAGTGAAATATCATTTCCCAGCCTAATGGAGAGATTGTTAAATATACAATGATTTACCAGCTCTTTCACTGCAATAACTGTTCACACATTGTCTCTTTGCCTCTTTCACTGTTTTTATGATTCATGCTATTTGGTTGCCCAACTGACATTTCCAAAATGAGGTTTCTAAACCCCAGCCTCTCCTTCCTCCTCTCTCCCCTTTTTCTTTGACAGTTTATAGGCCTGAGAGAAGTTTTTCCAATCACGATAATATCTTCATGTTTTGTTGACAAAAGGTCAACCTAGGAATAAGCCAAACTGGTTTTAGGAAAAATATTTGCTTATTTAGTAAGGGGATGTGTGTAGGAGATCAAATTTATGAGGGTGAAATTGAATCTGGTTATTTGAAAGATTCTGAAATAAAAGCTTCCCACCCACTCACAAGGGGAGGAACAAGACTTATAAATTGCTTTAGGCTGAAGCAGAACATAGAAATAAACTAAGTTTCTGTGCAAAATGTAATAAGATCCAAAGGAAGAACTAAAACCAGAGCTTAAGAGGCAACAGCCCCTTCACTCCCTCATGCACAGTGTTCATGTCACACTATCGTTCCTTACAAAAAAATCATGACAGAAGAATTCCTTACAGAAGAATCATCAGGTTCCCCAGTATCTGACCTTCCAGTTCCACAGCATCCATCCTTATCTGTTGGTCAAGTCCTTGCTCAGTCTCAGAAAAGAAAGATTCAGTAGCTACACTGCTCACCTAGACAGGGAATCTGTTCTGTAGCACAATTTCTCTGGTTTGACTTTAAATTACAGTTCTAAAACAGGTCTCTCACACCTGTTCATGAGAATGGCCCATGCCAGGAGCCCCACTCAGTTCAGGAGTAATTTGCATGAACACACTGCTGAACATGTGTGTTTGGAGGGTCCTGTCCCAAAAATCTTCTCTCTTTTCTATGAAAAGTCTAGCCAACAGTGCAACAGCCTAGGTCACACTTTCCATAGAGAAAATGAAGAGGGAATGTACCACATACATGCATATATTTATCTGCATATATTTTAAAACCCTATATGTGAATGTGCATGTGTATGTATATACATGTGTATGAAATAGAATAATTCAGGCTAGAAAACCCCTCTGGAGGTGATCATGTTCAATCCCTGGAAAGACAGCCCAACTTGATTGTTCAGACCCTTGTCCAGCTGAGTTCTGAGCCCTTCCAGATGTGAAGAAATTCTCCTGATAGCTAATTGGAATTTTTTTTCCTGCACCTTGTGACTGCTGCCTCTGTCCACCATGCACCTCTGACATCCATATGAGTATGGACAGTCTGATATACATATGAGTACATCTGGGCACACACACATGCAAACACACAAACACAAGGTTTCTTTTGTTTCTTTTTCTTGTCATTCCTCTGTGCACCTGAGAGATAATAAGCAAGTGGACTTTGCTCTGGCCCAGTGCAATATTCCTATCTCTAGTAAACTCTGAGTGACTGTGCGGAGGATCTGGCATTTTCTTCCTTCTCCTGCTGTTGCACAGCTCCAGTTCCTTTGTATTATTTAGACACATGCCCCCCTCATGACTTGGGATATGACATTTCTTTCCTCTTTAAGCATGATTATTACAAAACACGAATTGGAGCAAGAACTACAGTAAAAAAACCCTCTGTTTAATGAAGTCCCATTGACACTGGATGCTCATTAAAAGATCAACAAAACATTAAGCAGGTCTTAGCAGCTATTAGAAACAAAGATGAGCCACTATTGAAAGAGTTCAACTGGTTTGGGTTAACCCTACTGTCATGCATTACACTTTTTGGCAATTCTAGATAAAGAGGAGGCAGGATTCAAAAATGAAATCCAATTAGCTGGAGATTTTATATAATTTTAAAACAAGATAACAATATTGTTTTTAGATACTCAGTATTGTTTGTAGCCATCCTGCCCCTCTTTCTGTATGTAGCTAGCACAGAGCAGCTCTGTAGGACTGGAGATGAGGTGTCATCAAATCCTGCTGGACACAGGACTTGCTTGGGCACAGCTGCATATGTCTTGGGCTTAGAGCCATAAGAGGAATGAGGCCAAACTATCTCCCAGCATAGAGGCAAAAATGATGGAGCTGCTTGATTGTGAAACAATCTTCTTGCTGGGAAAGCTGCTCGAGATTTCGTAGTTGTTTTGTCCCCTAATACATCACAGCTGGTGTGACCTGGCCTGTGAAAGGATGATTAGAGAGAAATGCATGGCTGGTGTTCACAGGCACGGAATCTATTTCTGATGGAGGTAAAAGGAGATTCATCTATCTGCACCTGTGGACCTCCCAGCCAATTTTCTCCCTAATGGATGGCAGAGGTTTTTTTCATTCATTTTTCTCACTTTGTAACATGAAAGCAATCATACAGTCTGAGCTGTAACCTCTCACCATTACTCTAAGAAAAGCACATCTTCACATTTGTCTTTGGGGAACAACCAGGGCCTATTCCAAGAGGATTTTAGTTCCTGTAGTTCCACAACAGCTAACCAGCATAAATTTTTGGGAATAATAAAACTCTATCTCCTGCCCATTTGCTCTCAGTGGCCCATCAAAATATATAGCAAGCTTTTTAAATAATAATTTCAAACATAGCTCAAATTCTGCCCTTTTCTACACAAGAGAGCTCCTGTCATCCTCTCTCCTTCCCACTCCAAATACCACCCCCATCTCCAGGGGGAGGAGACACTTGGTTGCACCTGGCTAACAGAGCTCTTCACAAAGGCCCTACATGTACTGCCAGTGTCTCTCAGAGAGATCACACTCACCAAGTGCAGCTGCATTTCTGTAAAATTAGCCACACTTTACTGCTGGATGTGTTGGGCAGCAAGAGGTAAAAGCCATAGGGAAGTCAGAAGTTGGTAGTAGGTCAGGGAGCAATCTCAGTAGCTGATTCTGTTTGGGCCAGAGCCTAAACTGTTTTAATACTTGTCTGTGTGTTTTGAGCAGTCAAGGAGAACGTGCAAAGCATCAGTGCTTCACAACATGTCTCCTTGTCTGACTGCTTTGCAAGAGCAGATGACAGTTCTCAGGCAAATCTGCTAATTTGGAGGGAGAAAATGGTTTCATCTGTCTTGTGGCGAGACACCTGAGAAGGCAAGGGAGCTGTTCTGGGAGAAAGCACAGAGAAGGTCTGTGTACTTACAGCTGTGCTTTCAACACAGGAAAATAAATCATCTTTCCACCACAGAACCCATTATAGTTACCCTCACATGTAAGAGCAATTAGGGTGTTACTGCCTTGCTGTCATGGAGCAGCCTGAAGAGGTGTAATGGGAGTGGGGTTATTATTTGTGGTTGGGGAATAAGGGTATGAATGAGCGAATTATGAGATTTCAGATAAATAATCCTCTGGATTTTTGAAAAGAAATGTCGTCCCACCCCATCACAAGCTGACAACTCTGCCATTTCCTGCCCAAAGAAATTCATAAGAGCAAATTTCAGCTCTTCCCTGACTCCTCTCTGATGAGAGAGAACAAGAAGGGAGAAATTTGGCAGTGGCTGTTTGGTGTTGTGCCACTTCATACTGCTGGCTCAGAAGGCAGCAGCCTGCTCAGCTCTGCCCAAATGGCAAACACTCCTCCTGCCCAGGACAGCTGCCACGGCAGGAGCCAGCCCTTCCTGGCAGAGGTTAGGGCACAGCATGGAGCTAAAGGTGGTTTAGCCACAGATACTGCCCACTCAGTTCTGTGCTGGATGGACCCCCCCCAGAGAAAGTTGTGACAGATCCAAAGAAAAGGAGCAGCTAAGAGACAGGTGTGTGTCTCCCCCAGCCTATTTTCCCAAAAGAAAACATACCCCAAAAACTGATTCAGGTTCCACTGGGATTGGAGGCTTCTCTCAAATCTTTGAAATACGAATTAAGATTCAGTTTCTGCTTCATGGATGGGAAATATGGTTCAGGCTGGTTTCTGATTAAGTTCAACTCCCAGCAGAACCCCTCAGAAGCAGGACAAAAGTATGATGGGGGTGTTTTGCCATATGGGTAAGTAGAGTTGGGCTTGAGAATGAAGATGAATGAAGGGGCTCAGCACAATGATGGTCTGTCCCATGGGAAACAATGAAGCTTGAACTGACTTCAGGATACGGGAAAAGCAATAGTGGAACAGAGAAACAGCAGCAGCAGCCAAACAGTCTGGTGTGAGAAAAGACACAAGATCAAATTAAATCAGGAAAGCAATTGTCAAGGGGTGGCTTCAAGAGGTGTCTGTTAGCCCCCAGCTTCTGCGTGAAAAGAAAACGATCACTTGCCAAACAGAAGAAACTCAGAGAAGCAACTGGATAAATCTTTCCCCTTAGGAACTGCCTTTTTGGAGCAAACTCTGCTCTGCTTGTATTACACATGCCATCTCTCAAAACCTTTCATATAGATGAAGATTTTTGATCCACACAAAGATCAGTTTTTGTCAGAGTTCACTCGCTGCATTTAAACCGAAGCACTGCACACGCTGCCTGTTGGCCATGCGGTGAAGGCTTCAGCGAGAGTATCTTTGTGTACAGGGGTGTGAACATGATCCACACAGCAAGAGAAGCTCTTTGCCTTGGGACTGGGGGAGCTGGTGAGCCTTCTGATGTGCATCCAAGCACCCTCATTGCTGGGGACAGCACAGAGGGGTTTTGATCTGCTGTTCCGTGAGCCTAATTGCCGTTAGACTTCCCTTGAGCAGTCACCTGCAGGTGGATTCATATCTTGTGCTATTCTTAGCCCACATATCTCATTTCTGGGTGTTACAAGAAACTGGATTAGAAACAGGTACTCAGCATAAACAAGTGAGCTGCTCGAAATGCCCTAAGACTGCAGTTTCAGCAGCCTGCAACCAGCAAAAGAATAAACCTGAGTTTCAAGTGGTTTAACCGGTCAAAGCAGAGGAATAAAGTAATATATTCATGGTTGAAAGAGCACATATACACCTGCATATACATCCACACAGCTGCACAACAATCAACAAAACACTTCCACAATTTAAAAGCACAATTATGCAAATTAGGCTGGTATATAGATCTTTTTTTGACTTAAAGAACATTTTTAATGTCTTACATTCACTTCACTGAAAATGAAACGGAGAGCTCTTAAGACAGCATTTCATTTTCAGAATGTAAAAAATAAACCTAAAAATGTCCCCCCTCATCAAGTCTACAGCTATGCTGAATGTACTTTGTACCTCAGAACAGCAGAATGTGATGCTACACAGGTATCAAAAATATGTATTCTTTAAGCATGGAACTGCAGCCAGCTGCCCAAACATTAGGTGCTCAAGGGCCTTGGGGCATTGATGCCTCATAAATTTGAGAGTATATATTAGGTGAGTACAGAACTGGAAGTTTTGTAGCAGTGGAAAGTAAGTATGATAATGAGGTAAACACATGTTCCAAAGAAAATACAAGCTAATCATGCCCTCTGAGCAGGAGACAGCAGCTTTAAACAATCACTTGGGGAATGCTGCAGCAAGGCCTGCATGCTGCTACAGGATGGACTCCTTGTTGATAACATCTCCCTGTGTCCTGTAGCTTTTTAATGCTGTAAACACAGGTCAACAAGTAGGTAACCAAATAGGTGTTTTGCTCCTTTGAGTGCTTTGAAGAACCTTTTGAACGCTCCTTTCCATTCTAAAAAGTGGTGTGTTACATGCAGCCTCAGTTTTCCTCAGATAAGTAAGAGGAAGCATCCTTCAGGGACCATAACCCCAGGTACAGCTGGGATTCTTCAGGTGTGGTGAGGTCTGTGCATCGTGGGCTCCATCTGGAGGTTGTTTACTCTAATCTGTGCTTTTGGAAGAAATGGAGAGAAAATGCAGCAGTGCTGGGCCAAAGTCACCAAGTCATCCAAGTCATCTGGAAAAAATGACCTTACAAGCTGATGTGGAGGTGTCACACAGAGATTGGTGGGTGGTGGGATGAGCTCTATTTGCCCTTGGTAAGGGGAACCTTACAGCCACCCCTGAGATGAAGCCTTTGCTGTAAGTTTATTTATCCATTGGTCAATGCAGCAAGCAGCCAGGACTGTCCTGTCAGACTGCTTATGGTGGAAGCAGCTGCCCTCACCAGTCCCCAGGGTGTGAATTTGAAAGTCTGTCTCTACCCCACCTTCAAATGTAAAGAGAATGGTGAAAGAGACATTGGCCTGATCTGTGGCTTCCACAGAGCAAACAAGCAGTGGGAATGGTCACTCCAGAGGTTCAGGGTGAGGTAGCACATGAAAAAGGAGAGGTTTGGTAATTTGAATGAGGTACTGAGGCATGAAGCTCACAAAGCACTCGTTTGAGACGGAACAGAGTAAGTTCCTGATGACTTATTCCAAATGTCTGATCCTGGTGGTGTTGCTCAGGTCTTTCCCACAGCTTCCACTGCAGTCTTCCACCGTTATCTTAAGCAACAGGAATTCTGAAAAAAGTTTCAGACTGAGTCATTATGCTTGTGCAAAGTCAAAGAGAACTAAGGTGTGACCAGGCTTTCCACCCACTACTCTGACAGCAAAAGCTGTTGGGAGTGGGGTACACAGGACCCCACAGCCTATCTCTGTTCTAATGTTAGTCAAAAATCAGTGCTGCCTGGTTAAAACCCACCAGTGATGGTTGTTTCCATTGTGCCAGAGGTCTCAGAGTGCTTGGAGCAGTAAGGGGTTGGAGTGGTGCAGAAGTGCTGAGCAGAGCAAGAGAGCTCCATGAAAAACCAGAGTGTTCTGTGCATAGGAAGGTCATGCTCAGTGGGATGTCTTTGTTCAAGGACCTGCTGCATGTTAATGCACTCATCATCCTCTTACCTGAATGGAAAAAAATGCTGGGGGGTTCTTAAGCCAAGATATCCCAGGAGCCCTTTTCTCTTCTGATGCAGTGAACATCATGGTGAGGTTAGGGAGGTCAGGAAAAGTATTTGGGGTGAGAAATGTCTGTGAGATTTGCCATACACCCTATACTCACAGCCAGAGCTGTAAATATTATTGCCAGCTCTGCTTGCTGCGTGACCGTGCACTCAACAGCGCCACGAGAAGGAGACGCCCCAGGTGCAGACAGCTGCATGGGCCTGGGGAACCCAAACTGTTTGGCTCTGATTTCATGTGGAAAAGCAGCTCAGAGGCAGAGGCTGGAAGTGCAGCCTGTGCCACGAACAGGCCTGTAACACAAGCCAGCAGCAGCGCTCCATGTCTGGGATCAAACCCCATGAGCAGGGCAGGGCTCTCCTCTCGAGATGGAACGTGCAGGAAACCGCGCACGGCCCAGATTGTATTTTTGCCATGGAGGGAGTGCCAGATGCCCCATGGGATGAAGGAGTGCCATGGAAAATTGAGGGAGAATGGGAGCTTCAGGGGACACGTGGACTTGAGTCAGCTGCTTAATGACACAAGTTTCAGGGCTAGCTTCTCTAGTGCCAGAGGCTATGATGGCTGCTCCATTGTCAGGCAGCTTCTGAAAGAAAAAACATGTCTGCAGTTAATTACTCAGGGTGTTAAACTGATGTGCAAGCAGAGTTCTCATTTTCACAGACATTTTACATTTTTTAGTCATGAAACTAAGCAGTCTTCCCTCAGTTGTGGGTATCAAGGGCTCCAAAAGTTATTTCTTCCATTTTTTCAACAAAAAATCAGAGTTAGATAGGCCCACTTCCTCAAGAGGATTATTACAGGCTGCACAGTGTGGTGCTTAAGGAAAAAAAGCAATTCTTGACCTGTACACAGACCATCAGGAGATCTTTGACTTGCAGAAAGAGCTGAGTTACTATTGCCAGCAAGATGTAAAAATTTGAGGGAGGTCTGCAGATCATACAGAGATAAGATTATGGTGATGGCCTATCACACAGTGGATGAAAAAGAATTTGATGAAGAGATGAAGCTTTATTGGTGTGTAGATGCCTTTCTGTGTAATATGGTGACCTCTACTCCCTTATACATGTACTGGTTTATAGCTCTTACTGGAGGAAAAAGGTATTTGACAAAAGACATACATACCTGGCCCAGAAGGAGAACATTCAAACCTGTCATGCATTACACAGCTGTTGAGTGTCAAGTGAGAAACTGCTGCTGGGGTGGCAAAGTGATCACTGATGGGAGGACAACTACTTTCAAACATAATGGCTGCTTTTCCCATGGTTTTGTCAAATGCCACCATGAAAATGACTGGAACCATCCAGTGGGGGTGACCTTTGGGTGTTCATGTTACACAATGAAGCAAAAGATGGACGGCCTAACAAAGCAGGCTTTGCCATCAGATTCAGATGGGAGCACAAGTGAGCTGCTAAGAAAAGAAACAGATGGGGAGCTCATGGTCTTAGCCAGGACCAAACTGTCCAGGCCCTTATCCCCAGAGATGTTTTCTGGCAGCAGGTCAATGCCCTTTGTCTGTACTACAAAGCAGCCCCTGATGAAAAGATCCACTGATCACCTACTTCAGGCTGGTAACAATAAAGGTGTACTTACATGGGCTCTGTGCCCTAGTGCTTTCCATGAGCATAAATGGCAAATCATTCTTTTCCCTGTCTGAAACCTGCCAGGCCCGCTGCTATGAATGAACTCCCTTGCCTTGCAGTTGCCTGGTACACCCTGGAACTGAACAACACTCTGGGGAAGGGCTACAGCTGTGAAACCTATGAGGTCTGGCGTTTTGAATAGAGAGGCAACAGCCTTTCCTTGGATTACATAAAGATATGCCTCTGCCAGAAGCAGGAAGCTTTAGGCTGCCCAGCCTGGTGTGCAGATGCAGACAAAGCCCTGCTACATATGCTGAAGATTACAGGCAGAAAGATGCTCTTTTGTAAGAAAGATGCTCTTTGTTAAGTAAGTGTATGGTTATCCCTTCAGCCCAGCTTCTGAGGTGCCCTCCTGTGATCTGTCCATGAGAAGGCAGTCACTGGCTGTGGAAGCACCCCAAAGGATGTGTGTCCCTGATTTGTAAGACTGCCATTTCTACAGTTTTCCTTGCCCCTGTATGGTTGTGCCTACAGCTACTTAAACCCTCACACTTCCTGCATGACCTTGCCTTGACCACAGCACAGGCTCTGTCCTGAGTCACCCAGGGGATTTCTCCAGACTAAGACTATTTACCAAGCATGCCTTGAACTGCATTAAGATGGCACTTTGCTCATGCTGTGACACAAGAAGAACAGGCTCCATTATAGTCTTTTCCAGGATATCCTTCCATCTGATTCTTCTGTTACCTCCTGTGCCAAGCAGTGCCAGCCTCTCCAGTTCTTTGGCATTTCTGGACCTTTACAACACTGTTCACTCACTATTCCTGCCCACTCCATATCAGATATTCCAACAACTGCACGAGGGAGAAATGAAAACAATTTTCTTTTCAAAATGTAAGTTGTTCTTTTTTCCATAAAGAAGGAAAAAAAAAGAACCCTCAAGTTTTAGGTTATGTTTATGATGATGGTATTTTCAAACAGCAGCCACAGAAAAAAACTAGTAGTGTTTCTTATTTTAATTGCATAAACCCAATATGAATAAATTTTATCAAGCCTGTAAGTATATAGAGGTGTGTTCCTTTAATATTTTTGTCTACTTCTATTTACAAAAGGAAAAATGAGCTTACAGTTTCAAGCCAAATTAAAAAAAAAAACAACCAAACAAACAAGGCTAAAAGTGAAAGAAGAGGCAGAAGAATGTGTGGGCTTTTACTTTAAAAAAGGAAGACAAACAGAGAACACACAGGGAAAGCTAAGAGCCAGAGCAGCTGCTGATGCCCTTGAATTTAAACAGCATCTGAAAATCCAAGTCTCTTCTTATCTGTCACTTAATGTGTAGTGAAAGAGTCCAAAACAGAGCAGTCCTTCAAGCCTCAGATGAACTCTGGGGCACTGGAAGCTTAGTAGCCATATTTTTCATTGAGATGAGTCTTGCCATCACCACTTTGACCTAATGGACAAAGATGAAGAGTTGCATTATTCCTTTTATCCCTCACCTAAGAGAAATGTGCATCCCTGTATGAAAGAGTCTCTAGGTAGCACCAGCCATACAAGCACAGAGGATAAAAAGTCAGACTGCATATTGCAACGTGTCTTTTGATTTACACTTAGAATTCATTTCAATTTTACTAACAGTGTTAAGATTACATCAGGTATTCCTGTTTGTGTGGCTGTTTTGTTTGGGTTTTTTTCTGGAGTCCTAATGCCAGCTTAGAAGGAAAGTTTGACCATTTATTGCCAGGCAGAGCCAAAAAACAGAGCTCCCTCTTATGGACACAGCTTGCTTAACTATCCCAGATCAGACTTTGGAGTTACTGCACCCAGGATTCTGCTCCTGTGTATTCATATGTCAGAGATGTGCAGTCTTTTCACTGAAGGATGATTCACCAGATTACAGTTTTCTTCAGTGAAATTTATTCTTATTTCTAGAACCTTGTAACAGCCTTACAAAAATTACAGTAATAAATCTATCAAGTGAAGGTCAAGCTTTGAACTTACTCTGAAAACCTCAATGCACAAAAATGAGTTTTCTATTTTAGAGAAAATGAACATTCATTACCCTGTTTAAAAATAACTTCACCTAGCTAAAAACACCCTGGAACTAAAGATAAAAAAATATTCAAATTTAACATATGTTGGATGAGTGCATAAATTATTCAGTGCCTTCACCAAGGCATTATCAAGACTCTTCTCCCAAACAGCTGACCCAGTGTTTGTATTCCAATGATTTTTGAAAAAAGCTGCAAAGAAGCATTTTGGGATTTCACAGACTTCTGTGAAAACTGAGAATTTTGACATTGCTGGAGCATTTATCCCTAGGGAAAGTCTGAGCAAATCTTTCAACTGGGTTATCAAACCACCGTGTATGAATGCAGTTAGCTCTCTCAGGTGTCACAAAACTGAAAAACAAACTTCAGGTGTCTCTCTCCATTGCCCTGAAGCTACTACAGATATGGTCTGTACTTCACTGCAAGACTTGCACGGCCATACAACAAACATGGGGCATAACATGTCATAAAACATCAGGTTCTGAGTAAAATATTCCTGAATTAGCTTTTTTTCAAAGACTTAGAAGGACATCCTGATGACTTATTAGGAAGATTCTTGAGTTATGAGACTAAAACCAGTAAGGAAATAGTTGATACCTGCAGGAGGAATCCATATGCAGTAGTCTGGGTCATCATCTGGGTACTGTGAGGAAAAAAAAGGTTGCTGGACCTGCAAAGAGAGGAAAGCTTTTTTAAGGTGCTGTACCCCTCCACCAATGTGTCACAATCACTAAATCCCTCACTAATTCAGAGACAAATAATCAGAGGTGAGGGTTATTTCCACAAGAGTCAGGGATGAAAACTAATACAGAAGAAAAATCAAACCCTCAGATAGATGCAGCTCATTTCCATTAGTCACAGACTAATAAAAATGCTGTTTAGAGGGGACCTCTGGAGGTCATCCAGTCCAATATCCCCTCAGAACAGAACCTGTCCACTTCTGGACAGTTTCATCCTAATGTTTGGTGATGTCATTTGGCATAGGATGTCTTTATGCAGGGAAAAGCTTTAGAGTAGGATGTTCAATAGGTGCTTTACTGATTTCAATGCAGAATACCACTGAAAACTTTGGGTTTAAAGTGATTTTCAAACTGGAGCTTATAAAAGTTACGGTGTTATATAAGGGTAACTTAGTTTTCAAAAAGAAAAGAATGCTCATTGTTTTCAGGTCTCACTGGCATCTTGAAATGTTAAAGCAAACCAACAAGTCACTTGCAAGGCAGGTATTGACACAGCAGTATCTTTTTGTCCCTAGATTTTTAGTTTTTGCCACATCAGCATCATTTCCTCAACAACTTCTGTTTTCAACAACTGCAGTTAAAAAATCATACAACTGTGGAGTGCAAAACTTAAGAGCTCAAAATAATGCCAAGTTACTCAGCAGTGATTTGCATCACTCTGTAGCATCATTACAGTCTAAAGTTATGAGTTGAAACAAATTTTCATTCCCTCAATAACTTTCCTTCCCCAAAATAACATCTAAACCAGCTTTGTTTAGAAGACTAATGTTTTCCAAAACATTAGACTGCAGAGCTGTACAGCTGTTAAATACAGCTTGTGAACAATCACTTGAAAATTGTTTTTCCAGTTTTACATGATTCAAAGTTATTGAAATATTACAAAAAAAAAAAAAAAAAAGAACAAAAACTCAAAAACCCAAACAAAAAAACTCCCCAAAAAACCCAACTGACTTCTGGTTGATACTTTCCATACAAGTTCTGAGCCCAAAGGCAGAGACAGCATGTGGAAAAAGTGATTTGTGATGGGAGAAAGAATACATCTAAGCCATCTGGCATTTGGAGAATGCTCAGTGTTAGAGCAAACTCTCTGCTGATGAGAGGTGCTGACTTGACTGCCTCAGCATGAAAAACTGCCTTGTCTTCCCATATTCATAACAGTGGTAAAACTTGGGCTTCACCAGTATAAATAAACTCTTGATTTCTTCAGCATCTTTAGCAAGGCCAGCAACAAAAGACAGTTCTGAGGACTGTGCCTACCCTACTCTGGGTCCTTGGCCAGGACTAACAAAGCAGCAGTCAGCACACACAGGATGCAGGGATCTGAGGTTCAGTAAGTGCTGCAGGGCTAAAATTAGACGGTCCCCACAAAGAAACTGTGCCAGTGGTCAGAACTCATACTTCACCAAGTACAGTCAGCAAGTCAGCAGAAGGGTGGGATGCCCTCTGAAGGGAAGAGCATCATAATAATCATTAGGCTGTCAGAGAAGATCCTTTCCAGCTTCAGGAAGGCAACAACTGACTGAGTCCCAAAATGTGCAAAGCTCATATAATTTACATTTTAATACTAATCTTATGCACAGGAGAAACATTATCTGGTACAACCACTCAAATTTAGTGATAACTTGGTTGCAAAAGACATTAATCTTTCAAACTCATCTCTTTCACATGCTACAGAGAAGGATAAGGTTTGACACAGACTGCAGCTTTAGTACAGCATGTTCTGTGTCAGCCAATATGTATTTCCCAGGCTACTCTCCAAGGAAAGCCTGGAGAGCACCATTGACACTCCAAAGCCTGGAGAGCACCTATGTTCTACAACACTTGTGATACAGAAGAAGCAGCAATCAGTAACTGCCAAGTGAAAAGGTGAAAAAGTAACTTTTGTGATTGACCAGAGAGCCTCTAGCATGCCTGAAATGCTGTGTTTTACCTTTTCATCAGAGCCCCCAAAATCGGTGTTCAATGGCAGCGTACAGTTCCACATTTGGGTCTTAGTCAGCAGAGAAGCACTGCTATCACCAAGTTAGACTCCATCAACTTATTACTATTTCACTAAAAAAGAGCCTAGAAATTAATTCCTTTTCAGCTGCAGGAGTCAGGGTGTTGTAACTGACCTTGCTTGAGCTATTGATTTTCTTAACTTTCTCAGATGTCTCTTCAGGTTCCTTATTTACTACCTTGGATGCTGGAAAGAAAGCAGAATTTTTACGACACAGCACAAATGACCAATTCTAAGATATAGGCTTATAGGAAGTTCACATAAAAATTAATACATCCAAAAGGAAATCCAAGATATCTCACTGCACCACAATTACTTGAGAATAATACTGCTGAACATCTTATTGTTTTTCCTAGATTTAATTTAGGTTAAATACACTGTCAGTCATGCAATTGAATGTAGTTTAGCAAGATCCTCTATTAGTGATTCTGTAATATTAACTTTAGTTAATGGCAGATGTTTATTTTCTAAAAGACACTATCTGTAAACACTGCAGTGATTGATATAGAAAGAGAGGAGCAGGAAATGTGCAGGATCGATTCGCTTTTTTAAAAAACAAACACCAAACTTTAGAGCTGATGGGTGAAAAGAATTCCTTGGTTTTCTGCCACTTAGTACTTGAAATACTGATACTCTCATGGCTCTCTATGGGTAAGATGATAAGGACAGATTCTAAGGAGTCTGAGTTACAAAAAAATAGAAAGGTCATAAAAATCTCCTCCATGTACACCCAACATTCTTCATTTTCAAGATCTGATTTTTTGTGCATACAGGAAGAGGCATCATCAAGGTCACCAGCAGATTATTACCTAATGTTAGGTAGCATTTGTCACTCTCTAAAAGAAAGTTTTGTCCTTCTGTAGTGTTATGAACTAGTGCAAAAGAATAACAGAGGAAAAAGCATCATCATAGTCTCTTAAATTAATTATTCTTCTCACACTGCTTTTTTTGGAAGAAAAAAACTCTAAACAATTAATGACTGTGAAAAGCAAGGACAGCTGTAACATAGCGGAAGGGCTCAGTCTTTACCACACCCTTACCACTTCCCAAGCAAAACACAATCTTTCATTTAAGCTCTAGATTCTTTAGGCTCTAGATTAGGCTCAATTTCCTTTGACCCACATAAGGTAATAAGTCCTTCAGTCAGTTTCTAAACCGACATGCTATTACAAAATAATCTGTATTGTACTGTTCACCTTGGGATTTCTCTTGTGAGGGTCCCATCTGAGATTCATTCCTCAGTACCTTTGGCTCAGGCAGAGAATCAACCCCTGTAACACAAGAAAGGAAGAGCTTAGAGGCACTGCAGTGACTCTTAAGAGCCGAGTGCATCCCTGAGACCAAGCACAAAACTCTTTGCTACATTTGTCTCAGGAAGAACTTTTCTCTCAAAAGCCTTCCAAATTATTTCATCCACCAAGACCATTGCAATACAATAAAGAAAATTCTGTGATCTCTTAAAGCACTTTTCTGCAGCAACATGTCCAGTATTAAGCCAAAAAGCTAGAACTAGCTTTCTGTTATCAAACATATTGTTCACTGAGAAATCATTACTGAGTTTTCAAATGCATCAGGCCGATACAGGAAGGGAGGGATTGGAGATACCTCAAAGGTACCTTTCCATTACCACTTTTGAAATTGTTTTTCCTCCTCACAAATGGATCAGAAGTTTTGCACAGACATTTGTTCTCCTATTATGTCACTTTTACTGCCAACAAAACATTGCAGTTGTTTTCATTTGGACAATCAATTTAATGGAAACAGGACTTATCAAAACAGGACTTCCTGACATCCAGGAGATTTGTTCTATTTCACCAAAAAGCAAGAAAAACTGACTGCCAAGCAGAGTTTCACCTAGAACCATGTGAAACTCAGCTGCTGCCACATGGACTCTGGACTCATGGCAAACAAATCCATGGAAAATAAATAGGCTGGAATACCTGTGACTCAAACATTTGATTCACATAGCTCTTAAAAGTTCATCAGTAACAGACTCATCTTCCTTACTAGAAAAATCAGAAACAATGGTTTACCATCCTGATGGGATTCTAGATTTTTGTTACTGCAAGGGGAGCCATCAGGAGCATGAGTTTCTTTCCCTGTTTCTTTCTCTTTTGTCATCTTCATTTCCAGATTTGACACTCTGCTGTTTACTGCATCTGCTTCTTGCTGCTCTTCCATTTCTTCTTCCTCCTCCTCCTCCTCCTCCTCCTCCTCCTCCTCCTCCGGTCCATCATCTTTTGTTTTTAACAAGCTTTCAGGGATGTCTGGACGCTTAACAGGCAGCTTCTGCAAGACAAAGACTTGGGCATCAGCACCAAGACAGAGGCAGATGTCACAGATACTCATTACAGGAGAAAGCACACACACCACTGTCAGAGACAGCTGGCAAGGAAGCACTCTCAGGATGACAAATAGTTAGGGTTTAAGGAAAAGTTATTAGTAGAGATGGAAGATGAAAAAACATGTCCAGTCCATAACAGTGTCCCAGTGTCCCTCTTTTTGTAAGAGGGACACTGGAAACTGCATCAATCATGGATATGATCTTGGCTGTGAAGATGCAGAAAAACAAGAAAAGGACTAGCTGCTGAGGCAGAGCATTGCTTCAGCCTCATGTCCCCAGGCTGCCTCTCTTGATCCACTGCCTTTTGACCACAGCTGTGCCCCAGGAAACTGGCTGTAAAGACATGGAATGGCAACTGCTGGCAGCAAACGACATCCAACAGCCCCTGCCCGCTGCCCATGCACCTTCCACTGCCACAGGCTGCACCTCCATGCTGTTTCCATGCATGTTAGAAGACAGTTGCCACCTACAGCCCCCACAGCCTGAGAAGGTGGTCCCACAAACAGCCACTGACCTGCAACACCTGCAAGTCCAACTTACCCCTAGGCTTCCAGTTTTCAGTTTGAATTTGCTCCCCCCTTTCATTGCACCAAAGAGAGGCAGGTTCATCTTTTTAGGCTTGTTCTCTGCATTCAGACTGTAACTCCCACCTCTAATAAAAATCGGACAGAAAGGGAAACAGTATAAAAGTATCAAGCAAATCTTATATATACAAATGCAAAAAAAAAAAAAAGAAAAAAAAAAAGGTCTGCCTATGAGAAGTGGATATATAAAAATCCTTTTATTTCTCTCCCACTTGCAGCACCCAAGGAGGATAGGAGGATGCTGCAGGAGATGACTCCTCCATCCTATATATATATATTGTAGGATTCAGACACATGGCATAATAGGAAGCAAAAAATAAATGAACAAGGGAAAAACCCTCTGTATCACACAGACTCCCTTAAATGCAACTGCATACATACACACAAATTTATATATAAAAACATACTTGGAGACCAAACATTAATTTAAATGAATTAGTTAATTAACCTCTAATCAAGCTGCCACTAGTAAATGAACCCAGCACACACCCTCTCAAACTGCAGTGGTGCTGCTAGGCAGTAGCTGAACAGCCACTACACTTGACTTCCAAATGCATTTCACAGAGTGAAAGTGGGTTTCATGTTGTACATAGTATCTGAAGAATTCTTCACCTCCTTTTGGATGCACATGGGAAAAAAATTAAAAAGCTAACAGTCTGCTTCCAGTCCCTTACCCCTGTCATCCTGCCAGCTTGGGCTGGTCTCACTCCAGTGCTGTGCATTTCCCTCAGCCACAGATGCTGCTGTAGCCCAGAGGCACAGCAGCTCCTTAAAGAGCTGAGCCAGGTAGTTTGGAAGGCTGTCCTGCTTTTGTGATTGGAAAGCTGCCTGTTTACTGGGCTTGCACAACTGCCCATGGATAAGAATAAAGGGAAAAGTACTTGCTTTATGTTTTCACCAAGACTTACTGGGGCTTCAGCTCAGGCAGTTCTGTGGGCTTGACAAGCTTTATCAACCCTTTCAGTCTCTGCTGCTCTTTCTTCAGTTCAAACGACCGCAAGTGAAGCTTCTTTCGTGCCACGCTGTCCAACGTGCATCCTGATTTCATTTCAGTCATGAACTCATCCAAAGAATCCTGAGCTGCTGGATGGGACTGAGCTGGGCAAGATAAAGGGAAGATATATAATGTTATGGTGGTGACATAACTGTAATCATCAGGTCCTGCCTTTGGAGAATGAGGAACATGAGAACAACTATCCTCCCTCTGAGATTCTGTTGAATTGTGAAATAATGGAGGTTGTTAGACCTGGAGAGATGAAAGCATTTCTCCTAACAAAAGCCTGAAAGTAAACTTTAATTCACTTACCTAAAAAACCCTCTCTTGAAATGGAATGTTTCTTTGTGAGTGCTATTCCTGGTTGTTCATCTCACTTCTATATCTGCTCTCCCTAAAAAAGTGGCTTAGAGATTTTTTTATAGTCACAAACTAAACTAATCCCAGTCACATGAAAACCTACACCACTGCATAGGGAATCAGATTTTGATGTTCCTGCGATGTTTATGTCATAACATTTGTAAAGTTCAAAATCAATCAGTGCTGCCTTGTTCTCCTGAAAGAGTTCATACAAACCAAATTTCACGCATTAGGCCAATCACACAGAATGTACCTTTATTTTGACTAGATTTTCTGCAAGAAAACTGCTTTGAACTTGAAAAGAGTAATGACAGTCTTTCTACTCCACCTAATTTCAAAATATTTACAATATTATGCATACTTGACTTATTAAAATAAAACTCAGGAAGTAAAACTAAATCTCTAATGAGTTAGGAAAAAAAAAACCCTCTTCTAATACCTGAATTTAAAGTAACCAAACAAAAAGATCCAGAAAAATGCCTTTCTGTGGCTTGAACAGTATTTCAGAAGTTGTTATATGGTATTCAAAAATAACCTGGAGGCAAACAAAGAAAAATGTTCTTGCCATAATTTTAACAAGTATTTTGACAGACAGTTTTCTGCCTTTTAATATTCAGTGAAAAGTGGCAAATTCAATATATATTTTCTGCCTTATAAGTGTTTTTGTATATATGCACAAGCGTAATTGTTTGATCAGTGAGTTATTTTCAGTTCAGCTTGAGATAATTAAGTAGCACTTGAAATTTTAAATGCATAAAAATAAAACAGATCAAGTTATTCTAAAGGGTACATATTTGAGCAGTTTTACAAGACTTAAATAATTAGAGGAAAGTCTAATAAGACTCATGCTTATAAATAGATTCAATTGAAAAGGATATTTCTGATGTAAAACAAAACAGAGTTTACCATTTGAAAATACATGAAACCCTTATCAGTAACTGTTCAAAGATATACAGAATTAATAGGCTTCAAAAGATAAGAAACAGTTGTAGCATCCACCTCCATGCAAGCATAAATGATGACAAAACATGTCATAAAAGAAATTCTTATAGAAATACTCTTTCTTCTCATCACAACTATTTATATGAACTAAGATAAAAACCAACAATGAGAAGGTATTGTTAACAATGTCTAAACCTTCTTGCAGGCAGGAGCTGAGCAGAATGGTAATTTGATTTAAACATCAAATTACAAAGATGTGGTTTAGTGAGTAGTGATATTCTTCAGAACAATTAAAGCTCCACAATTAAATCCAGAGCTCACTGCTGCACTGCAGAGTGGTGTAAGTGCTTCAGTCAGTGAGTGATGCTCAGGGAGTTGGATCACCCCTGCTTGCAAATTGGATTCTCTGCTCAATTCCACCAACAGTGCCTAATACCAGCCAGCTCAGCTTGCAGGGTTACAGTTAGCATTCCTTATCTGTTGCAGCAGTTTTCTACACTATTGAATTAAAATCTGACATTACTAGGAGGTGAATCAATCATGTCTATTATACTTTATATCCCAGTGAGAAAAAGCTACAGGGCTATTTACTGCACCATCAACTTATTGATATTTTTCCTGAAGAGGCAACCAAAGATGAGACTGAAGAGCTCCACATATTTGATCTGCATTCAGCAGCATCAGTGAATGAGTGATACCGAGTCAGTCCACCAGTAATTAGTTCTGAAGAACCCCAGGGAACAATTTGTGAACTTCTACTGAGACTTTTTTAGGCAACTACCTAATTTCTCCAAGTGCTTGGTAAGAGGTGTAGCAATTTAGCCTGTCATTCATTCATTGGTGTCTCTACACTCTTGTCTTCAGGCTCCAAACAATCATTTAGAGCAAACAAAACTGCATTGAGGTTTCAGAACTGAATGTAATGCAGGAGTTTTGCTGGACAGGTCATGATATTGCTACAAATGTTCCATGGTCAATAACCCTGCTCCTGGCTTTCTCAACATCTGTGATTAACCTAAAGCATTCAAATAAGAGAAAACCAAGCAAACCAGCTGATTGATGCAATATTTGGTATGTTTGCTTTACCCTGGTCTAGTTCTGGGAATTCCCATCCAAGACTGAATGACTCTGTGCTTCAGTAACTACCAAGACTGCACTTTTTCCAAGGCTCTAACCTAGCTGTGTAACCACCTGCAACTTACAAAACCACGTGTATTGGGATTGCATGACCAGGTTTTGGTAGGGAAGGGGCCTACAGCATTATATGGTGTTAGCAGAAGTATAAAAATGAACTGACTCTCTTCACCCAGTATCTACTACAATGTAATTCAACAGTCTTGTTGAGAAACAGTATCAGTAGAAGCAAAGGTATCAGAAGATATGAGACCTTGGAATTACCTCTCAGACAATCTAAGCATTAGCTTATTTTTCTGGTCAATTGCTTATTACTTATCAAAAGTATAAGGCTGAAAACAATTCCTTCAAACACACAGAACATCAGTTTGTATGTTTGGTGGAATGGTACTGGTTTTTGAACAGGGATCTGGTATAATCAATCACCAACAAAGATGTTGATATAAATGAGTTTTGGTGGAAGCTGAATAACTAGAAAGAAACACAGCCATGTAATGCACAGAAGATAGCCCAGCTGTCACACTGCTGCTAGGCTTCTTGGAGAGAAACTTCTGACAAACTCATGGTGCAGCCTTTATTAATGCCAACTCTGCCAGTAGGGCTTTTGTGTGAACAACCAGCCTAAACACATTTCCTTCCCACATTCCTTTTTCTCCATGAGCCATTATCAGTAAGAGAAAGCAAAATGCAGCCATTGGTACAGTTTGCTTTTAAACATAACTCACTTACAGATACCATCACTGGTCTGGAAAGGCTCTGCCTTTAGAAACAAAGGCATAAACCTAGAGCCTGAATGGCACTCTCCCATACTGGCATGTTCACTGAACATATGGGCAAAGAGTCAACTGCTTTGTCTCCACATTTCTCACTTCCCACCTTTCCATTACACAGCATGTTTATAACAAGAGAAGTGAAATATATTACCTTTTCTGTGAGTTCTTTCCTCCACCCTTACAAATGTTTTTTAAGGGAGTGGAAAAAACAGTGATCCTCAAATTGGGTCACTTTCAGCAATATGGGCAGATAAACAGTAATAATATTCACCCTTCCAGGAGCTTGTACACTTGCCACCTTACTTGTACTTAGAACTGCTTGCTTTGGAAAAAGCTGCATTCATTAGCAAGTGACTATAAACAGAGTAAATAAACTACTGGATGAAGACTGTAAGAATTCTCTCAAGCTAACTCAGTGACCTGCAAATGTTCCTATCCCTTTGTGAAAAGTGGACACTGAAAAAAAAACCCCAAACCTCTGAAAAGAGAAATTTCTAAGATAATTTTCATCTCTGAGTTATTCTTAATGGAAAGCACTGTGATCGAATAAACTTCATGCCTTACCTTTCCCTGAAACCTTCAGCTTCTCTGTTATTTCAGAAAGCTCATTTTCTGCTTCTTTTAGCTTTGTGACCTATGAGAGAACAACATGCTTAGAAGATCTTATCTTGTTAAAAATCACATTTTAACAGTTACTCAAGTATCCTATCACATTACTTCCACTCTCCTACTACTGAGCTTTGACCGGGACTTCCTGGGCTGAAAAAATTAGAAGTCTAGATTCTTCCTAAACAACTTAGTCATTTTTTGACGTGGAAAATTATTTAAACCATTTCTGAAACATGACAGTATGCATAATTCTTCTGCAGCAGTGTTATACCACCACTGAACCCTCCAACCCTTCCTATCCCTCACAACCTACTGTCTTTGTAGGATTTATTGTTTGTCATATGCCTGTCAATCCAGGACTCTTATTCCTTGGAAGAAAATAAGATATTTCTTTGGGATGTGTCCTGTGGACTTAAAAGCTTGGAATTATTTTCCAATTATTTAGAACTAATTTAAAAGTATCCTGTTCTGGCATTTCCTTCATTCCACTGCCACGAGCCACTAAGATTTCTTCTTAGTCATAATATAATACAGGCATGAGAGAGTAACCCTGACATGTCATAACAATTGTTCTTACCAAGGAGTCATAAGTCTCTGGTTTTTCTTCTATTTTACCAGCTTTCTTCATTCTGTTCAGTCGTTTCTTTTCCACAGCACCAGTTCGATCGAGGAAGGTGTCATCATCGCTGTCATAGAAATCCTCATCTTCCCAGTTCTTTGATTTCCTTTTTCGGGATACTGAGAAAGGCACAGGAGAAGGCAAGAAACAAAATACTTGCATATCCCTCAGCAATAAAGCAAATTCAAGATAGCAATCTCAAATTCCTAATTTAGGGCATTTAGAATGAGCACACTTATTCACCTGCTTCTTGCCTCAGTACTCCTCGAGCATCCAGCAGCCTGCAAGCTTCCAGTGCACACTGTATCATTGCTTCCTTCTTTTTTCCTGAATGGAGAACCTCTGCCACCAGCTGCTTCCCTGATGCATCATCCACAGGCAACCTGTTCAGTTTGAAGATCAGAGAACAGCTCAGATACAGCTCAGCTTTTCAGGGATGCTATTCAGATATTTTACAATGGCATTGCCATTTCATTTTAATCTTTTTTTGTGTTAAATTTTTCCAATTTTCATTTCACACAGAACCAATCAAAACACAGGCATGATTTCCTAATCATGCAAGTCAATTTGTATTTCACTGGTCCAAACAATAATATTTCCTCTATTTATTCTATTAGAAATACAGGAAGTTAAATGTTAAATGTCAATCCCTGAATCATTTTATGTACAGGTATTTTGCATCCATACAACATGAATAACAAATAGTTTCCATGATGAAGAAAAGGATTTTTAAACAGTACAATCACTACCATGTTGAGACTTGTTGACTTAATTTCCACCTCACCTCCTCTTGTCTTATAAAAGAATTACATTAGTGGCCTCTAGCAGGAAGCCCTCAAAAACTGTCATATACCATACAGGAACCAAAGTCAGGCACACAGTAGAATTAAGTTTGGGGTTTTTTGATCTTTCTCAATAGGAATTGAAAGAGATTGTTTCCTAGTTTCTTCTCTTGTATTTCTATTTCACATACTGCTCAAAACAAGGGGAGCTGAAAGAACCTAGACTCTTGCTTTCTCAGCTTTCACCCCCTAGGAAAACCAAATTCTGTCAGAAGAAAAAAGGAGCACAGACACTGAACTAGCCATTGATCCTTGAACTTCTGTCTCAGTGTCAGGGCTCAAGTCTAAATTCAGCTGGCTTCTTTGCCAAGTGTGATACAACAAGTAATTCCTTCAACTTCTGTTTGCAAATTCAAAAACAGTCAACTTCCATGTACCAAAGGAATGGAGATGTACATACTTGATCCTGCATAGCCAGCTGTTGTGCCCACGATCATCATACTCATATTCTAACTCTTCTCCTAGAGAAGAAAAGAAAATTGAAATAAGCAGGAATAATCTTTGCAGCAGAGAAGAATGTCATGGGACATTCTTCTAAACAAAAGGGATAACAAGCTCTTTTTACATACCATGATTTTGATTTACTTATGCTGTTTTTTCTTTTTTTTTTTTTTTCTTCAAAATCAAGGCTTTTTCAGAACAAAAAATCTCTAAGTAGCCTGTTTAGGAACACGTAATTCAAAGGAAAAAACCAATCTTGCCTCTGCATGTATTAAAGTAAACGACGCTGACGCAACAACAGTTTGCAATCTGAATTCACAGGTACTGTTTGTCTTGGAGGTTGCTTTTTCACTTCAACAAGTAAGTGAATATTCTTTAAGTTTCACTAGCAACCACTCAAAGTTTAGACCACTTAATTATTGCCTTTTGTCTTTTTTAGATTTTCCCATTTTACAGTTATACACAATTACAGCAATCTCCAAAGCAAACAGACTGGAAATTGAGGGGTTTTGATTTTTCTGCATGGCTTCAAAGCATGGGTGAAGTTTGAGTGTCTCTCCAGAGGATACAAACTGAAGAATATTCCAGAATACAAGCTGCTCACTGCAGTTTAGGAATTAGTAACTAAGACTCAGACATACAATGGTGGGCCAAGTTTTAATTAAAAAAAAACCAAAACAAACCATCACAAATCCCCACCAAAACCTGACGAAACAAAAAATGTAACAGAAAAGTTTTGCTCCCACATGGCGCCTTCAATCCCCCTGAAACATAAACAACAAAGTAACACTTCGCTAAGTAAAAAAAAAATCACATTTAATTTAAAAAAAAAGGAAATAAATACCTTCTCTATCAAAAAAGCCCTGCAAGGCCTTTCTAGGGTCTTTCATATAAAAGGCATCTTGAACATCCTGAAAATCAACAGCAATAGGGTTTTCTTCAACCTCATCCTCCTCAGCATCCTCACCTGGAAAACATATAAAGTCCAAAAAAACCCTGTGAAACATGAGAAAGAGAACATCAGCCTATTTCAACTTTCATTAGTTTGAAATAAGTAGCAGCCAGGCCACAAAATTACTTCCCTCAACTTCATTATTTCTGTACCCAATCCAAAAACCAGTTTTTTTGCTTTTTGTTACTCCAACATGATTCAGTTTTGCAGATCAATGTCAGTTTCAGTACTTTCAAAGGTTTATGAGCTTATACATTTTCACTCAAAAAAACCCAACTCGCTTTGTTGCAAAAAGCTCATCAATTATAATTTAACTAGCTGTAATATGTGGACTTCCTGTTTAAATGTAAAGACAGCTATACTGCATAGAAGTCTCAAGCAGTTAAATTTCACCTCTTGGGCAAAAGTGTGGACATCATCACAGGAGCAAACCAAAGAGCATTAATTAAGCTTTAAGTTTTATGGCCTTTTATAGGTATAGGTACCTCCTCCTGTTTAAAAGAAGCTCACTGGATGTTAGCTTGTCACATACCCTTTTTAACAGCAAAAGGATTAATTTGTACTCAAAAACTTGGACTGGATTGTGACTCTTGGCAGCCAGGTGGAATTTTAACCCTAATATTCAGTGAAAACAGGCTTACAGACTGCATATCAGCTAATCCATACATCATCACTTACCCATGCCCCATGAGCAGCTCAGATCACTATTCTGACTCCTTTCATTTCTCTCCTCTTTCTCATCTTCCTCATCGGAGTCCTCTCCCAACATTGTCCTTTCTAATTTTGCTTGCTGCTGCTTGCGTAGTGCCTTCAGTTCAGTCACAGTTAGTTCTGACTCGGACTCCTGGTCCTCTTTGGGTCCCTAAGTCAAAACAGAAAGTCAGCAAAAGTGTTTTTAAAAAACCCCAACCACGTATTTCCAGCAGGAAATATGCTGGTTACATATAATAACACAGGCACATCATTACACTGCTCTTCAAAAAGTGGAATTATTTGACCACTAGTTATGGTTTGCATTCCAAAATATATTAGTTTTAATGGCATTTTCAAAAGAAGGGCAGGGAGAAATAAGCATTATTGTGTACTTGCAGTCAGATCCATCTCACATATAGCTGTAATTAAAAGGCTAAAGGCAAAAATTCGCATCAGAACTACACAGGTGAACCTGAGAATGTGCAGCTTCTGAAGTGCATGTACAAAACACCATGTGCTGTCCGAGTGCCTACTAATAAACACGCCCCTTTTTCACAAAGAAATGTTAGTTCTTTATTCACTGGGGCATCATACCGTCAGAAAGACCTTCCAACACTGTTGGTGAGAAATGCCTTTTGCACTCACGGCACATCAGCAGAAACCCGCATCCCCACACCTCACTTCAGAGCCGGCAGCAGACACCCACAATATTGCTCCCAGTCAAACAACCACGACGGCGCTGGGCTGCTTCCAAAGCGCCCCACACCCAGGCGGTCACCCGACAGAGCCGGGGAAACTCCTGAGCCTGATCCGGGCCAGCCTTTACCACCCCGCACACGCTGCGGAGCCGCCCGAGCCCGAACCCCGACCCACCTGCAGGAGGAAGAGGCGGGAGCTGCCCCCGAAGCGCAGCCCGTGGCCCACCCGCACCCGGCAGTAGGTGCGGGGCGGCACCCGCGCCTTGTTGAGGAAGGTGCCGTGGGTGCTGCCCAGGTCGTACACGTAAAACCCGGCGGCATCGGCGCCGCTGGGCTCGTCGGGGGAGCAGCCAGCGCCGCGGTACTGCAGCACGGCGTGGTGCCGAGACACCGAGGGGTGCTCCAGGGACACGGCGCAGCCGGGCAGCCGCCCCACCAAGAACCAGCTGCTGTCCTCCAGCCGCACCGAGCCCAACACCACGCCGCCCTTCAGCACCTCCAGCCCGTACCCGGAGCCGGCGGGCGGGCGGCTGCCCCACGGCGGTTCCTCGTAGCGCGGCGCGGGCGGCGTGGCGGCCGCCGCGCGGGGAGCTCCCGGCGGGCTGGGCCCCGCGTCGCCGGGCCCGGGGGCGGCGGGCAGCGGGCGGCTCGGGCGCTTGAAGGCGGCGGGCTCGGCGGGCTCGGCCTCCATTGCCTCTGCCGCCTCCGCCATCTTCCCAGGTCCGTCCCTAAACGGAGACCTCCGGGGACGAACGCCGCGGCGCTGAAGTGCCGGGGGCAGGGCGCAGATCGCAGAGCGGCTCCGCCGCCGCCCAGCACGGCCCGAGGCAGCGCGAGGGACGAGTTAGGGAGGGCGGCGGCGACGGCGGGCGAGGCGGCGGCGGCAGCGGCGGGCGCTTTCCTCCTCCGGGCCGGAGGAGCGCGGGTGGCGGGGGAGCCGCTCTCGGTGGCGGACCGGGACGCATTTCCGGCGGGGCTGCCGGGCGGGGAGCGGAGCGCAGGGGTAGGCGGGGGCGGGCGAGCCGCAGGCCTGGGGTGCGGGGCAGCTGCGGGCCCGGGGAGGGAAAGAGGGCGAGTGGCGGGCGAGTCGAGTGCGGCCCCCGGAATTTCTCCACGCCGCGAGTCCCGCTCAGCGAGGCCCAGGTGGGCCCATACCAGCCCTTGTTACACACAGGAAAGATTTCCGTCTCACGAGTGCGTTTGTTTCTGCCCCTTCTCCCCTCAGGAAAAGGCGCGATGCGATCTGCTAGCTGTCAGAGTGGCAACCTAATGCCGTCGAGGACACTGCGCTGCTCAGCGAGGCACTGAGCGACAGCGTGCCTGGCAGCCGTGACTTGAGTTGGCGTCATCCCGGCGTCTGTCGCTGCCCAAAGTGCTTTTCCCTGCAGCAAGGGCCTTTTGTACCCGCAGTACTTGGTAGCCTTCTTCTGGGTCCTGAGCACCACAGGTGACCTATGCAAAAATGCTGCGGTACTGGGGCGAGATCCCGGTTTCCTCCAACCAGGCCAACCGCAGCTCCTTTGACCTGCTGCAGCGTGAGTTCCGCACTGTGGAAGTCCAGGATCCTCCGCTGCACCAGCCGTCTGCCAACAAGCCCCGTCCCACCACCATGCTGGACATCCCCTCCGAGCCCTGCAGCCTCACCATTCACACCATCCAGCTCATCCAGCACAACCGGCGCCTGCGCAGCCTCATCGCCGCGGCTCAGGCTCAAAACCAGCAGCAAGCAGAGGGCATAAAAACCGAAGAGAATGAGCCTCTGCCATCTTGTCCGGCCTCCCCACCTCTCCCTGATGACCTGCTTCCTCTGGATAGCAAAACCCCCAAAATGCCATTTCAGCTGAGGCACAGTGACCCAGAGAGTGATTTCTACAGGTGTGTTGGTATTCCTTTGGGTTAGTTCTTGGCTGAAGAAAAGCTGAGTGTTCTAAAATATGTATGTAGTTATGTTGATTCCCTTAGGCTGAAGAGTCAAGCAGTTGTATGTAAACTATAAAACAGGCTTCAGAAAGGAAATACTTGGATTTTTCCAAGTATTTTTCCAAGTGTGAATAACATGCACGTTGCTTGCTTTTGCTTCTTGTCTGTGAAATGTGGATGTGTAGTGCTGAGTTCTGTCTTGTTAGTGCCATGCTAAATGCATGTGCATGGTTTTGTCAGTGGTATTTTGACAGTTTGAGTTACAGGATGTGAAGTCTCCTGTTCAGATCACTTACAACTAAAGTTGTATTACTGTAATTGCAAATCCAGAAAACACACGACTAGGTTTAGGCTGTTCAGCTATAGGTTCTGAAAATATGATTTGATAAAGTATTTGTAAGGTTTCAGTGGCTGAGGACCTGTGACAGGGTGACTATCATATTCCACCCAGTTTGGTGGGTTTCCAGGCAGAGCTGGAAAAGAGCACAAGTGAAGGGAATTCTTGGCTCTGCTACTGGCTCCACCAGCTGGAGAAAGTGTAAGGAAAATTTGTGCCACTTCTACCGCTGCTGCCAGCCTTTGATTAAATAGTATTGCCACCACTGCCTGTCAGTCCCTCTGACAGGTACTAATTTCACAAGGAGGTGTTGCATTTCTTGCAATATCTTACAGTACCTTCTGGGTTATGTGCATTTAAATTAAGGGATTAATTTTGGCTACTATGTCCACTAATGAACATTTTGAGGGAAAGGATAACACATTTTAGTTTTTAAAAAGGGTTAATGTGCATCAACGGAATGTCATTTTTCAGTTAAATCCCACTGAGATCTTTAATGGCCTGAGGTTGTATAAAATGCATTTTATTGAAAGATCTTGCATTTGGTAACAGAGTCTCTCTGAACAGTGGAGTGATTCTTTAGTGCTCAGAAGATACAAAGTAATTAGCAGAGGGCAGAGATTGAAGGGAAATAGGGTTTTGTGAGAGTAGTCAGTGCCTGTGACTCCTGCACCGTGGCCCTGTGGTTTGTAGAACTGAGAAGTGTTGTGTTCTGTCCTCCTCAGTGGCTTCAGCTAGAAGTTCAGTTTTCTATGGCTCTGCCCATGTTTTGAGGGCTGCTTTGCCTTTTTGTTGTTCTTTCCGAGTTTTTGGGGTCCGGGTAAAGAAATGTTATTTAGTGGTCAGCCACGTGGGGGAGTGTAAGGACTGTGTTGTGGAAAGTGGAGAGACAGTTCTGGAATGAAATGTTTTGTGCCTGACAGAGTGGATTTATAATGAGCTGCAGTGTATTCTAGAATTTAATTGTGTGCTTGCTAACCCAAACACATATATGCTTTTCCAGTGGGAAGGCTTTGAGTTGTTGTTGCATGTTTGTTCCTAACTGTTTTGAGACACATGAATTAAGAACAGCAACTGTTTTATAGGTGCTGTTCTAGTAGCAGAAATGAAGTTCTGTGATTTGCTGATGCTTCTGAGTGTGTAAAATCAAATTAAAGAAAGAATATTCTTCCCCCTAATAAAACATGGCACTGCTTAATTCTGTGCTGCCTTCTGAAGTACAGTTGTCAGAATTACAGTATTTGGATGAATCCATATTTTAATTCAGTTTTTTTGGTCAGTAGCCTGGGTCTGAGAAATAGTGTAGGTACATTTAGATATGAGAAGGAAGGAAGATAAGAATAGTCAGCCTGAATCAGATGACAGGTTTAGTTAATGTAGGCCTGTCCTCTTCTCTTTCCCTGTTACTCATTTTCATTCTTTGACACACTGTCCCCTTGTCTTTCATTTTGTTATCTCCTGAATTGGTTATGGTTTTGCTCTGCTCCATATGTAACCCCTACCTCCTTCTATGATGAGGAAGAGGCAGAACTTAATTTATGGCCTTTTTGAGTTGGTTTGGTGTTATCAATCCCCCAAAGTCTGTACTAACAATGGTTTTATAATCACTACATGGTTTCTTTCCTACAGTTTTACGGACTGTTTATAAATATGTTAAAAAAAATTTAAAAAATGATAAAAAATATGTTGATTCTGGCACAGACCCCCCCCCAGGGAGGACCTGGGATCCATAGTGATCTCTGATCTACTTGTTTGTTGATAGATTTGGGGGACTCTGGTTGGTTTGTGAAGCAGGTTTTACAGTTAAAAAGAAGCTCTCTGGGTTCTTTCTGAGCATAACATATTTATTTGTATGTCCTCTAGTTCTTTGAATTTCCCTGATGCACCAAAATATATCCATGCTTCCCAGCCTGCAGTTTTCCACATCTCTTCTGAAAGTATTAAAGGAAAACATTTTCACAGTTTCTGTCTTCTGGTCCTTGTGGGCCAAGGCAGTTTAAAGCAAGAGGAGACTCACCACAGCTATTCAGCTATTTCATACTTGCATTCCTTTAATATTCTTGGATGAAGTACCATCTGATCCTGGTGATGTTACAGTTTTTGGAATGCACAATAAGGGATTAACATTTGGTTTTGCTTGGTGTAGAAATAGAGAAGAAGCATAAAGTGTAATTGATGAAGAATGAGTAAGGGACTGTGGACTTGAAACTGCCATTTTGACAGGAGACTCTTACCATATAACAGCTGCTAGCTTTTCCATCTTCTCTGCTCAGTTTCCTCAGATTAGCATGCATCCATCTTCAAAAGAAGCCTGGCCTACTCATGTGCCTCTTCTTGTGTGTGCATGGTTGGGTTCTTAACAGATTTCTCAGTCATTTGGTCATTTGCATTCCTGGCCACGTTGGCTTGCCTTGAAAGGTAATCTGTAAACAAAATTGGGAGCTTGCAATGGGAAGACAGCTCTTGCCAGAAGGATTTGGAGTGAAGAAATGTCTGTACAGAAATAGAGGACTACATGTCAGTGGGATAGCAGTTTTAATGTAGGGAAGCATTTGGAGCAGTGGTAATTAAAGTGGGCAGGAGACACTTCCCCTGATGAGCTAAGTGCTTTGGCTAAGTCCATTTCTAAGCTGACTGGTCTGGGTTATGCCACTGAGACCCAACTTATTTTTACCATTATCTGTTGAGCATTTTTTGTTCATACCTGTGCAGCCTTCTGTAGACATAGCAGAGGTATTTAAAAAGAGACTTACCCAGGATGAGGTGTAAAAATTCTCTTACCTGAAAGTAAACAACTTTCTGGTTTGAGTTAGTATGCTGTGTTCTTTGATGCTCTCTCTGACTAGTGTATCTTGTTTCTACAATGTTCTCCTTTATTTTACTGCTTTGGGAAAATGGCTCTAAAGCAGCCTTGTTGCAGCTCATTTGGTAGAAATTCAACTTCACAGCATAATGTTTCATCAAATTGTCCTGTTCATAGGAAAAGCAGTCCCTCCCTCCATCTGCTGCTGGCTTATGCTCACCTAGGAGGGAGCAGGACCCTTCAATCCAGTCCTGCAGTTGATTGTGCTTCAGCTGCTGATCCTTGTGCTGACTTAGCCTGTCCCCTGAAGACAGTTCCATGAGAAAGGAGCCAGGAGCTCCCCTTCCCTCAAAGAAAAACTGCTCACAGGAGAGGAGCTTGGAGGAACGGATGGTGCTGCCTTTGGGTGCAGCGTTTTGGAGGAACGGGTGGGCTGGCTCAATGTCATTTAACTGACTGACACAGAAAGTGGGCCTTTTGTGAGTTCTGAAAACTGACTAAATTAGAAAATAAGTCTGTTTGGTATAAATGGACACTATTTCATGTCTTCTGTTGAAAAGTTGTGCGTGTTTTTGGTAGTGGTAGGAGAAAGCTGGCCTTTGGGTCTAATGAATTTGTAGCTTGACAGGTAGATTTCTGTCTGAAACATCATCTAGTATTGGTGACCCATATATAACATATATAGCACTGTTACAAATACTAAATTGGAGAGTGGCAAGTTGGCCAGTATTTGTGATACATTTCATACTATATATTCTGCAGAGAAAATTACCTCCTTGTCACAGGCCTAATTCCCTGCCCTGCTAATCTCTGGTGACAAAACTGCAGGGATTAAAGCATTTGTGTTTACTTGTAGATATATATGACTGAGCCTTTCAGGAAAAGAACTCAGTGCTGCAGAGTGGCATTTTGAATAATGATGATATCTGGATGGGTGCATTTTTGGTGCTGAGTATCTGGATGAAATCTGACACAAAGGCTCTTTAGCTATGATCATCATGGAAAAGAAGAAGTTTGCGTGTCCTTTTTTGGGAAGGCTTGACATTAGATAACTACTTTTCAACATAAATGTGTCTAAATGACTGTTTTTGTTCATGTGCATTCTTATCAGAGGGCACCCGGAAGTTAAAGGAGATGAAGAAAAATAATTTTCGTTGTTGGTTTCTAATAACATCTACAACAACATTTCAATTTTTGCTCTCTTCTGGCTTTTAATAATATTTCGCTGTTGTTTATTATGAGAAACAGGAAAACAAGAGAAGAAAACATAAGATAAAGAAAACCAAATTGATTATTTGCCTTACCAAGAGCAAGAGATAGAGATTTGGATTTGAGTACAGTACCTGAAATGTCTTTCCTCTCTGGCTTTAATTGATTAGATTTCAAATTGATTATATGCCTTCCAGCATAGTGACCTACACCTAGCTGTATTTTAATGCTCACAATTCGTTTCTTTTCCTCTAGGAGTTTAGGAGACACAATATTCTCTGCTACTTCTGTGCAGTAATATGCATTACTGAATGGTTGTTTTACTCTACTTTGCAAAAGGCTAAGTATCCTGCTTGGGATTGCCAAAATCTGTGCAATTTAAGTTTATCTACAGCGTTTTTAGTGAATGTCTCTGTACTAATAGTGGCCTGGCATTCAGTTTTGGTAGCATAAGGTTGTCTCCATGCTGGCTGCTGGACAGCTGGGTATGTCCTTTGTATTAAAAAAGAGGTTCTTTTTTATAGACATGAATTTTAAGATTGTTTTCTGGTTGATTTTCTTTGATGGTTGTTTATTTCTGTTGTAAACTCTTGGTCCTGGTGTTGTGTGAGACATATGTGAGGCTGTTTGTGAACTTAAGAATTCTGCTGCTGAGGTGGAGGGAGGAGTGAGGGAGATGCAAAAATAGTATGGGTGACACTTTTTATAAAGAAACTGATGATCTTTTAATTAATCTTGTCAGGGTGCCTGCTGTCTGCTTTGCAAAGTAGTTACATAATTGAGTAGAAATTGGGATGCTAATCATTTTCCATCAGTTAATAGCTGGGATGAATCCATGACCTGAGAGTCTCATATTGTTCTTAATATCTACTTAAAAATGTGATCATATGTCACTCTTAATATAGCGTGATTCCCCCTTTATTTGAATAATCAGAAAGTGTTGTGCTGGCGTTCTTAAAAATGAATAATTTTCATCCTAATAGTTCTAAGTTTCACCTTCCTTTTCACTCTTCACTTTTTTACTGCTGTGTTTAAGTGGTTTTACTGCTGTGTTTTCTGTGTGTTAGCTCTGAGGATCAGGGGAAGCTGAGGCTCTGTGGTCCAGCTTCTCAGTGAGACTGAAGGGTTCCTCATGAATTGTTGGAGAGTAGTGAGAACTTTATCAAGCCATCAATATGTCTGTGTGCTGTTAAATCAGGTCCTTCTACTGGAAAGAGTGTGTGGCGGTGCAGGTGATCTAGGCTAGCAGTGGGGAGAATCTCCAGTGTGATGTGGAAGATGTTGGGAGAAAATGATCAGAAACAAATGGAGAGTGAAATTGTTAGCTCAGTTCTGCCCCTGGTGCTGGATGGAGTGTAAAAAAGTGTATGAGTATCACATTTAGCAGTAATGGAATTTGATTTTTTGACATCGGCATTTGAAGTCCATGTTACTGATATGGGCAAATAGATTACATGCCCTTAATTGCAAGTTGAGAAATCTGGTAGATATGTGTTTCTCCATCAGATACTTTGCCTAACTCCTCTGGGGAATATCTATGTGTTAACTCCTCTTGATGAAAAATTTGGTTGGGTGACTATAAGCGAATGATGTTTGAAGTGCTCAAGTCAGTTGATCTCCATCTCATCCATCCTGTGTAGTCACTCCTTCCTGTTTAGCAGCAGAGGAAGGAAGTCTTAAACCCAAGACCAGGGAATGGTGCTTTATGGCCAAGCTTCTGCAGGCCACCTCCCAGGGCCTGGTGTTCACATCTTAGGTTGCATATGGGGATACTTCTTTCAGTGTCATGCTTAGTGGCTACTGGAAACGAGAGCAGAGAAACAGTCTTTTCAGCTACGGTGTACCTCTGTGAAATGTATATGTATCCCATTTCTTGCTTTTTTATGTGTGTCTTTCGCTTTAGAAATTCCAATCTTGTCTATCCCAGAAGCCTTTGTATCTGACTATCAGGCCTGTGACATCAGAGATAATATGGAAGAGCAATGTAATTAACTGAGAGGGGAAATTGTTTGCATTTATGTTATTTAAAATGCCTTTTTTTGTTTGTGTTAAGGACCAATTTAATTCACCCATTTATTTCTCTAGGAGAAAAGCTCTTGGGTGGGAAGGGAGATGCTTAAGGGTTCAGAATTGCATCCCACATTCATGAATCACCCAAAGAATCTTGTGGCATTAAATGGGAGAATGAAACTTGGAAGTGCTGATTTGGAGGGAGGAGAAGAAGGAAAAACAGATAAATACTTATTAGGTGGTGTTCATATATAACAGAAGCTGCGGAGAACCCTAAACCCCCTTTGTACATCACCTTATTATTGACAGTACCTCTTTAACTGATCCAGTCCTTCAGATTTTTGAAAGTGTGTGATTTTTGTCTTTTCTGTTTTTCAGGGGAAAAGGGGAGCCAGTGACAGAGCTGAGTTGGTCTTCCTGCCGGCAGCTTCTGTACCAGTCGATGGCCACCATCCTGGCGCACACGGGCTTTGAGTGCGCCAACGAGAGCGTCCTGGAGACCCTGACAGACATCGCCCACGAGTACTGCCTCAAGTTCACCAAGCTGCTGCGCTTTGCCGTGGATCGGGAGGCTCGGCTCGGCCACACCCCTTTCCCTGACGTCATGGAGCAGGTCTTCCACGAGGTGGGCATTGGCAGCGTGCTCTCGCTGCAGAAATTCTGGCAGCACCGCATCAAGGACTATCACAGCTACATGCTTCAGGTGAGGAGAGCATTAGGCACAAGAGAGGTACCCCCAGTACAGTTGCTTGTTCCTGAGCCTTACTGAGGGGAAATCTGACTGCAAAACCTGCTGGGTGTGGAGAGGAGTCGTCAAGGGAAAGAGAACAGGAACTTTATGACTGAAAGACAGAGCTTCTTGTTTGTCTTCGTAGTGAGACTAAGGATGCTCTACTGATGGCTTGCCCGAATTTAGAAAGAGTCCCCCAGCTCTTGAATTACCCAGTCAGAATTATCAAGTAGAGTTAAAATCAGAAGTGACCGAGGAACTGAATTTTTTCCTTTAGCAGGATATTTGGCTGGTTAACATTTTGGAAAACATGTAAGCAGAGATCAATTTCTAGGCTGTAGAGTGGTTTGTGTTCACTTAAACAAGGAGTGACTTCCTTAAGCTTTAGGAGTGTAGGGTAGTATTTTGCTGATGTGAGTTGTCTCAGAGGTGCTACTTTCTTGTATAAAAATAACATCCCAAAGAGTTGTCTTTGTTAGAAACATTCCTCCTCAAAATACCGGTTCTGTTCTTTTTTGTTAAAATGGTTTTGTTGTCCTTTTGGAATCTGGGTTTTCTGCATAGTTCTTCTGCTGCAGTTCACTCTCACCCTGGAACTGACCATTGTCTTAACAATCATTGTTCTTTATGCAGGACTGAGGTCCACAGTAGCCCCTTTATTTGGAAGTATATCTCAAAGGGGGAAATAGGCTTTGCTGTTCTTTTTCTTCCTCACTTCTGCTGTTGAAAGTCATGCAGTTTTCCTGAGCACGAGTCACTGGCTGTTGGTTTTTAGTTGTATAAACAAATATTTGTTAGAAGCAGATGAAATCTGAAATGTTTAAATGTAATTGTTTACTGTTGTTAAGTTTCTGGAAGTGCAGGGTGGTTCTAAATCTGATTCCTGTATTTGTTTAACTTCTCTAACTGGAGAAAACTTCTGTGTTTTTTGCTGTGAATCTGGCAGAATATACTCAGGCTTTGCCCACTTCAGACCTTCGACTACAGGGCTGTCGAAGGTCTGAAGTTCTTGGTTTTACATGCTGGGGTGAGTTTGTTACTGGAGGATGGGAACAGTCTTACTGGTAAAACCAAAGAGTAAGACTGAGACATTTTGCTTTTGTTTCATGCACTCTTTAAATTTCTGAGCCTCATCATCTCTGTTTACAAAATAACAGTGCTCATATTTATCGGTCAGATGTTAGTGGGTTAAACCTCTTATTAAAGTTCCTTGTTACAGCACAGAAGGTGCACTTAAAGGGAAAAAACATCTCTTGTGTAGCTGGTAAGTTGTTTACTTGTTCATTCAGGTCAGATGTTAATAATGTTCAGGGAACAGAGTGCACTGCAATGTAATTGCTATCAGAGCCTCTGAAGTCACTCTCACCTTTCTGGCCTCTTTTTCACCTGCTGATCTTTGACAGGTTAGCAAGCAGCTCTCTGAAGAATATGAGAAGATTGTCAACCCTGAAAAGGCAGCAGAAGACACAAAACCTGTGAAAATTAAGGAGGAACCTGTTAGTGATATTTCTTTCCCCATAAGTGAAGAGCTGGAAGGAGATCTGGCTTCTGGTGACCAGTCTTTGCCTGTTGGAGTTCTTGGAGGTCAAAGTGAGCGCTTCTCTGCCAATTTGGAAGTAGAAGCTTCCCCACAGACTTCAGGTAGGGGTTTCTTGCTTCTCCTGGAAACAGTCTTTCAGCAGTTCCTTGTGATCTTGTTTCCCCTGGTTAGGTTTGGATTTGTGTCCAGAGATTCATGTTCCTCTGGCCCATCCATGGTTGAAAGCCATGTTCCTTACATAGTTTAGGCACTGAATGAATTCTGGAAATATGAATGGTACGTGGTGATGTCCTCCATATTCAGAAATTGCCCTGGTAAAGACAGTCACTGTTTTATGAAAGCTTATCAGTGACTTATGTGAAATGGGCTCCTGGGAATCCCTCCTAGTGTCTGTACCCCAAAGCCTGCTGTACTTGGCTGAGGCCATGGAAAATGAAATGGTGAGTGAATTAGTGGGGTTGTGGAGACTACTCTTATCCTCAAAGTGCCATCCCTTGGTGACATTGAAGCACACTGGTGGCAAGCATGGGAGAATCTGCTATGGCCATGTCTGCTCTATATCAGCATAGAGGTTTCATTATCTTCACTCTTTGGTGAAGCTGAACATCCTGGAATGAAAAAGAGGCAGTTTTGATTTTGCATAGAACCACCTGAACTCTGGAACTCCCTGCAATAATAACTATTTCACTTAAAGATCTGGTTAGAAAACAATGAAGCTTATCTTCTATTAACCCTAAGCTAAGTAGCATGTATAGTGAGGTTCGAGTATACCTCTAAGTCCATTAGTGTTTTTGCATTGTTGTGAGTTTTCAAAAACATAAATCAATCTAATGTTTTTCTGAAAGCTCGTACTGTTTTCCATGACACCTCTGAAATGTAAACTGTTTGCAGTATTGTTGGAGAAGGAGCAGCAAATTCCTCTGGCCCATCCAGGGTTGCAAGTGATTCAAGTGAAAGGCTTTGTATTAGCATCTACCACTTGAGACCAAGAGGTTAGCATGCTAGCTGTATATTAAATGCCTCTTGCTTCTCTAATACAGAATTGATGTTTTCTAATTAAGAGTACAAGTGCTCTGTTCCTTCCTGAAAATCCCTCTTCACTTCACAAGAGCCTTTGGAGATCTCATATGTGAGAAGTTCCAGTCTAGACCTGGGCAGGTTGGAGAGTTGTAATATCCTAAGGAGCAAGAAAAAGCTGCTGCAATTAGACCATTGCCATCTCGAAATGCAGGTGTGAAGCCTGCAGGGAGGGCAGTGAGACTTCAGTGTCTGAGGGCAAAACTCTCATTACAGGTTTCCATGTTCTTCCTATGTTTTTGTGGATGTCTGACATTGCCGTTGTGAGCTGGCTTACTTTCATTGCAGTTGGAAAAATGGAGGCAAAATTGTTCCTTGTTCCTCTGCCTCTCAGGATAACGTGAAGATTAGCTTATTTCTGAAGTACTTTGAAGTTAAAGTACTTTGAAGATGAAACATCCTTTGTTGATGCTTAAGTGCTTTTAGTCATTAGTGACACTCTTAGTGACAGGTGACAGAGCTGAAAGGAAGAAGGTTGAGCGATGAAGAGCAACTGATGAAGGAAAGACACAGTTTAGTTTAGTGAACACCTTTGGTTGTTATGTAGACTGGAGCTGTAACTCTGGAACAGCATTTTAATGATGTGTTCATTGTTGTTGAGAGACATGCATTTACTTATGATTGACATAGGAAGGAATTCCATTAAGGCAACTTAGCTAATTTAAGCTGTGTTATCAAAAAGGTTTCATGAACCTTGGTTTTGGTGAAGCTAATCTGGAAAAGATTCCCGACTGCTTCATAAAGGAGAATTCATGGTAGAGACACATGTTGGAGCATTTGTTCTCTTTGTAATTTCTACTAATTGTTACTACTATACTGATAACAGGGAATGGTCATAGGTTTGGCTCAGTACAAGAGCTTTGGTTGTGCTTTCAAACTGTAGCCATGCTCGTTGAGACATGAAGTTTGGAAAGCTTATTAAAATGGTTTCTTATTTTGTTTGTTGTTTTTGTAGTGGGTCTTTTGTTGGTTTTTTTTTTTTTTTGATTGGTCAGGCTTTTTGTTTTGGTATTTTTTTAATTTTCTACATGAGCTTAACCCCACACAAGAGAGAGAAGATTTCACAGTTTATTCAGTTCTGGTCTGTTTATGCCTATCTCAGCAAGGAGACCAGTTAGTGTGTTTTTAATAGGATTTTTGTCTCACTTTAAACTTAAACAGATATAATGCAATCTGTAATTACTTCTCTTGGGGAGAAAACATTTGCTGTTATCAAGGAATATGGTTTGGTAATCTTGTGCAGAAAATCCTCAATCAGTGCTCAGATTGCACACTAGTCCAAAAATGTTTTTTAAAAAAGTGAGCCTGGAAGGAGCTATTTCCCAGCAGGGCATCTGTGAGGTTGAGCCAAAAGGATATCTGTCTGTTCTGCTGAAGGAAGGGATGAGACCTGTGGGTGCTGAGTAGAAGGAGGCAGGCAGGCAGGTGACTGCAGCTTTGATGTCCCTGCATTTCAGTGCTGAAAGTGGTATTTGGCACTGTTCATCCACCTGCTTACTTCACCTCCCCTGCAAAAGCCCAGCATGTCTGACAATTGCAAGGACCTCATAACGACTTCTGGACTGCCTCAAAGTCCTATTTATGCAGGGTCTAGTCCATGTGCTGTTGGTGTACTCATTGTTGGGACACTCCTTCTGGAGAGTGGAGTTTCTCATGGAGAAAATCACCTGGAGGCTAATAGTGGAAGGATACCATCATATTTTTTCAGTGGTAATTGCTGGACTATTAAATAAGTCAACAGATTTTTTTTTTTATTGATCACAGTGCTTGGGTGTGTATTGTTTGTTTTCCCCCAGCATAGTTAACCTGTGGCTTTGCTTTTGCTCCATCTTTACCTTTACTGCTGTCCCTTATATCTGTGTGCTGTTTGTGATTTATCTTTTGACTCAGTTACTACTGTTTGCTTTTTTCTTCTCTAGGGCCTGAGGTGAATGCTTCCCCACTGTGGAACTTGTCACAGGTGAAAATGGAGCCACAGGAAAATGAGGAGGCTAATGTACATGGCCACGGGGTTCTAGGCAGTGATGTCTTTGAGGAACCAATGTCAGGCATGAGTGAAGCTGGGATGCCACAAAGCCCCAATGGCTCTGAGAGCAGCTATGGTTCTCATTCTGCTGACAGCCTGATGGGATCCTCACCTGTCTTCAACCAGCGCTGCAAGAAAAAGATGAAGAAGATGTGAAAAGGAACAGTCTTTTTATTCAGTGCTGATGGTGTGCAACAGACACTTGAAAGGAAGGAACTGGTAGAGTACTGTGATGATTCCAGCACAGGGCTGGCCCTGGTGTCTGAGGGACCTGCACAAAATGACTATGAGAGGTTTGATGTGTAGCTCCCCTCTCTGCTGGCTTCTGTACTCCATCCTAATTGATGAGACTGAAGATCACCCTTTACATTTGATGGTGGCATGGTTTGCTTTGGCAGATTCATGAGGAACATGCCCGTGAAAAGTAGTTGTGAGGAGATTTTCTAAGTTACAGGACCATTGAATACTTTGGTTTAAAGGGATCTTGTGGCATTTCTAGTGCAGCCTCCTGTTCAGATCTCAGCCAGTTAGAGCAGGTTGCTAAGGACTTTGTCCATTTGAGTTTTGAGTAGCTACAAGGATGGTGATGCCAAATCTCTCTGGGCAACATTTTCCCATATTTGGCAACTATGACAGTGAGAAAAACAATATATTTGCATCTAGTTGGAATTTCCCATATTCCAGCTTGTGTTCACTGCCTCTTGTTCTGTTATTGTCCATCTCTGAGAAGAGGCTGACTGCCTTCTCTAACCCAGTTATTAAGGGATTATATACAATGAGATCTCTTTTTAGCCTTTTCTCTTCTTAAATGTGGAGAAACCATGTTGCCTGAGCTCTCCTTACTTGTCCTGTGCTCCAGCTCCCAAAGCAGCTCTGTGACCTTCCACTGAAATTGCTGCAGTGCCCTTGTAAGGGGGAGCACAAAACTGAATGACATCTTCCAAACACTATCTCACAATCGCTGAGTAAAGAGGAACAATAATTTCCCTCAGAGTGCTGGCTGCCTGCTTGCTGACTGTTGTGGGCAGCAGGAGAGGTCCTAAGTCAGGGTATTTAAGTTGGAGAGCCGTCTCTGATGATGATCATGGTGATGTAGATGCACTGATGATGATGATGATGGTGATGTAGATGCACTGTAAGACCACCCTACAGCAAAGATGGTGTAGGGTGGTCTCACAGTGCCATTAGCCAGCTCCTTCAGTGCCTTCACATTTAGCCTGTTGGTTTCAATGGGCCTAAGTTCTCACTAACTCAGTCTTCCTCTGCTGTAGGCAATGCTTTATTCCTGTATGCTGCTAGAAGGCTCAAGGACCTGGCAGGCCTTAAAGCAGAACTTACAGTGAAAACAGGTGAAAAAGATGTTGTGTACATGAGCCTGAAAGTACAAAAGCATCCTTCGTTTCCATATTGTTTGCATTGTTGAACAGTAAACCATATTTTATTTAACCTTCCTTTTGCTTCTAGTGTACTTAAAGAAGCCCTTCTTCTTACCAGTATGAACTCCAGCTGAGCTTTGGCTTTCCTAATTTTCTCTGCATCCTCTGGCTGTGTTTCTGTATCTCTGCTGGCCAGCCCATCATCACTTTCACTTCTGTGTACCTTTCTGTTGGTGTTTGAGATCGGTCAGGAGTTCCTCGGTCATCTGTGCTGGCCTTCTGTCACACCTGCTATAATTTCTGTTTGTCAGAAAGGACTGATTTTTTACTTTGAGAAGGCTGTCTTTGAAGATAAAGGAGCGCACTTAGGTTCCTTTGGGTGGCCAGGACAGAATTTCCCTTGTGAAGTTCTGCTGAGACATTCCTTAAATAAAACAAAATATGTTGACCTAAAGGTACAGGACTCTATCTTGTACACATTTCTCAGGATTTTAAATGCCACAGTTCTATGTCTACTGCAGCCAATACATTCACATTCTCCACCAATTCTTCCAGCAGAGCTTACTCCCTAGTTGATTACTTGATCATCTGTTCAGGGAAGTTGATGTGGTTTTCTGGAGAGAATGAAACAGCTTTTACTAATAGTGTGAGCCTGTACTGGCAATGCAGACTTTTCCTTTGCTGTCATTGGATTGAGTGCAGCAACTTCAGGCTGGCTGAGCTTTCATATTCAAGGTTGTTATCTTGACAGCTTAGTCTGAAACAGAATCTATTTTGCTGCTTGCTTTTATGGCTCAGCTGACTGATGGAATTTTTTTTGTTCTTCACAATCCTCAGTTGATCAACTTGGTCTTTAACTTGATTCAGTGTGTCTCTCTCTCAAAAGAGCTAGAATGAACATGAATCAAGAATGAACAGCCACTTAAACTGGCTTTATACCTGTAACCCCTTGGGATGGTTGAGGGAAATTTACCAAACCTACCATTTATCTTTACAATTGCAGGTTTATCTTTTGAAAGAATGAGCTTCAGGCATAGTATTTTTGTTTCTGTATAACATGCCTGGCCTTAATTCTTTTTTCCTAACTGTATTTCTCTTCCACTTTATAGAAGTGGAATCCAAACAGAAAATGTCTCAATGTCTAATAAAAATGTGTGACCATAGGCTTTTATGGACAATGGAGTTAAAATTGTCCATCAGAGTTTTAAAGGTCTCTCCTGGGGGGTAAAGTCTCACTATTTTAAGCCTAGTCAGTAGTAGAAGAGCATACCAGGAAATCTTTATTTTGATTCCCCCTGAGTCACCATTAGCCAAGCTGCAGTGTCCCTGTTTTCTCAGCTGTAAAAAAGAATAGTAATATTTGCCTTTTAGAAGCGTGTTTGAGATTTAGTTACTCTGCAAGAAAAAGGCACAGTAATCATTCAGAGAGTTTTGTGAGAGCTGCAAGTTTTTATTCCACTTCAGTTGGACTGTTGCTGGCTGGAGAATGCTTAGATGGTCACTGAAATGTTCTATATGACCCAGATTTTAAGCAAAACTGCTGATCACAAAGACCAGCACAACTCTGCTGTTCAGCTGTCCAGGGACAAGGAAAGCATTTGGGGTGGTACCTTCTCACTCAGCTTTAGATGTCTGCATCTAAAATTGTTCCTTTGGACCACACTTGCAGATGAATAGAAATAATCATTCTTAGGTCACTGTCCTTTTGGTCTTGAGGTAGAAGTATAAAGCAGGTTGAATGAATGGCATTTTTAGAAAGGTCTGTTTTTACTTTGTGTGCCCATGAAGTGGGTTCAGCTTGACTACCTCAACTGAAGACATCCACACTGTCAGTGTATGAGTTAAGTGATGTGACTTAAGCCTTTCCTGGATGGGAATCAGAGACTTCCTCCTGCTGGGCCAGTACTTTTTCTTTTCTGCATTTACTAGAGCTCACAGTTCAAATGGTAGTACAGGGCTAAGAGCAGGCTGCCCATCTCAGCTAAAACAGCAGATCCAGCATTCCCCACAACACACAGAATGTGCCAGGATGGGGCCTTGAGGCTCAGCCTAATTTGTCCCTTGTGTCTTTGACATTGTGAGAACACCTGTCATTGGGCCTTTCTCTGTAGGTGCTTTGCAAACTGGTTCTTGTAGTAGTGTTCCTGCAGCCAGGGTACTTATGCAAAGTCCATTGCACTATTTTGGGAGCCAAATGACAGAGTGACTGCTGCCAGCATCGCTTGCTCATTTGCAAGATTTCAAGTGGGCTAAAAATGAAAATCTAGTGTTCTCTAGGGCCTTGGTTAAACCTCATAAGTGTTATTCTTAAGTGCTTTCTCTGTACTGTTCATGTGCAGATGTTCTGTCTTAACTTTTTTTTGTGGGTTTTTTTTTTTTTTATTTCACATTCCTTTTCCACACCCATTTCACCCTGTAACAAGCACTCTTCAACAAGCCAAGCCTGAGTGCTTCAAGTGTGTTTAAATGCAGTGCATATTCACTGTCTTTTGAGTCAACTGTGTTGTTGCAGTGTAAGGGAGAAGTGCTGTTGATTCTCTTTGGGATGGATGTTTATGCAGAGGTGAGAAATCCATCTTATACACTTAGAAATGCAGGCAGAGTAATAGCTGTACCTCCTGTTCCCCCACTGTGCCAAGGGTTGCAGCTGACTTTTGTGTGCTTGATGTTTCCTTTTATGCACGTGAAAGTTTTACCTTCTGGGTGAGGCTTTCACCTCTGAACATTTATGGTTCTTATATTTACAGTGGTGTTCATCATGCATGAAACAGTGAAATTTAAAAACTAGCTCACAAAGTCAGACACAGACTATATGCCCTTTTGATGAATCAAATAAGATTTTGCTAGGTGTTAATGCAGCCTTGGGCAGCTAGTGAGGTGTGTTCACTGACCGTGTTATCCCCAAATTTCAAACTACAGTGAGATTTTGCAGTGGGTTGGAATGAAGCTCTGCTCTCGCAGTTGCTGTTTCTTGCTGATGGCTGGTGAAGCACTCAGCTGACCCACCTGCTTCAACAGTCTGCATTTTTTACAGTTCTTTCATCTTTCTTCCTTTCTTTCCAAAAATGGGTGGATGAAAAATGGGAACAGTGAGTGTTGACCATGTCCATATCCAGTAGCATTGATGTCTTACAGTGATTTATTTTGCCAGGACTGAAATTGGTAGGAACTTTGATATCAATTTGGAGAGCAAGATCTGTAAATTACTTGGCTTTTGAAGTGTTTTGCATAGGAATCATACAGGATTGTAGTTGAGAGAGTGCTGTGTATCATATTCCTTTTCCCCTCTAGCGATACCTTTTTATTCCTTTTGAAGAGTTTTGCCTGGTATCCAGTAAAGTTCGCTGTATAAATGGCAGTGTAACAACTTATGTGTACAGCTTTATGTCAGACTACACTACCTAGTGATTTAATTCCAAGGCCATCCATGATAATTTGAATATGCATAATGCTGTGCAGAAAAAGAGATGTTTCCTGCATAGAAATGTACAATTTAAAAAGAAAACAGGAAAACAAGATTAGGTAGGGTAGGTGAGGCCAATCTGATTATATGCTCAGTTCTGAGACTAATGCACATGTTATGTGTGAAGGATGTTTTACTTAAAATGTTTTTGTACATGCATGTGAAAGAAATACGTAACTTTGCTTTGTGTTTATATGGAACAAGATTACTTAGGAATATTTCAGGGTTGGGTTTTTTTCCCTTGCTCTCCTGGAGAGAGTTGCTTTGTAATTTCTAAGAAAATAAATAAAACTGTTCAGAAATAAAAATTCAAAAGGTGTTGTGTGTGTTTTTTGGTTTGTTTTGGAGAATGATGCTGTGAACACAAAAGCCAGTCTTAGGGTTCTGTTTACCTTTATGTGGGATCTGGAGGAGACATTTTGCAGGCCTGAGTAAGGTACTGGGATGATGTATCACAGCCAGGAAGACAAGAAATGTTATTCAAGGACATGGCCACGGAAAATGGAAGTCTTATTTTGCACAGGTGCCAGTGCTAGTGAGCCCCTGAAGTGATATTAGAACCACAGTGCTACTATTGGTATTCTTCCAGCATAAGCAAGTGCTGTTTCTGGGGCAACTACTTATATATACTTCTACTACTTATATTAACAGACTACCTAGGAGCCCTGCTCCAAGCCGTGTGCTTTGCTCTTTTATGTGCCAGTCTACTTATTTTACATTCTGCTTTTTCTTTTTTTTAGAATTGGGGAAGTGCTTTAGACTGCACTGAATGAAGCACAGTGTGCTTTCCCCTCTGTTCTGTCATGGTAGGGGCTGAGGAAGGAGGTTTGAAGCTTGCTAGCCCTGCTAAGCAATTGCAAATAGCACAGCCAATTCAAGGACATTGGCCGGTGCCGCTTGCCAGGAGGGAGGGAATAGTGCTTGCTTCCCATCACGCTTGTGCTTCAGCGCTGGCTCTTCCGAGCCTGCACAGCTGAATGATGTCCCGGTCCCAGCCCGGGGCTGCCGGAACCTGGAGGCAGAGGACAGCAATCCCCCCTTCCCATTGCCCCCCACCAGGTCAAAGCCTGAGCCCTCGGATCGCTCTGCTCCAGCAGCCTGGGGTGCCGGTGCGGCAGCCTCGGGAGCAGCCGGGAGCCCGGATGGCAGCCTCGGGAGCCTGGGGGGACCCGACACCGCGGCTCGGAGCTGGCTGCATCCCGAGGGTCGCCCGTGTCCGCTGCGGGCGCGGCGGCGGCCACGGGGCGGTGCTGGCCGCTCGCCGCTGCGGGGCTGCCGGCCGCGGGCTGCAGCCGCAGCCTCTGCGCTCCCCCAAAAACCCCAAACTCCGCACCGTGCCATTTTCGCCGCGCCTTTTATACTGGAGATTAGAATCGCCTCTTTGTTGCTATGGAAACACTGCGTGAGAGAAGTCGACCTCATTATGAATTGGGATGAAAAGTCCTTAGGGGTGGGCTCGGCACCCTTGCAGTGGGGAGAATGGGGCTGCGGAGCGTCGCTGCTTTTGCAGGGATCCTCAGTGGTCTGCAGAGCTTGGCGGTCTTTCCCTTCAGGCTCAGCAGGCCAGAAACAGCCCCTGCTCCTGGACCATTTCCCTTGGGAATCGGCTCAAGAGTCCTGGCAGCATCACTTGTGCACCTGGGCTGCAGGTGCCCTTGCTTCAGCGTGCATGGAGGCCATCACTGCAATAGGCAGCGGGGCTGCAGCCGTGAGCTGGATGAAAGGCTTGGGTGCTGTGAGGAGTCTTTGCCTCTGGGGCCTGGGAGGGCCTGGCATACAGTCTGTGTGCTTTTCCCTCAAATCTGGGCTGCCACCTCTGAGCCCAAACTGTCCCAGGAGGTGTGCCTCACTGTCAGAGTTGTGTCCATCCAAACATCCTGCTGCCTCTGCTCATCCTTGCCACCCAGGTTTGTCTTGTCCCTCCCTGGCCTTCACTGCTCATTCTTCTCTTGAGCACCTGACAGCATTTCTGTGCCCTCGCTGCCTAATTCTTGTGGCAATTATTGCTGCCCATCTTGAGCTGCAAACACACTTAGGAAGCAGCTTTTTTTCCTTGAGTGAAAAAGAACCCCAAACTATTAAGATGATTTATCTGAGTTGTAGGCAAAATGGTGGAGGAAAGGAAGTTGGAATTTGCTGTAAATATAACAGTTGTAAAAGCTGATGGCTCTTCTCAGTTATTCCATTTTGTTGCTGTTGGACAAACTGCCTGGCCTGGAGGATGTGCTGGATTCCAGCTCTGGAATAAACTCCTCCATCCTTCAGGCTGAAGGGAGGACAGGCAGAACTTGTACAGCAGGAGAAGATGAGGCAGGGGGCTCTGCAGCCGGCAGGGCTGAGTGTGGCATGTGCTCTGGGGTGAGGTCTGTGTTACCCTGCTGTGCCAAAGCTGGCATTTGTTAAAAGGTAACCCCATGAAAGATTTTGTGAACTACAGTTTCTTAGCCTTTCTGGGCATCAATTTCAGAGTATTTGGAGAACTGGAAAAATGATAGTATTTGTCAATACTAACACTAAAAAGGAGAAAAACAGTACCCTTTTTTCCTTGTTGGTGGGTTTGGGGACTTCTCTCTTATCTTCTCTTCTCTTCTCTCTCTCTTGCTCTTCTATCTTCTCTCTTCTCTGCTCTCTCTCATTCGTTCTCTTCTCTTCCTTCTTCTCTTCTCCGTTCTCATTCTCTTCGTGGCTTCGCTTCATCTTCTCTTCTCTTCTCTTCGCTCTCTCTCCTCTCTCTCCTCTCTCGCTACGTGCTCTCTCTTCTCGCTCTTCTCTCTCTCTCTATCTCTCTTCTCTCTTCGCTATCTCGCGTCTCTCTTCTCTCTTCTCTCGATCTCTCTTCCTCTCTTCTCCTCGTCTTCTCTCTTCTCTCTTCTCTTCTTCTCCTCTTCTCATTCTCTCTTCTCCTCTCTTCTCTCTTCTCTTTTTTTCTCTTTTCTCTCCTCTCCCCATTTTCATTACATTTTTCCATACATGGAGCAGCCACAATGTTGGTTTTGGTGTTCCTGATTTTGCTGGAAGAGCTTCAGTGTGCTTGGTGAATGTGACATGGGTGCTGCTGCAGCAGCTCCTTTGAAAACAGTGATGTTGAATGTTCAGCCAAACCCTTCTTTTTCATCTGCAATGCCCAGTAGTGAATAGATTTACATGAATGTAACCAGACCAGTTTGACACTCTCCCTCTTTCCCTTTTGACAGTCTCTTGACTCTTGTAATACCATAATTTTGCTATTATTTGAGTCAATACAAACTCCTCTACTGTACAGCAGCCCTGGATTTCTCTACTGAAGAAAGGAAACAAGGAAGCCAATTGCTGGTAACTCTGAATGCCTAGAGGAAATTACATAAACCAATTCTAATGTAAAAAGCTGTAGTATATAAAAACTGTCTGAGTCTTCCTTTTATAGTCTAAAGAAACAAAACCACACCTCCACTTCCCAGCTTCTTTGATGGTCACATTGAAAGCAAATTAGTTGCATTTATATTGTGATATCTGAATTAAATTTGTCTGAGATGGCTGAGATGTCACAGCCCTATTAACTACAGGTGCTCTATAATACAGTGTCTTTTTACACAGGCAGGTAAGATAAAATAAAATATGATTCTTTGTCTAGTGAATGGATTTTTTTTTCTGTGGGAAACAGTGAGCAAGCCAGCTACATCTCAGTATAACCAAATCTTTCACAATGACTTCAAAGGGAGCAAAGAAATTAAATAACTAGAGACACTGTCCTTCATGTATTCATCTCCTCTAGCCCAAAGCTCAGAGACCTTCCTACACTCATTTCTAGTCTTTAAAAAAATTAGCATTTCACAAAAAACCAGCAGAGTTCTACAGCTCTCAGCAGTGATTTCTGTTGTTGTGTTTTGTCATTCTGTTTGCATGCTCAGTTTTGATAAATGATGTTCTTCTTGGTTTGGGTGGAAAATGTGATTCTGAAATGAATGAATGTACTTCTCACTCTGGAGCATCTAATAAGATACCTCCAAAGATCCCTATCTGGTGAGGTGTTTAATTATACAGAATCATCCTAGAGAATACTAACTGATGTCTGGGTCCTGAAGCAAGTGTGAGATCTTGAAATTGTGGGCTAGAAAGGAGATTGTGGGCCAGCTTGTGGGCTGGCCACAGACCCTTATGCAGAGAAACTGCTTTTTCTGTTTTATAAATTCTTCATGAGTGTGACATCTTCCACAGTAGTAAGCAGTTGCAGAAACTGCAGACACAGAGTTCAGTGCTGTTTGTGGGAGTTTCTAGGTGGCTTTAATGAGGCACAGAGGTAATTTTGCAGAGTCATGCTGCAAGTAGATGTACCTGTGAGCGCCAGTGTGGGACTGTGAAAGAACTGGTTTCTTTGTGGAGTGGCAGATAGAAGAGAAAGTGACAGTCTGTGCAGAAAATCTGTGTGCAGCCTCCTCATGGGGAGAAAACATGAGCTCTTGGAGCATCTACTGAAAATTCATAGAGGGTGAAGGATTTAAAAGTGAAAGGAAAGGCAGAAAAGAGAGAAAGTTGAACAAAATTGTTCTAGAAACTGCAGAAGTTAAAAATTGCAAGTCTTGATTCCTCCCTCTCCCTCTGCCTGGAATCCCTCTGCATCCATGAGATGTCAGTGATTCAAACTGACATAGGGAAAGCTGAAGAGATAGAGAGGGCAATGTATGTGGGCATGTATTTAGGATTCACTGAATTAGTTGGCATTTGTATATGCATTTATCAAGGCAGAGATATAACAGCAGTATATGTAACAGAGCAGTTATATATGTTCCCATCATATAATTTACAGTTCCAAGGGTAGTTCCTGTGCCACTTCTGTCATCATCTTGTGGGATGTGTGACCTGAGGACTTGTGGGTACTTGAGATAACCACAAAGTGCTCCTAGTGTTTCATCTAGCAATTCAGATAAGCACGTCTGTGGCTTTAAGTGTATGAAGAACAGGGTGAGGATGTGCTTTAAAAAAAAAATAAAAAAACCCCAAAAAACCAAACTAAAACTACCTATTGGGCTATATTTAGGTCAGGATCTGCAGTTCATTTCTCTGGACACCTGATGCCTCTAGCTAACTGGCATGACTGGGCTGCTCCAGGAATGATATTTTATTCCACTGATCTGACAACACCCATCATTTCCTTATACACAAATGTCCATATCACTAAATCACCTCTGCCATTGTTAGTGCTAATTGGCTCCCTGGCTGTAACCTCAGAGGAGCTTGATAAGCCTGAATGGAAGCTAAAGGCCTGTCTCCCCACACAATGGCACAGGGACAACCTGTGAATATATAACAACCTCTGCTTTCCCATTGTACTCCCTGGTCTCACTACAGAGAGGCTTTCAAAAGCCAGGGCTATCACCCTCACCCATTTTCTGTCAGGACTGAGTTTGCCCACACAGAAGTTGAAGCATACCACTGGCAAATGTTTGCTTTCCATCACATTTTTCTGCTAGTGGGTGCCTGTGTGTGCAGTCAAGTGTGCTGGGCAGGCTCCAGCTCCTGGTAAACAAGAGAGACAAAACGGGGACGTGAGCAGAGTGGGAATGCAGAAGGGTGTTGGCATGAGGTCAGTGCTTTTACAAAATACCACCCTTCATTTAAGCTGTGTCATGCTTTCTGATGTGTCATATCTTATGATGGATTAGACAAAGCTAGCAATTTTTTGGCAGGCTGAACAAAACTTATGCAAGAGTAGATCTTTTTACAAAAATTTCCTTTTCAGAACCCTTCTGAGAAATCCTGAATTGTCCTGGAAATTCTGCTCTACATGTAGAAGTTCAGTGTGTAAACCTGAACAGATTTTAAGTTTTGAACAGTGATTCTTTGAGGACTAGTAAAAATGTGGTTTTGATCTTGCAAAGAAATTTTTTTATCCTTTTCCAAAAGGAGTGATGAGCTTCTCCTATTAATGGAAAAAGAGAAAGGGAGAAAGGGAGTGGCAGAGCTGACATCTGTACCTCCTGCATCTGAATTGGGTTCCATATTTTATTTTACATAACCAGAAAATCTTCTTTTGAGAAAGGAGAAATGGAGCAGGCTGTGGAGAATGGAAGAATCATGATTTTGTTTCAAGGAAAGTGAAGGAGGAAAACAAAAATTCTGCCAACAGAAAAACAGTGTTCTTTGTCCTCTGTTACTTTCATTGCCATCCCACCTAGCACAGTGGAATCCCAAAGGGAAACAGAAGTAACCAGAAGGTACAGAAGTATTTTCATATGTTTTCAAAGCATGTTGCCAGTCAAAGCTATTTACATTCTCTCTTTATCTTGTCAGTTGTAGGCCTTGAGGGTTTTCCTGTCTTTTTGCTCTCAATGTGTGTGGATGAATTGTGGCATCCTCTCTGCTCCCCTCCATCTTCTTTAAGGTCTCTGCTTGATTTCCCAGTGAGATGCACACAGATTTTCTATCTGGCAAAACGTGGCATCACTATTCCACACTCTACTCTAAGTCTTTTGTGTCAGTCTCCTTCCAGCTTTGCAGGTTTTGTTTGCATAAATGAGAGGATTGCAACAAAAAGAATCTGGATTGGCAGCTCTGAAGGCTTTAATCCTCTTTCCATCCACAGAGCAAAAATAATGCAACAGCAGTGTGACTGGGATGACTGCTATGCTGGCTAACACCAGGGACCAAACTGGGCAACTTCCAGAACTTAAAAGCACAATCCCTTTTATAACCTGATCTGAGGCAAGAGGTCTGTATGACACCTGTAAGCTCCAGGGACTGGCAAGGCAGAGGGAGAGCTGGGCCACAGTTGGCTGCCCAGTTACAGGAGTTTGCTCTGGAAATGAACTCTTTCCAAGTGTCTTGACTTTACAGCATTGCAAATCCTGGGCAAGTCACTACCTAAGGGATAACAGTATCTTACCAGAAACTGGATTCAGTCCTAAACCTTAGGAAGACTAATCCATAAATCAAGTTAATCTTAGATTCTCTGCAGATGTTACTGGTAAATTTACTGGGCGTGTTCTACATTAAGGATTCTGTCATGGGTTACGAGGTTAATGGTGCTCCTGGCTGTTCCTGATGTCAAGCTCTTGGATGAATTGGGTAGTCATTCTCCTGTGCTTCATCTGGAATTCTGTGTGCAGAAACAGAGGTGTCCTGCAACAGGTCTGCCTCAGAGTTCATTGGAAATACAGAGGTGGAAGAGGTGGCCCTGTAGTCCATTGTCTCCTTCAGGATCACTGGTACAGCAATGATTAATGAATGACTTTTGTCCCATCTCTCCTTGGAGATCTTGAGCAATGGGAGACTCACAGAGTCTTGGTACATGACCAAGCTCTTCCCTTACTTTCTAAATGTATTTTCTAATGAACAACCTGCATGTTCTCTGCTGCAGGTTAAGGTTCCATAGTGTGTGTTGTTGATTTCCTGTAAAACTCCTGTCTAATCCGTGCCTTTAAATCCTGTTTTTGTGCTGGTGGTTGTTCAGTTGTGTAAAATCCCATGCATACCCCTTGTCTAATGCTTTCCTTCCCCAGACCATTTCTACAGCCTGTTGAGGTCATGCTGACTCCTGGCCTTGTCCTCCACTGCACGTGCAGTCCCGTGCAGCTCAGTGCTGGCAAATTTAGTAAGCATAATCTCTCTTCCATACAGCAATCTGTATGAAAAAAATGTGTAGAAGCAGGCCAAGGACAAGACATACAGAACAGTTTTGGAGAAACAACAGTGGCAAATAACTGAAGGTCATATGATTCTCAAAGATAATACTTTTTGGTTTTGCACTAAGTTCCGAGATCTGGGAAATTCCTATTTGAATTTAAAGTATTTTAAAATAATGTTTAATAATGTTTTCACTAGCTGTTGTACCAGTTGGATTTCAATCTCTAGATTACATTTCAGCATTCTGTAATTATTTCACAGAACAAAGTGTCTCTACTCATAGCCTTGATTAGCCCATGGGTCACTTCCAGAGCGGTGGCTTAGCTCTCACTGAGAGGGCTGCACTGCACTGGCTCCAGGGCTGGCTGTGCCAGGCAGGCATCACACTGCCTTCACCAGCTAGAACATGGACAACTGCTCTCACAGTCAGAGTCAGTGGCAGAAAACAGGATCTTCCCAGTAAGGTAGGAAATGTGCTCTTGTGTAAACTTTGGCAGAGTTTAGCCCCAAGATACCAAGTCTGATGTGGGGAGAGGCTCCACTGTGAGGAGTTCTGGCACAGAAGTTTCACAGACAAGTTTCACAGACCCAGCTGATACCTGCTCATTTAGAGAATAAATAAAACAGGATCTAAGAATTAGTAAACATACAAGGCTTTTTGGTTTTTTTTTTTTCCTGGATGGTGATGTCAGGCCTTAAGAAAGATATCTGATATAATTACTTGCAGACAGCTACAGGCAGGTAAGCAGCTTCCCACTTTGTCCACCTCTTCCTACTCCCAACCTGATGTTGAAAAAATACACAGCTGGAGACCCTTGTGGGAGGTGCCACAAAGGAGGGGTCTGACCTTCTGTTTATACTCTGCCTGGGTCATTTATTCACTCTGTAAGCAATTGTCTTGAGAGTCCTGAGCCACAGCAGTAAAATAGGGATAAACTTCCATCCACTCGTCAATAAAATTCTCAAGAGACTGGGAGACCTTCAGTAGCCTGACTGATCTCCCAGTCTCCTGAGCAGGTCAGGGCCATCCCATAAGATCAGCAACCTGAGGAATCACAGAGCTTGTCCCAAGCCAGTGGCCGAAGGTTCTGTCAGTCCCAAAAGTGACCTTGGCCACTGGGCCCTTCCTTAGGTGGTGAGAAGACAAAGATGCCGATGACGCACATCTCGGCCCAGATCCGTGTGAGCTGTCGTGCTTATCATTACCATTGTTCACTTGCTGCAAAGCAGGTGTTAGCTCAGAGAAAACCCATAAAAACTGCATTCTGGATTGTTTGTTCCTCGTTAAAATGATCTGGGCCCCCGTGGGCATGTGTTGTCTTAATATTCTGGTGCTGAGAAGTGCTGCATTTCCATAATGAAAGCTGTTGCAGGAAAGCAATTCCGACCTCAGATAAAGGGAGAAGATTACACTTGCCACTCGAGTTATGGTATTAGAACAACTGATTTTATTTGTTTTCATTTTCCCTGTCAGCTGCTGCTGAACCTCTATGCAATGTTCTTCAGAGATGTTAATTGTATTTTGTGTGTCTGGATCCCCCTAAGAAGTGACAAACATTTTCAGTCACAAATTGGATGTCTCTTTTCATTTAAACATCAACTAGGAAAACTAATTTAAGAATGGTGAAGCTATTGTTCCAGCAAGGGTCCTAATATGCGATAGGAGCTGACAGATAGATTTAGGGACATAAAGCAACAAATTCTGTGTTGGGAATGTAAATCTATAAGATACTCACTTAGTTTTTCCCTCAGCTGGGTCATGACTGAAGAAAAAGAGCTGCATGTATGCAGCAGGACAAAATAATAAAGTAACTTCATTCAGTTTTCAGGGGTACAGTTGCATAATTTAGGTCCAGCACTGAGGTGGGCAGAGCAATCTTTGGACAAAGTTCCTGGGGACAACTATGGATGTCTTTGCCCTAAAAAAGACCGGACTGCTTTTTTAAAATCTTGAGTGAAAAGGAGAAAATAACAGATAAATAATATGCAACGAGATGAGGAGAGCATTGAGTACATGGATCTGTGCAAAGTGGGATGAGGGAATAAATTGCGGGTCCTCCGAACAGCTGAGCTGCTGAATGGAAAGGGGAGATGACCAGAACCTACACTTCTGACAGAGGTGTCTAGGCAAATTCCCCTAACATGAGCAAAGTCTTGTGAAGCTTGCCTGAGTACAGTACAGTCTCAGCTCCCTAGATCTGGGAACTCATGCTCAAACCTGAGTCTGTCAGCAGCACAAACAGGTATTTTAAGGAGAGCTGCCCTCTCCATACTGGAAGACTTCACAGTGCTAGGCAAAGATGAAATTAAGGTGCTCAGCAGGTGTTAATGACTCTCTCAGATGCCCTGGAGAAAAAGGACCCCTGGCAGAGCACACATCCCTCTCTCAGGCACCTCTCCCTTCCTACCCTCCGATTCTGCATGGCCAGATGACATGTGGAAAAGAGCATGTGAACATCAGGAAGGCAGTGAAATATTTCCCTTTTGTTTTCAAGTCAGCGCCCAACACATGTTTCAGAGCTGGAATTCTCTTCCCATGAGTTCAGGGTCTGTTGCTCATGGTTCTCAGTTTCAAGCCAGTCTGGGTGTGCTCTGAGCAGGGGGAGCTTTGCAGCATTTAGGTAGCAGATACTTTCTGACAGGTATTGTGCTCTCCTGTGAAATGTGCAACAATCCTTGACCAGAGTCCGTCGCTGTGTTTTTCAGTAAATGCTTGAAGGTGACTCCAAACGCATGTCTAAGTCACATTTCTCTTGTCTTGGTGCTCAAGAGAAAAGAAGCTATCCTGTAATTGCTGGAGCAAGACTGTCAGCTGCTGTGCATCCTATTGAACCCTGGCCTCAGCTGACACGTTGTGGGATGGGCTTTCTTATCTCTAGGCTGGGCAAAGCAAATTTCCAGCCTCATAGTCCTTTGTCTTTCCTGTGGCTCCAATAACTTGGCAAACAGGAAGTTCAAAGGACCTTAAAGCAACCTTGGTCCTCCTTTCTGGTTGGTGTCAAGTACAGCATAAAGCCTAGTGGAGAGCAGTTGCCTCTTAACATGGAAATTATTGTGATCAGCAAGGAGTCTGAGGGGACAGTGCCACACTGTAAAGTCTTTCTGAAGCAGCTGCATGTTCAGCCCATGGCATGAAGGAGTCACCAAGAGCTTCCTTATTTATTTTCTAATTTTCTATTTCAGGCAATAGGCCGAACTGCATGAAGGCTAATTCTGAAGGGAGATGGCTCTGCCTGCCTGCATCCTTCAGGGTGTAACTCATCAGGTACAAAAAGCACACAGCATCTCCCAGAACATCCTGTGGGCTGTAAGTCCTGTTCTGGAAATTTTACCTGTGCTAAGTAGCATCTTCCTCCACAAGTGGTCCTCCTGCAATCAGTGCAGTAGGTTCCTACCTGAGTGAGGAAGTCAGACAACAGCTGGTCCTCAAGAGCTGTGAGTTAAAAGTGTAGCAAGCAAGCTGATTTCCATAAAAATGGAAATGAGTCAGAGAAGGGAGAAGTAGATCTGAGTGCAAATGCAAGCAATTAGCTCAAAGCCATTACTGTAATGGCTAGAAAGACTTTTTTTTTAATTATCATTACTGAAATGCATTAGCAGTATCTTTTTTTAAAAATGTAAGTATACACAGTACAATCCCATCTATCTGCCAGAGCATGAAGTAACCCCATCTTAGTGGTACGTGCAGAGGAGTCTGTGGAAACTCTTAACTGCAAACAGAACTTTACACAGGAATTTGAATGAAGGCATTACCAGGGAGAACTTGAAAAAGGCAGCTGTGATTAGTACCAACACAAATATTTGCTCAAATGGGAAGCTGGACTTTCAGAACAATTTCTAGGAACATCTGCCTGGAACTACCTGCCTTCCTGAGCTGTGCTGATGCCCCTCTTCCCCAGAGCACTGCTTTTCTCTCCTTCCCAGCAGAGCCTTTGGAGGATGCCTGGCTCAGGTACAGAGCTCACAGGTCCCATCCCAGGACATGGCAGCACAGGGGATTTTCAGGGTCCTGGTGGTGTGAGGAATGTGTGCTGAATGCAATGGTACTCAAGGTACTCTTGCACAGCCTGGGATTTTTATTTAGAGAGAGTAGTCTGGCCACTTCACCTATTCTCTGTAGTTACATTTGCAACTACATGGTTAAAACAGATGGTCAATGAATTAAAAATGTTTTTCTGTGAAACTGTGATGGAAGTGAAAAGCTTTGGTTTCATTCAAGCTGGGAGTATGTGGAGGACTTCTCTCTGGCTGTGAGGTGAAGTGGGTTGATTATTAAGTTGCTTTTCTCTCCATCTTCTTTTTGCCTTTGAAACAAGGAAACAAAAAAAGAGAAAACTCCCAATTCCATACTCTAACAGGCCAAATGTAAAGTTTAGCTGAAGGTTTTGGAGCCCTGTTTCCCACCTGCAAGGTGGGCTGTGCAGCCCACATCACTTTCACATCTCCATTGTATTTTTTGAGAGGAGCTGTATCATCAGACCGAGGTAACAGAATGAAGTGTTGTATGAGAGCAACTTTGGACACACAGAGGAGGCTCTCAAGCATAATCCAGAGATGATCTGAGGGAGACACACTGATGTAAAGAAGTTAAACTATTCATTCAGCTCAATCCAGGAAGCATGATTGCAGCCATTCCCAGTGCTGACAGAGTCTAGTACAGCAGGAGAAAGGTTCTTCTGGTGAGCTGGGGAAAGTATCTATGTTTTCTAGGTTTTCAGCATAATGTATGAGTTTAGAACTGAAACTGTGCTTCCTTAGAAAATATTTGCATTTTTCTTGGGCAGCCATAGTGGGGCTGGTGTATGGATATTGAGTCGTGCTCTTGTGGCTCTGCAATCCTGCTGCAGTTCTGGAAGAACTGTCCCACTTCTCACATCATTTGGTAGAAAAACACCTGGAAAAGCACAGCATCACCACCATTACCACTGCAAGTTCCCTGGCAGTATCCTGTCCATGCACAATCACTGTGTACCAGTGTAGTTCTTTTCACACCAGTACTCTACAAGTGTCTGAGGGGTCACTGTGGTGAGAAGGCAATGTAGCATGACAGTCAGCTCGTCTGCAAATGCACGGATTTTTCTTTAGTTAGACACTTCAGGTGAAGACTTAGAAGTCAACCTTTGCCTTTGAGAAACCAGAAACCTTCATGGTTCTCACTGGAGGCAGCAGAAAGAAATAGGCAGAAGTGGTGGCAATTTAATGCTCTGTGCAGGAGTTTCCCCGACAGGAAGGTGGTCAGTTCACCAGGTTAGGTACTTGTGGAAGTTCCCTTGTGCACATCTGTGCATGTGGTCTGTGTCTTCCTTCAGGAGCCTCAGCGGGGCTGAACCTGGCCTGCAGATGATACAGATGACATTGTCTGCTGGAGAAAGATGTATCCTATTTTATACCTGGATTCAATGAGGTGACAAATGTAAGCCTGTTTTTTATTACCCTGTGGCTGCTGTATTTCTCATGACTGTCTGTCGAGGGTTGCCTGACAGAGACAGAAAGTCCTGGGCTGTGAGTTTCAGTTATTTATATTCTAGGTGGCTCTCTGCCATCCTTTCAGAGAGATGACTGATGCCCTCAGCCCTCTGCACAAGGTTCTTTCCTTCCCCTGAAACAGCTCAGGGTGTGGGTGCTTTCAGCTGGGGCTCTCCCAAAGTCTAAACACCCTTGATTCAGTGGTGCTTTGGCTCATGTGCCAAATCTGGGGTGTGCAGGCAGCCCCACCAGCTTGTGGCTCAGTTCACAGATGTGGCTAATTCCACCAAACCTGCATTATGGACCAACAGAAGACCTTCAGGCAGCTGTGGTGCATGGCCCTGTGCAAAGCCAGTCCAACCACAAATGTTGTTGTTGTTCTAGCACTGCTGTAAGTGCAGAGGACATCATGTGGCCTGGCATGAACCTGACAGTTTCTACCCCTTATGTGGGCTCAAAGTCATGGCACTGTGATGCTTTGGTGATGGAAACCTGGGGATGTGGTCCTGGAATGATCTGACAGCACAAAAAAGAGTGGCACTCCTTCCCTGCAGGAGCCTTGCTGGGACATTCTCACTCTATATGGGCTCATCTCTGAACTCAGGGACTTTTTCTAGGATGGGTCCCAGAGAGCCAGTGGCTGAGGCACTGTCTGCATGACTGGATGTCCTCAGTTATCCTCTTTCCAATTTTCCTTTGTGAGCAGCATGTCCCACTCCATTCATGTTTTCTGTGTGGGAGTGGGGGATAGCGCTCTGGGGCTGTCACCTTGCTGTGCTTCCCCAGCAGGCAGATTGTGAAAGGGCACGAGGTTCTCTCTTGAGCCCCTGGCAGAAGGTGGCTGCCCTGTGCTGCTTAAGTGGGATAAGGAGTCAGGGCAAGATGAAGGAGCTGCGTCTGCTCATTTCATGCACCATGGCCCCTGGAGACAGGATAATGACACTCACTCTGAGAGAACAACCGTGTGTAGTGGGTCTGGAAGGATTTCAGTGTGACCACTGCTGGGAAAGGAACACTGGGGTGAAACAAGTAGAGAAGGATTTATTTAACTTCAGCCAAAGATGGCCATCAGTTACTGACACAGTCCATTAGTGGAGCTGTTTGTTATACCAACTTAATCGTGTCTTCAGAAAGAAAAGGGGAAAAATAATCAATATGCCTAGTTCATTTTAAAACAATAAATAACCACAAGTCTCTCCCCTGTCTCGTACATGGTATTGCTCTCAGCTGGGAGAGTGAAAGGAGGCTGTTTGGCCAGAAGAATCAGGCACTGTGGATCTCTCTGAGCTATTTTCCTTCCTCCAGGTACTGAAAAGAGTTCTCCCTTCTCCAAGGTGATGCCTGGAGCAGCTGCAGTGCCACCACTGTCTAACCTGAGCTCTCCCACCTGTCACTTACTCCTTGCTGCAAGCTGCTTTTCCTGCTCCAGCCATTGTAGCACAGCAGATCCCAGCACCTGCTGTCCCAGTCCGTAGCCATGGACGTTATTTCTTCTATTCCAGCATGACCAGCAGGTCTAGAGAGAGAGATACAAGGCAGAAATTCATTACTGTGAGGGTAGTGAGACACTGGAATGGGCTGCCCAGAGAAGTTGTGGGTGCCCCATCCCTGGCAGTGTTCAGGATAGGGATGGGTGGGGCTTTGGGCAACCTGGCTGTTGTGTTTCAGGAATGGCACTCCCTAATTTAATGCCCTGTCCCCCATCCTGTGATCACACACAGCTCGTTCACTCTCCTTCCCCTGAGGAAGTCATGAAAGATTCTGGGTTGAGGTAAGAACTATTTACTGGAAACACCAATGAGATAAGGGAACAAAAAGTAATGGCAACAATACCAATAGCAACAGTGTAGGAAAGAGAGGGTGATTGACATGCAAAAATATTCACCCAGCCATGGACAGTGAAAACCAATGTTGGACAGATCCTCTGTGTGCCCATTCTTTGTCCCTACTGCAAGCCATGCCCACCTTCTTCAGGAAGCAGGAATCCCCTCCTTTTGCCCTCTGACAGTGAGGTGAGCTAGTATAGAATAACAACCTGGACATGCCCTCACATCTCCAGGTTCCACCCCCTCATAGCTAATGCAAGAAAATTAATTCTATCCTGGCCAAAAACCAGGACACAGATTAGTGGAATGTGTCCCTGTCCATGGCAGCGGGGTTAGGTTAGGTGATCTTTAAGGTCCCTTTGAACCCAAACCATTTTATGATTTTATTCATTGTATCTGAAAAGAGAGTATAAATCAGAACCTGCAGCAGTTCATGCAAGGATTGTGAAATCCATAAGTAAAACCTTGTCTCAAAGCTTGGATCATTTTTTGCTCTGTAGTACACAGGGCAAACACATGCCCTGAGAAACTCTGGTGAGGTGGAGAGGGTGGGCAGGAACCATGTCAAGCCCAGACCCCCTGATCAGAGACTACTCTACATGAACCCACCACGTAGTGTAGAGGAGATCAGAGCTCATTTCTCCTGTATACCCTCATGTAGCACAACCCATGGCATAGGAAATACAATAATGGGTACAAAACATGGGGAATTTCCTTTTGTGGTGCTTGAAGAGTTCAATTTTACCACTATTTGCTTTCACACAGTTTTTTTTTTCATGGGTCTTCTGTAGTTCTTGAAAATTCACGGGATTGGCTGGGAAATGAAATGATTAATAAGAACAAACTACAGGCATTTTTTTAAAAATATCTGCTAGATTTCTAAATCTCTTTCATCTCATTGCAAACAGAAGGAGAAGAAATGCCCACAAAAATAAAAGGAAAGCTGAAGATATAGGTGGTAGACCTTTAAGACACACTATAAATATTGCAGAAATTATGATGAGCTTACAGCAGTCTCTGGGAAAAATCTGTCTACTGAAAATACAGCCTCTCAAAGATCAGGACCATAATTTAGTCATGTGTGTGGAGAAATATGCTGGAAGTGCTTAACAAATTATAAAAAATAATAATAGCAATTAATAATACATGAAACCTGAAAAAAAAAGATGAATCACTGCATTACAGAACACAATAAAAATCTTTGTTTCTTGTCAGGGATCCTGTGCTGACAACTGTATCTGCTACAACAGCATATGCTGGAAAAATGCTCTGAGATAGGGCTCGGTTACTCAAATTTACAAACTGGCTGATTGGAATCTGGCCTGCAGCATGACAGTCTCATAAATCAGTGATAAAACCTTGCTCTGCACAGCTTGCTGGGATGTGGAGCAAGTGCCATCTTTGCAGAGAATGGCTTGGCTGTATGGCTGTGTCTGGTCCTGGGGTGGATGGAGCAATGACTGAGGGAAGAATTTTGGAGAGACCGGTGTCACACAGGGTGGGAGGGTGTCAGTCATGGAGAAGACCAACTCCTGGTCTATGTGTAATTGAACAGAAAAGTGTTTTCCCAGTGTTTCCTGAGTGACAATCTCCCTGTGGCCTTGCCAGCAGACACAGGTGCACGTCTGTGTCCTCTGGCTGGCTCCGAGGGCTGCCCTGAGTCAACTGCTTGTCTCCCAGGGTGTACAAGCAGGAGCCTCCTGCTGCTCAGGCCAGGGTGCATTTGTCCTCACAGTGAGTTTATCATCCTCATGGGAGTGCAGAGAATGTTGTGTGGATGATGGAGATCACTCCCCTGCCTGGGGCTTCAGTTCTCAGAGCACTGATCCCAGGGAGAGTAACGTGCTGCAGCTGCCGAGCAGAGAGGGAATGCATCGCCTTTGCCAGCAAAGGAGAAATCTCAGCTAAGCAGCTAGAAAGTCTGCCCAGGGCATGCTTGAAGGCAGAAAAAGCCAAAGATGTTTGGAAACATTAGGTGTATGGTAGCATTTCTCTTTCTACTTTTAGAATCCTTTTAAAGACACATTTCTACTGGGTTGTTTACTCTGAACCGAACACATCTGTACATTGGAGATTGATTTTTAGTTATAGAAGGGTTCTTTTTCTTATCTTGAAAATATAAGGGAGACATAAAATAACAATAAATCACCCTTTTTACTGTGTGGAATCCTCTTAGCAGTGCCAAAGTGACAGAAATTTTCTTTGGTGTAAAATGAGCCTTAAACCTAAATTGCATATTGTTCTCTTAACCTCTGTCATCTTCTTTGAGAGTATGAGATCTTGAGATGTGGCTCCATTCTTCTTCAGTGTTTGGAAACTGCTCAGCATGCATGGCTACTGTAAGCATGTAATAAATAAGTACAGCATGACAGTTTACAGCTTCAGCTGCACAGTTTTAAAGAGACAGTGGACACAATGGCCAGCTTGGGGCTCCTTGTATTTTAAACAGACAGGACTTTAAAAAAGAAATTATCCATACAAAAAGCACTACAGAAATTTTCTAACCTGACTAGTGAAACAGGGAGACTTCCTTACCTCTGCTCTCATTTCCTGTTGAAACTCTTATTTTTCCTTTTAGAAAATACGCCGTAATTATGGAATACTTTGCTCTTTTCTTCAGTGCAGTCCTTATGCAGCCTTTCAGCTACATAGAGAAAAAGGTCTTTAAGCATCTCTGTTGCTCTTACACCACAGATAGACAGAAAGCTCTTTTGCCTCAGTCTCTGATGGTGTTTGCACATAACAAGGTGTTAAAGCTCCAATTTAACATTGTCTTTTTTAATAGAAGTGACAGCCTTTCCTATACCATTCTTTCCACTTCATCTTTTCCTTCTTTTTACCCAGGAAAATTTCTTTGCCATTTCTCTTCTTGGGCTGACCTTTCCATTAGTATCTGCTCCAGGCTCTACTCTTGCTGTGTTTTTCTGCTCACGGCCTCAGGGCCTTTTATCACCAGATGGTGAAACCAGTAATAGAACAAATATCAAATATCATCACTATTATGAATCTTTCCTGCAATTTCTCCAGATGATGAAATATAGCTATTGATAGAGCAAGAGCACCTAGGAGACCCTGTCTTTGGCCAAGGTCACTTCAGCCAATCTTTGCATAGACTCAGGACAAAATGGCAAGTATTGCTTCTAGAGGAAAAAAACCCAATCTCAGTTTAAACAAGGTAGTACAACACAGAGGGGGGTGGCATGTTGAAGCTGATACATGCAGTGTGGTTTCAGCATGGCAGGAAGGAGTCTCCCCTATGGAAGAGCACTTCTTGTGAGCTGAGACTTGGAACAGAACCTTCCTTTCCATCATGGACTGGAAGAGAAAATCAGCTGCATATAAAAGTAGTCAGGACTCATAATTCCACTGCAGCTGATGAGAACATCTGTCTCTACCCAGCATATTTGTGCTCACCTTGGTCCCAATTACTCAGGGCTTTTTATGCAACCTCTTTATCAGCTCTTAACTGTACTTGAAGGATGAAAGAGAAAGTGAAAAAATTCCAGGTTGTTTCCATAGCTATACTTCCTTTCCCATAATCTGAATGACAGTTTGACACCCAGGTTTCTATTGTCAGCTGCTCCTCTGAGGGGATGAGGGAAGAAAAATTTCATGAGGTTTCCAATAACAAGTGTAATGATCTCTGTGCAACAGAAAGCAATATCTGTCTGTAATGCAGGCAGGTTGAAACAGAAGATGCAGAAGAGGAATAATAGAAATGCATACAGAGATGCCTCTGACATCTATCCCCCACTGATCCTCTGCCACTATTTGCTGAAAAACTCAATTTACTTGTTTGGAGATGAAAAAAGAGAAAACCTCCAAAACCCAGAAGCAAAGAACTGTGTGGCCGAAGAAGGGGAATGTTCTTCCATCCTATCATTTCAAAGACTCTTGGAAAGCTGATTCCTTTGACATGAAGCATCAGCTGGACACCCTTGTGGGTATCTGACAACATCTAATTCCTAATGTCAGGTAGCAATTGGAATTTTTGTCAGCTCTTGAACCCGACTCCTGTGTCAGCTCTGTTATAACTGGTGAAGTTGGGCTCTTACTCTGCATCTTCTCTGGTGCTGTCATGGACAGACCTTGATTCATTTTGGGCTGTCAGGTTATCATCTTTATCAGTTTCTCTAAATAAAGAGAACATTTGCCCATGTCTGTAGGGAATATGATCAGTGTGGTGAAATTGGTGCTGTGCAGAAGGATGGAGTTCCTTGTTTTGTCACCTGTGGCATTTTTTGGCTTTACCTCAAAACAAACAAAATCATCAAACTTTCCTCTCTACTAATTTAGCCTATATCCTGCTTGTTTTCCTGCTTCCTGGGGGGATTTTGTAACCAAGCCCTACAGGCTGATTGTAGGTGATAAATGGATGACTTATAAGAACAATTAGTGCAACCAGCAGAGATGCCAGGCAGAACATGGTTTTACCAGGGTCAATTATGGAGAATGGTTATCTCCTTAGAAACTAGGCTTTGCTGAGTTTAATGTTTCTTTTGAATCTGGTTGGGGTTTTTCCTAAAATCCATGATCCTGGTGTCTCATGGAGGGGCTGTCTCCACCTGTGATGAGTGTCTGTAGGTGTGCTCAGGGACAAGAGGAGCCTTTCAGATTTCAGCTGCCTCCAAGGAGTGAACCACATGATACAGATAGGTCCTGCCCCAAGGAAGGGAGGCTAGAGTGACCATCAGCTTCCTTGATATCTTTTGGACATCTTGGGGTAGATAAAGGCTCTGGCACAAAGTAAATCAATTCCCTTTCCTCTGCATGACTTGATCCTACTTGGTTTTTCTACCTGCCTCCTTAAAAACTCTCATGGCACTCTCAAGTGGCATCATCCACATCCCAATCTGTGTCCATCTTCAGTAGCATCCTTGCAAAGTGGCCAGTCCTGCAGTGGCTGGAAAGAAAAATGAAGGATACTGCTTAGCTTATTTCTCCTTGAAGTTTATTAATGTTTTGAGGATGTTTTTCAGCTTGTTTCCTGAAGTGTGGAGAATTCCAGGTATTTTATCCTTTTTCATCATCTCACAGTGGCTTGATCTTTGCCTGTGTGTTCTGTCTTTGCAGACAGCCTGGGTGATCTTTGCAAATCAAGCCAGTGTCCTACCACTTTAAGAAGTTGTTTTGTGGGCTTTGATGCTTATTGCAGTGTGGGAAGTGCTCTGAACCAGACTGGCAGAGGCAAAGATGAGGGTGTGTTTCTGTCAGAAAGACTTGCTGGAATAATTACAGCTCTCTGCACAGAGTGAGCAGCCCCTCTCACTGCACGTGCAGATTTCAGGTATGTGGAGTGACAGCTGCTTTGGGCTCCTGCCGAGGGACTGGGATGCACTTTCCCTGTGTTTTAGTTAAGTGGAAAAGAACAGCTCAGCAGATGGTGTGGCTTGAAGCTTGTCTTGCAGGAACAATAAAAGCCACGATCTGGGGCTGTCTCTGCTGGAGTGTTTCAGATGCTGGCCTGGAATAAGCATCAATCTACACCAGCATCCTAACAGTGACTGTTGGATTGTATTCAGGCAGGTTGTGGATGCCAGGGGCCAGGAGTGGTGCACAGAGATGGACAAGTGGGTTTGGCAGCCGGGAAGGGCCAGCTCAGCCACAGGGTTCACAGGAGGGACTGAGCTGTATTTTCTGCTTAGATGAGTTCAGGCACCCTCTGAACTGGTTAAAAATCTGTTTACTGCTACCAAGGCAGGTACAGCATGATCTGATCTCTAAAGATGGCATTTTGGCTCCAGCACGTAGCCCCTTGGTTAAAATGCATAGACTTCTGGGCTGCTAGGCTGCTGCTGGGAACAAATTTGTTTCAGACTTTGTCCTGTACTGCTGTGAGCTCAACACAGCCACGATGTGCAGTGCTGGAAAACCAGGGAGGATTAATGTAAAGTGAAAGTGATTCAACCCTAGGGCCTGAGAAATTCTCCTCTAATGCCAGTTTTCCAGCTGAGCAGCACCTTGGCTTAAGCAGAATTACCCCTGATTCATTCCAGTGAACGTAAGGGTTCTGGAAAAAGACCAAACCAGTGTGGGTTTTGCATCTGACTTAGCTAGCTGTTCATGTTTTAATTTTCTGATATCAAGTGTGTCTTGAATGCCAATGCTATTTTCTCTCAAATCCCAGAATACAGATTTGTGGAAATAGGGTTTGGATTTGAGCCCCATCTCTGACAGGAGTCTAACTTCAGCATCATAAAGAAATCATAAGCCTGAGCAGCCAGTGTTACCGAGGAAAACAAATGAAATCTGAGGAATGTGTTAGGTTTAGGATAGGAGCTGGAGACCGGAATGATGAGAGGTTGACACGCCCAGCTTGCTTTGTTAATAGCTCTGGAGAAGGGACATCAATTCCTTTAACTTGATTTGTGCCCTGGTAATGTTCCTTTAAGAAAAGCAACGGCGTAGTGAGCGACTGCAAGATTTCATTGCCACTGATAGGGTCTTTGCTGTGGGTGTTGTTATTCTGATCAGCTTTGACATCCTATAAAGCAGCACTTATTCTTCAAGTAAATCTGAGCAGCTTTTCAGAATTCATGAGGTTTAAGTCCAAATAATTACATTTATTGATCTCCAGTATGTGAAGAAAATTTCCAATTTATTGCAGACCTCTTTGGTGTTAGACCTCAAATTGGGCCATGTCAGGATTTTCTTTTTTTTCTTTTTTTTTTTTGTCTCTGTTTTTTGATGCTTTTGGTTGTCATAAAATTGTTAATCTGATAATAAATGTTGTCAAAAAAGTGTTGTTGCTGAGCAGTAAAGTAGGATGCCTCAAACAAGCCCCAGGGCAGGCAGAGGGCAGGGCAGCCCTCTATAGGACCAAGGGAAAGAAGGAGAATTTTCAGTCAGCTGCCCACATCCCCTGCTTCCCAGCCTGCCATGGCCTCATGGCCTAAGTTTCTAATTGCTCTCATCTCCTCTGGAGGATAAAAAGGGAACAGTGCTTCCTCTTGTTCAGTGGGTTAAAGCCCGGGTGCTTGGACATCCCCAAATGCACCCTGTGCCCAGAGGCATCTTCTCTAGGAAAAGGAGGCTGGTATTCCTGCTGGTTGTGCCAGAGCTAAAGGGCAGTCACCAGTATGGCTTCACAGTGACGAGAAGATCCAACTATCCTGCATATACATCTAGTTAATTTCCCATGGCCACCTTTGCTGGCCAAACTCTAGCTTTGTAGTCAACCACAAGAGAATGGCCCAGCACCTCTGCCTGGGGCCCAGGAGAGGTGGTAGGGTCTGTCTGGAGAGCTCTGCTTCTGGACATACATGTTTCTCCTTCTCAAGGTCGGTCAACAGGCTGCTGACAGAGTAAAGCACTTACTGGGGGCTGTGCTGTTAGCATGGAAATTTTCCAGGTGCTTAAACCAAGCACATGCAGAGTTTGCTGAGCTTCAGAGACCAAAGTTGATGCACTAGGAAGCCATGGCAAAAGTCACAGGGATTTCTTACTCTACACAAATATACTCTGCATAATATGTGGTCTTTCAGTGGCAGAAGGCATGGTTCTCACAAGTTGATGCTTGTTCTTTCTTGCTGCTGGGCTCTGCATCAAGCAGGAGCATCCCAGTGCCCCAGGGCCATGCAGCTCCCTGTCTTATCCTGCTGCAGGGCACTGTGGGCTTTGCCAGGGCTGGGGAGTGGCCCAGCAGGGCAGGAAGGGGAATTTTGTGCTGGGGCTTTCTGTGAGACTGGAAGGTGCTGCCAACAGTTTAATAAATTATGCCTTTCTTCAAAAACACCTTTAAATTTAGATCTCAGTTTAATAAGGCAGTCCTCACATGTTCTTTCAGGGCACATGTATTATTTAAAAAACATTTATAAAGGATTAATGTACTCTGGAGCCCCACTGACACAAATCTCTATCATTTCCAGTGCCAAAAGCCAAAACAGTCCAGCTTATTCTAAGAAACCTTTTTCATCTGTGTGTTTATCTCTAAATCTGGAAGTGGGGAAATGCTAGATTTACAATATTTGTTTATCTACAGGACTCCTGTTTATCCAGTAAAGAGACACAGCACAAGCAGTGATACTGCTGTCTCTCCTCTGCTCAGCCTAAACTTCCTGTTCTGCACATGGTTAGCATATGTGCACAGAGGATCTCAAAGCTGCTGATCAATTTGTGCTGACTTCTGCCACCTTTGGCTGTGCAGGCTGGTTGCCTGTACCTCCAGCGTCCTGGGTACAGATTGGTAAATTAGGAAATGTGTCTGGTTTTTTGCAAAGGGCTTGCTGTATCTGCAGATGTCAACAGCTAGAGGGATCTTGCAGGAGTGCTTGTTATTTTTACATGGCAGATAGTTGTGCAACAAGAAGCAGCAGAGCTGTCTGCCTCCATGACCCCAGTGGGCTCTCAGCAGCTGCCCCTCTGTCCTGACAGCTGCAACTGCTGGGCAGTGTTGTCCTTCATTTAGCTGGAGCAGGCAGCACTTTCAGCTGTGGCTCATCTTTCTCATCCTTAAATCTGTGGAAATGATGCCTGATGTCACAGATGCTGGACTTAAGCTTTTGTGGGGAACAGCAATTCACACCAGGAGCAGAGCAGGAGGTTTGAATCAGGCTTTAGACATTGCTGTTCTTCTGGCACTCTGGAGGATGGACTTGTGTCAAAACCACTTCCTCCACGTGCTCAGGGCCAGCACAACCTTGCTGGGCAGTGGGAGGATGATGGACACCAGCTCCCCTCTGTGTTGCCCTCTGGCAGCCCCCGTGCAGCCCCACTGCTCTGCTGCAGCTGTGCAGCCGGGGATGGGGTGCACCAGGGATCCCCCTCCTCTGGCTGACCTGGCTGCCTCTCCCCAGAAGAGCTGCTGTGTTAGGCAGAGGAGGGACACAGCCAGGAGATCAGAAGTTTCTTTACACAGCTGAGCAGAGAGGGGAGCTGCACCTGGGCTCTCCGAGAGGAGATCAATCTCCCAGCCTTGCTGAGCCAGGGATCACATCCCAGGGGTGCCTCTGTATCTGCTCATGGGGAGGGTGACAGCTCCTGAGCTGCTGGCTGGGCTCCATCTCAGCTGCTTGCCCATGTCAGGGGAAGTTGTGGGGCCAGGAGCTGCAGAGATTTCTCCTCACCCTCAGCATTGCAGAGAGCAGCCACTCATTAACAATCGAGGTTTCGCCGGCACCTAAGATCTTTGCAAATTGTTGTTGTGCACCACTCCTCTCCTGCCCTTTCCTTTCTCTGTGCTCCTTCCCCGTGGCCTTTGATTCAATAAATCAAAGCTTGGTGCCAAATCTTGTTACATTCCAGCTTCCCTGTTATTCCCTCTCTGCCCTTTGGGAGATGAAAGCTTGGAAATGTGTATGATAATGAGGGTTCTGAGATGTGAATAGAAGACATGAGAAATGTAAACGAGGATGATGATCAAAGATGATGCATTAGCTCTGACCAGGATCTATATTGTTGCTAATAGGGTGGCCAAACCAACAGAGGATGACAGAATAAAAATCCCTGTGGTACTGCAGATAAAGTTTCACTTTTCATTGGGAGGAAGGTGAGAAAAGAGTGTCCTAGAAAGGGATCTGTGGTATTTGCACTTTTCTTCAGTGGCAGGGAGATAATCTCAGTTCCTGAAGCAGCTGAAAGATTGGTAAAAAATATCAAGTTAGGCTTCTGTTGAAAATAACAGGAGTATTCCCATTTATTTAATATTTGTTTTGTAATTGAGAAATAAACATTAACATTAATTATTTTGGTTTTATATTTTATTAGGTAACTGCCATCTTTGAAAATTGATAAAATAATAAATTTTTAATTCTGATTTTTTTTTTTACTTTTTTCTCTCCTGTTTCCCTGCTTTTTTCATTTTCATTATCCTATTTTTTTTTCTCAATAAAGCAAAGGGGAAATAACAGAGGAGTGAATTAAGCCTGTATTAAGATCTAAAGTAGATATGATGAAAGACTGTATAGTTTAAAAAATTTATATTTTAAACAACAGAACACCCAACAGAGAAACAAAGGTCAATTTATGTTTGAAACTTGTTTCTAACATCTTTTTCTCAAAAAAAAAAAAAAAAACAAACCTTTATAGTTTTCCAGATCAGAAAATTCTGTGTTGTTCACCATCTCCTCTGGTGCATGCTTCCTTATTTTGTGTCTTTTCTGCAGCTTTCTTCTACATTTCCACCTGCTTCAATCTCCCCATCTGGTTCACAGCCTTGGATCCCAGACACCAGCCCAGCCCTTACAAGTGGGACAGCACAGAGCGGTTTCCTCCTGATTTTAGCAGGAAACAATGAGCAAGAGTTACCAAGATGAGACCAAATTCCCCTTGAGTTTGCATTTTCCTGTGTCCTGAAATACATGCCTCCATCTTCTCCACTATTCAGTGTCTGATGTCTCAGCATTTGCATTGTTTTTTATGAGTTAATATTTTGTTGAAGACTTTATTGAATTGTGGCTTGTGGATTTCAGACCATTTCTCCAATTTATTGACACTGCTTTGAATTCAGGTCCTGTTCTACAAATGTGCTCTTAAGCTGGAGCAATCAGCAGATTTTATAATGCACATTCTCTGCTGTTGTTTCAGTTACCAATGGAGAGCTGGAACAGATCCAGCACTGGGTCAGATTCTTTTGGGATCCAGATGAGATTTCACACTAGCAGTTAATCACTGCCACTTTACTGTTTGGTGTTGTCTTTTTGTTAGCTTGTTTGTTTTCTTTTTGTTTTTGTTTGGATTTTCCCCCATTTGTTTATTTTTGTTTTTCCTCCCTGGCTGCACTGACAGGCGGTTCCATGCAAGCCAGTGACTCCCACCCCACCACCTGTGAAATGCTGATGAGCACAAAGCCATGGCAGGTGGTCTGCAGGTGCTGCAAAGAAGAATTCTCCCTTATCAATGTTTGCCTATTAAAATTGGATGGTAAGGCCAGACAGTGTTTGCAAGGGAGTTTGTGTCTGGTTCTACTCAAGGGTCCAAACAGCTAAAAATGCTGCTAAGCTGGATTGCATTTCCTTGGTTTGCCTATGGCCATGTGGGACAATATTGAGTGCTCTGCTAAAACATATATCTCAGCTACTTCCTCCTTACTCTCCTTACCTTGTCAAAGACGGAATTAGATTTTTCTGGAATAAACAACAGACTTGTCGTCTTGAAATGAAGAACTGAAATTATTTTTACTTGATAAATTCATTATGTTGAGCTGGTTTTTTTGTTGTCACCTGGTTTTCCTTTGGGTTTTTATGTATTGATCAGGTAGCAATCTCTGCTAGGGTTTTTCCAGGGAGAGTGACTAGTCAACATGTTCCCTTTCCCCCTTATTTTAAATAGATATTGTGTTTGCCCTTCCTGTGTCTCCAGAGATTCCTTCCAAAGCCTGAATTTCAGGGATGATTTCTGAACAGATCAGATATTCTTACAATTGGTTCCTTCAGTACTTGAGGCTGGATTTCAGGATACACTGATAATTTGACCATATCTCAAGATTTTCTTTCTTTCTGGGCTGTATTTCTGTCCCCTTGTTCAAATTAATTTTTGAAGTATGTTATGGAGCCTGAAGCAGAGATGGATTAAGCTACTTCAACCTTCTTTATATCAGCCCTAGTTTCCTCTTTTTCTGTTAAATAATAGCCTATATGTGCTCATTTTTCTGCCTCTGCTGATAACCTAACACTTGTACTTGTGGCTTTATGCCCATTACTAATTGTAATTAAATTTGTGCTTTAGCATTTCTGATTTTTATGCTGGTTCTTTGCTTTGTGGTCTAGTTTTCACTTTTTCACCATTTTCTTTTCTATTTTCAGGTCCCTAAAGAGCTCTTGACACAACCATAATGGTCTTTAATTCAGCTTTCTATATTTCTATCACAATAGGATAGGTTCCCATTGTCCTTTAACATGGTTTGTCTCAGTAATGGCAAATTTCTTTCCTCTATGCTTAAATTATGTTCTTAGGAGACCTTATCTGCCATGTTGCTGAACCTGTTGGAGTCTAGGAGGGAGAGTCTGCATTTTCCTTGGGCTCCTGCTAATTCTGCCTCACTTTCAAAGAACATGAAGTGCCAGCACATCAGAATGACTGCACCCAAATGACTTCCCAGCTGGGATTTTTAACTAGTAGCTACCTACTGATTGCAATCAAGACTAGAAAAGTGGCTTGCTCTGCCAGCATCTCCTTTCACTGTTTGAAACAAATCCCTTGAGCACTTGAACAGTCTGGCACACTGTCTGTTCCTGCTCCACTCCTTTTCTAATGCTTCTACTACCAGATGAATATTGTAGCTTCCTGCCAGCCACAGTTCTGCCCCTTTGCTGCCTCTGGTAATTTATAAATGCAAAAAAACCAAACTTCAGCATCTCCTTAGTGAGATGGGTGGCAGTAGCATCTTTTCTTGGTCTCAGCCTTAATCTTGGCTTTGCTTCATTTAGGGAAGTTGTTTGTTTTTTGGTTTTTGTTTTACTTTAGAGTCAGGTTGTGTGCAATCCTCTGTCTCTTGCATCTGTGCATTCTGCTCACCTCTCATTCCACACCCTCCATGCAGCAGCTTCTCCTCCTTTTCCTTACCAGGAGGTTTTGTCACCTTGCCAACCAGCAGGTTGTCTTACCAATCCAGAGGAAGGCAGGTGAGTGCTCAGGAGTGTGCTTTTCCTGCATCCTTCTCCATGGTCCTGGGACTAAAAGTGGGTCCTGGAGGCAGCTAAAGGACAGCATGTGAGTCAAAGCTGTTAACTGTTTTGCACACACAGTAGTAAAAACCCCCAGAATTTTAGTGTCTGCCATGAAATTTATTGCTTTCCAATAAACTGAAAATGCTTTGGTTACAAAGCAGCTGCTTTTTGTTTTTCATTCTTCCTTCTCCTGTCCTGGAAAATGTCCAGTAGCTGGTGGTGACTTTTTAAATAACACTCTTCAAGCACAGAGAAAAGAACATTTTTTTGGGAAAAAAGAGCCTATTTTTCTATAAAATGACTTTTATATAAAAAACATAAAATGACTTTTATATAAAGTATTTAGCTGATTATATAATTTAGTGATTTCCCTCGGCAAAATACAATTTACTCCTCTTCTTTTTCTTTATCTTCTTTTCACAGCTTCCCCAGAAGCTGTGATCCTGCAGATCCTGTGATGCTATCAGCTGCATTTACAAAAAGTCTGGTATATATATTTTTGCCCTTTTCATTCACAGTTTAATTTTTTCCCTGAGTATTTTAATATGAGCAATTATCTTTATATGAGAGCAAGGAACTAAGAAAAGAAGAAATAAAAATCTTGGGGTTTGCATGCTCTGAGGCAGCAGCAGCAGCTGGTGGTTTTGGTCACTGAGGCTTCTGGTTGGTTCTCCAGCATATTGGCTGAGGTGCTGTTGATGAAATGAGCAGGATGGGGACCTGGCCATCACCCTGAGCTGTAGGTGGAATATTAACAATACCTCTAGGGAACAAGGACCCTCCCTGTCCCCTTCTCCAGGCAGTAAGTACATGGAGAAGTCAAGGTAGCTGTGCTGGCGGGGCTCATACTGCCATCCTGTCTGGGGCCAGAGCACACAGATGGAACAATGAAAGTCCTTGCTATTTTTTTTGGATTTTTTTGCAGGCTTAGCTTCTTCATAGGTTAGTAAAGTCTCATTTTGGGCTCTGGCTCTAATTTTGTCAACAGCAGCTGGCTGTTGTCTTTGCCTATGACCCTTTCTGCCTCTGAGAAGTACCAGCCCCTGAGAGACACTGGCCAGGGGGTAACCTCCCCTTCGAGCCCACAGAGAGTCAGCTCTGAGCTTCTTGTCTGAAAATGAAACAGTGGGATGCTGGTAGCTGTTCTGCTGGCAGCTGTTGTTAATGATGAAGAATTCCCTGTTATGCCAGCGCTGGGTGGCTTTGACAATTCCATTAGCTATTACTAATAGTGTTATTAATACGTGGCAGCTTCTCCGGAGCACCCGTGTGCGCAGAGATGTGTGAGCGCAGTGGCTGCTCGGGGAGGCAGCCCTGGGGACAGCAGATCTGCTGCCAGAGTGCAGCAGCCACTGCTGTCACCTCTCCTTCCTCCCATGGGGGGCTGTGCCAAGAGTGCCAGTGAGTCTGGCTCTCCCTCTCCTGGGAGCAGAAGCACGAATGAAGCTGACTGATGGGAAAGGTGCTGATCTCTGGTGCTGTGGCACCCTCCTCTGCTGCCAGCGGAGTCCATCTGTGACTTGGGAGACTGATTCCTGCATCCTCTTGTCATTCATCCTCACTTCAGCTCTGCTCCCCTTTCTTCCCTCCTGGTCCTTACACTTTTAGACCACAGCCAAACAATTCAGTTTCTGGAACAGGTTTAAGTGCCAGAGCTCCTACCAGGCACAGTCTAGAGCAGTGGCACAGGGCTGACCAAATAATGGAGGGTGGAACTGCCTTGCTTTCCCAGCAGCATTTTAGCTCAAATGGATTAAAAAATGAAACAAAATTATTGTGGTGCTATCATAATGCAAAAGACATTGGTATGACATGCATGCAGCTAGTGCAAAATTGATCTCCATTCAGGGTTCCTTGGAGATCACCTGCATGAAGCCTTGGGGGAAAGGGAGATATGGGATTAGAGGGAGTGCAGGCCAGAACAATTTGGAAGGTAGTGGTGCAGCTAATCTCCTCCCAGAGGGGTGGCTCAGCCACCCTGGAGGCAGCCTGTCCTGCTCACCTCCTGTAGCGTGGGGCTGCTCCTGCCCAGCAAGCCAGGCAGGTGTCAGCAGTGCTGAAAAAAGGGACAGTGGCTGCTTTGCTTTTGTTTGTCTGAGGGAGGGAGAGAATGTGCAGCAGCCCTGCCTCTAAGAGGGCTGGAGCCTTTAATCACCTGTTAAGGCAATTACCAGAAGTCTCTGTGTGTGTGTCCACCCCTGCCCCTCCAGTGCCTGGACAGTCTGTGTTAAATCCAGTGTTAAAGAAGGGGGTCTGTGTAAATAAAGTGCTCTGGGTACAACAGACACATTCCACCTTTTCTGCCTCTTGCTGGGTTAAATCCAATTGGATTTGGTGGAAATTCTCTTTTTTACCTGCCTAATTTCCGAGATGTTTAAGGGCAGAAGTCTCCCATACAGTGCTTCATATGAACAGCACCAGGGCATTCCACTCCTGGCCAGCCCCCAGAGGCTTCTACCCTGATATCAATGTAACCCTGACATCAGTGCTTTGCATCCTTGCTGTCTGCTGATCCAGGAGCAGGACTCCTCTGCAGTGCAGTATCAGCAGCTTTGGGCTCAGCACAGCTGCTGTCTTGGGCTGCCTTCAGGGCTGCAGCACTTTCTGGGGTTGTTGCAGTCCTATGGAGGCCAAGGACATTGCCCTCATTTGATCTCCTGGCCTTTCTTCACATTCCTCTCACAAGCAACTCTCTACTGCTGTCTTTGCAGTGCTAGGAGTAGGTATAAATATGTCAGAGCACCTAATTGCAGCCTGGCCCCTTCTCTTCATGTAGATGGGCCAGAACAAGATGAGAATTTCACTCTATTTCCCCCCAGCATTAGTATCATCATGAAATACATGGGAAGAAGTTTATGAAACTTATGAAAAAACACCTCCTCTTTTTTTTTTCCCCCACTTCCCAATATTTTGAATTTAAACCATCTGCAGAAGAAATATGTGTGGAAATAGCTTGTGCATCAGTGCAGGTGAATTTTTCTGTGTCTTGAAAAATGGAACAATTCTTTCCTACAGCTATTGGTTGTCATTCCACATCTATGCTGTCCTCCTAACTTCAAATCAATTTGTGCTTTACCAGGCTCTTTCATGTCATCTTATGACAGAATGCTAACTTTTCCCCTTAAAGGCTATTTATCTCTGTCTCTTTGTAAGGTCAGTGAAAATCACTGTACTCTGGCTCCCTAAAAGTAATCCATCTCGTGGAGGGAATGATGAGGTAGTATTATGTCTGGCAGTCTTTTTTAAACAAGTCCTCAGAAACATAAAGAAAAACATGATAGGCTTGGTCAGGGAGGGTGGAATTGAGGATGTTGCAAGAGTCAAGTTTGGAAGCAATCAATGGGAAGCTTGGAGTTTGTATTCTGGAGATGTCCCTGCTTCTGGAATCTATTTACAGATATTTTCTGTGGCTACAGAGGCGGGGGGGGGGAAATTAATAGTAATCCAAGCAGGCTCCCAGGTGGTGGATGGCCATGAGTCTGAATTGGAAGGATAATTTATCTCCTCTGCCACTTTGAAGCCTTTTAGCCTGGGGGAGATCCCTTGTCTAATGAAATTAATTGAATGTGTCTGCAGTCTGGGTACTCCATCTGAATTTAAGTTTTAGCAGTTTCCAGGTATCCACTGCTCTCCAGCAGGCCCAATGCCAGCATAGCGTGTGTCACACACTGCTCCAGGCTCACACAGAATAAAATCTCCAGTACAGAAACAGCCTCCTGCTGTCTCTACCACTGTGTGTCTGAGCTGCCACTGAGCTGCATGCACTGCAGTGCAGTCAAAGGATCAAATGCAGTTAGAAAAAGTTGTAGAAGAAATTGTCACAGGTTATTTTTAAGTGCAGAACAATAACGTCACAGAAAACTCCTGAACAGCGGGTTGCCAGAATGTAGGAGAGTGTTATTGGGAAAGGGTTACTCTATTTTCATCCTCCTCTTGTGCTGTTCACCTCAGTGTTAGTTACTGGCAGTTATTAGAGAAAAACCACTGGAGCAGTTTAATCTTTAGCCTGGCTAGGAATAGCCATTTTTGCACCTGCTGCTGGCTCAGGAGAGTCCAAAGCTCGTGGTGGGAACCATATATCAAACACAGGTCTCTGATGGCAAATAAAAGTGCCCCCTGCTCTTTTCCCAAAGAAAATTACAGCTTGGGTATCAATCAGATGCTGGGAAACTGAGAAACTGAGCTGTAGCTTTAAGCATACACGTGGTTGTTGCTGCTCATGTCAAAACAAAGAAATGGATCACTGCAGGAATTCTCTTGCCAAGGTGGGAGCCCTACAGGCAGAATACCAAGGAGTCCCGAGAAGCAAACTGGTCAAAATATCAAAGAAATCACTACAGGCAGCAATCACACTTCAATGTAGATCTGATGGGGATTGATTCAGCATTTAATTGATCAAGAGAAAATCGGTGGGGAGGGAAATTGGTGACAGTCAGTGCAAACTGCCATAGATGGCTAGACACTGTAAATGGGATGGTGTTGTTTCTTCCTTCTTCTCATGCTACACAAGAATGCCACAGGCATTTAAATACACTTAGATTTCTTTTCTGCCCATTTTTTTACTGCCACCTTCTTTTCCCTTCACCACAAAGCTGCATGAAATTTTTATGTTTTTAATGTGGAGCAGATTATCTGATTTTATACAGACTTAAACACGGCTCTGAGACTGCATAAAAGTGCCAGCGATATGACAGTGGTTTGTGTGGGCATAAATGCTGCATTGTGTGGATAGCCAGCAGCCTGGCTTCATCGAGAATAAATGCAGATTTGGGATGTAGAGATGTGTGCTTATTTGCTGAATACTTATATCCTCTCAGCTCTGGGAGCTTCCAGGAGAAAATGGTGTTTGCGTGACAATCTTGTTCCCAAGGAAGAATAAAATGCTTGTGCAGAAGCACTGGCCCTTAGGCTGTTGGATGAGGGAGGTTTTTATTTTCTTGTGTAGGTTGCACTGAAATCAGCACTGAGAAAGCCAAACTCTGACAAGTAGAAGCCTGATTTTTTTGGGGGGTGATATTTTACTTCTTTTTTAAAGGGACATTTAGTTGGTATGCTCCGCTCTGTCAGTGAAAAACAAAATTATGCTGCTAAAAGGCTTCTGTTGGATTCAGTGGGAGTCTGACTCACTTGGATGCAGTGAGGTGGCGAGGGGAGTATCTGAGCTTGCACATGTCCTCCTTCTGAGGCTTGAAGACACACCCTTGCCTTGCTCACTGAGGAGCTCCTATGCTATTGTGCTGTAAAGATGAATGGCCCCTTTCGTGCACTGAAACTTAGAAATCCCTGCTGCCTGTCTCAATTTTTTGCCTTGATGTTGGAGGGTGAGCTGTGTCTTGGACACTACTGCAGAGCAGACTGACCCAGAGAAACCCTCAGGATTCTTTCAGTGGGTGGTACAGGGAGCACTACCATGGCAGGGCTTGGCAAGCAAGAGGTGGCCTTGAGTAGGATTTATGCAGAGAAATCTCCCTGATGGAGAAGTAATAAATGTGTCTTACAGGAAGTCACTCCTCTGGGTTTGAATCTAAATTCTACTGGTTCCAGCTTAAGTCCAAATTTTGTGAGTCTAGTTCTAAGACATCATGTTGCAGGTATAATTTTTTTATTTAATAAATCTTTTCTCACCTATGACTCCCTCACCTGTTTCTCATCCCAGCAGGCACCACTATTAGAGGCAATTAAGCAGCACCCCCATTTTCTGTTTCTGTATTTTGTCATACTCAAGTATTTAATCATGGAGCAGATCAATATGATGCTTGTTTCCCTGCCCTGCTCTCCCTGGGTGAAGAGACTATCAGCAGCAAAGGGTGGATTTAAAAAAAAAATCTCATAAAGATTAGTCTTGACATTTGATAAAGGCCCAATAAAAGGTGTCACATTAAAACCCCACCTATTTTACCTTTTGTTTTTTCTGTCAAATAATATAAAAAAGAGAAAATTATGTATGACTTTTCAATTTTCTGCAGTCGTGTTTGAAGCAAATATGTTCTTTCCCAGAAAATATATAAGTAAAAAAAAAAAAAGGCTACAGAAAACTGGATTTTATAGCAGATATAAAAGGTGTACTGGTGCCCTTTATAAATACAGATGGTGTTTGATCTGTCTGGATCTACCATACAATGAGTGAGACAGTTTAATGACAAAAAACTGTGCCATCCTGGAGAGCTTCCAGATCCTGATCCTGATAGGGAAACAGCAAGTCCACTAAAGCTCTGCCAGAGAAGTTTTAATGCCCTCTTATAAATCTCTGTATAGGGATATGGTGTTGGCTGAGAGGTTGCTGCAGAGACAAGGAAAAAACTTTTCTGTGAGGAAAGTTTCAAGAAGGGCAATGAAGGAGCCCTGAAGGACTCTTTTGCACCTTGTCAGAGGAAGCTGTGGGACGTGTTCAGGAGGATGGGGCCTGTTGCCAGAGAGACTGAAAGGAATGGCATGTGAGCAAACAGCCCTGAACCAGCTCGTTTTCTCCTGTACTTCATTATTTCCATTGTTGCAGAGGACTAGCTGCTGTTTCTTAGGCAATTACTTCTAATTGTTCTTAGATGTGTACATCTAGAGGGGCTTATCAGTGTTCTTAGATGTGTAAATGTGGTTGAGCTCCTAGGAAAGGATGCTCCTGTGTCCTCTTTGGATGTAATAGAAGAGTAGGATAATGCTGGAGTGGCCAGGGAAGGATCAACACGCTTTTCTCTGGAGATGTCATTTCAAAAGCTGCCTTGGTCACACCGAAAAGGGACATGACCTGCCATAGCAGGAAATCCAGCTCATTACTGCTGCTGTGTAGTAATGGTCACTGGACACAGCACTGGAACACAGCAGTAATGGTCAAACAAATGGGCTGAAGGGCATCAGAACTGAAGAAAGTGTTTGCAGAGCAAATTTGCTGTTCATATACTGCTGGTGTCCTGCTGCCATAAGCAAAAATACTAAAAATTAATTCCAGCAGAATTGCATTTCTCCTTGATAAGTGAGATGAAGGCTGACTTAGCACGGAAGGTCTGACTGACACAGATCTGGCAGCTGAGTACAAGACCTGCAATCAAAAGTAGTGTATCAAGGAAAAAACAAAAGAAGAACATTTTAAAAGAGGCTTTTGGGACTCAGACTTCTTTTAGGGGGGGTGAAGTTTAACAAAACATTTCTCTAACTGCTTTACCTTCTAGGTACCTTAAGATTTCAGTAGTCAAAGTAACAAGGCTTCAGAAGCTGTTTTCTGGACTTTGCATTCCTTTGGATCTTGAACTGTCCAAATTTGATCATCTGCAAATATATTTGCATGGATGTCTTGAATATATGTAAACTGGATGGGTATTCAGCTTGGTGTTGAAGAAATTAATTTCCTATGGCTATGACTTCTGCTGCAAGGGTCTCTAAACTGCAGTTTGGAAGTGACGTTCCACTGTTTGTAGCTGTGGATGTGCCCAGAGTTTGTAGAACAGTTGAGTTAGCTGAGCAGCAGAGAAACAGCAGAGATCTGTGGACCTTGTTGCCTGCAGCCCTCCAGCTCCTTGCTCAGCCATGGGACAGCCCAACAGAAGCAGTGCCCACCAAATGCCACCCATCTTGGTGAGTCACCATATGGAGCCAGCGGGAGCTGTCCCACAGCTGCTGGCAGCCACAGCCTTCAGGAGAGAGCCACCTCAGAGCAAATGGTGATGAGACAGGGTCAGGGCGTGCATCATTTTCCTAATGTCTCTTGGTACTTTCCAGCTTTCCAGCAGCCAGGAAAACAAATTGCCTGCAGGCACAGCAAAGGCCAGGGCTGCCATCAGCTGAGAGAAGCCGCTGGCAGTAATGGTCCCATCGGCATTTCCCTCCGCAGCAGCGGCTGTCAGCACAGGGTGCTTTCATCATCTGTGGGCTGGGCTTTCCTGGGATCATCTGGTGTTTCATTTCAGTGAGAGTCACTTCTCACCTGTCATGTTCCTGGTGAGCTCTCTCCACAGAGGAGCAAGGACAGGACAAGAGAGGCTCAGAGAGATAATGTGTATTCCAGTGAATTATTGGAAGCACCCAGACATGCAGTTGCTGGCAGAGTGGCAGGAGGGAAGCCCAACTGATCTCAACAACCCTTTAGCTCTACAGGTGTCTCTCACACTGGTGTAATCCGGAGGAATTAACATGCCAGAGTAGATGTTTACATTGTAGCTCCTCTGATGGGAAAGCTGACTTAGCAGGTACCCCTGGCAATTCTTCTCCGGCACAGCTTCTTAGTTCTCTTTTCCCCGTTGCCTTTTATTGCCATTAGGGTTTGTCTTTAAACCTTGTTTTTAAACATCCCCCATTCCTAGGGCTCATTACTGGGGCATGCCAGATTCATTAAAACGTCAGTAACCAGTTCTGCAGATCTGCTGGGTGCTGCTGCCTCCTCTGGTCTTGCCAACTTAAGTTGGTGTCAGCCAGGAAATGTGGGACCTGCTTCATGGCTCATGCCACAGTTTGTCCACAAAGCACCAAGGTGTACAAGCCATTACACTGCCACTTCTCCAGAGAGCCAGAACATACAGGCAGGAACCTGGGAAAAGGGGCTTGAAAAATGGGATGTGAACTTGACCTTTTCTTCAGTTCCTGACAGAAGCAGCAGAAGTGGGAGCTGTGCAGCTAAGAGGACTCTGGGGCTGGCAAACCAGCTGCCAAAATACAATTTCTCTCTCACCCACTTTGTCATCGACATATTGGCTTCAACTTCTGTAAAGATGGACTGTGCTCTCAGCAAAGGAAACTCAAAATCTTTCCATGGCTGTGAAATGCAGAGTCAAGAGACATGAGTCATTCAGATTCTCATTTTCCAGTGGGCTTGATGGTTAGGCTTTGAGAAATGACTTAGTTGTGCAGTGATTTGCAACAGGGCACAGGTGCTGATGCTCTGAGCTGGAAATTTGCTGTCTGACTTAAATGCAGGCCTGGAATTAGGACACCCAGTCCTTTACACTTCAGAAAGTGACTATCTGTGGGTACAAGCCAGATAATGGCAAAACCCATGATACTTCCTGTGGCAAAATTTCCTTTTACCTTTTAACTGCTACTTGTGAGTGTACTTTCCCTGTTGCATCAAAATTTGGGGTTCTTTTAATGCCAAATGAAAATTCCTTACGTAGTAAGACAGTCCAATGACTTGCAACTATTTAGCAACTAACTGAAGCATATAATCCAAAACCCCTTATTTGCATTTCTTCTTCATCCTCTTCCCTCCTCTCCTGACATGCTGCCTTACCTGCCCTCACAGTTGTGCTCTCTTTCAAGTCATTTCTTCTGATCTCTCCACCACCTAATTAGAGAAGCAACCCTGAGAGGCATCATGGATCTCAGCTATGTGTTACAGCTGTGTAAAATTCACTTTGACATCCAGACAGCTTTCATTTCTCCCTGCCTGAGATGGGAGTCAGAGAGCTGAGAAGAAGAAATTGTGTGGATCGTGCAGATGGGATGGGGCCCCAGCATGAGCCTCATACTGCAGCAGGAAGTGCTTTGTGATTTAAGTTAGTGTCTGGAGGAATGGTAGTCTGGTTAGGCAGCAGCAGGAAGGGAAGCTGAATTTTGCCTTTGGAAAAGACAGTCCTGGAGAGTGTGTGAGAAGGTTTTGAAGCCTGAGCCTGTGGCTTCCAGTCTCATGAGGGACTGCTGCTTCCCTTTGAAAGAGGCCAAGCAGCATATGAACTGGGTAAATCAGCAGCCATCTGAGCTGCCTCGATGGAAACTCAAAGCTCCTCATCAAGGATGAGGGCATGACCAGACATGGACATAATCATTTAAGAAACACTCCCTGCTCAGTTTTATTTGAAAAATTATCATAATTGTCCCATTTAGAGGTAGAAGCTATGACATTGTTTCTTAGCTATTTTTATAATTCACCTGTCATTAGGAACCTCATGAAGATAGCATTACCACTGCATTTGTAGCTAAAAGCCACACACACACATTTGTCTCTGTGTAATCATACCTTTGGCTGGAGATTATTAACAGGGTCACGAAAGCAGGCACTCAAAATGGAATCAGCGCCCAAACTAACACTGCCCAGGCAACTTGTGCTTTGTGCACCTCTGCTCTGATAGTCTTTAATTACATTATCTCACATGTTTTATACCTCCTTTCAGGGCTCAGGATACACAGCATCCTTTTAATGAGCAGCTGTTCAATATTTTGTTTTCCCATCACTGACGAAGACACATCCCCTTTCCTTATTGCTGGGAGCTAATCAAACCCTGTTCTGAGGACAGCATGAATCACTTCCACTTGTTTTTTCTCGGTGGTGCTCGCTACTGATGGATGTATCTTTACACTTCCCCCGTGAAATTGTCTTCAGAAGACGTGGCGAATTGAACCAGAGTGCTCTTTTCCACTCACTGGAGCAAAGGAGCCAAGGGAATAAGAAAGTGGAAAGAGGCTGTGAGTTTCAGAGACCCACCTGTGATACTGAGAACACCCTGAAATGTGAGCCAAGCTCTGCTCACAGTGCACCACTGCTGTAGCCTGCAGCTGCTTTCTGTGTGCTTCTGCCAACCACACCCTGAGATAATCTACCAAAAGCCAGGAATAACAATTAAGTTGCTTTTACAATGTCAAGTACCCTTTTGTGTTTGCAATCACTGTCTTCATTCTCTGTGAATCTTTCAACTTAAAAAAATGTAAAGAGAAACCTCTGGGACAAAAAGCAAGAGTAAAGGAGCATAAGAGATCCTGTACAAATCCTTAGGGAGCTGAAAATAATCAAATTAAATTAGCCAGCCAGGGACTGTATTATAATTGCACAAAAATGTTTCATAGGCCTCTTCAACTCTAAAATTTATGTCTTTTGCTTGCTTTTGCTGAATTTGAAACCACAGGGGCGTTCGTTGCAAGTGGGTGTGCAAGTGTGCCCAAATGAATGTGTGCAAGACCCTAAATTTAAAAACAAAATATCTGAAAACTAGATTTCCATCATGTAGCTATAGATGACTGGGTATGAGCTATCACAGGGTTAGGAACATTTCAGGTGCACGGCTGTAGACCTCTAGCCCTGAGTTAAATGAGTGTCTGAGAGCAGCAGGAGTTTGTCACCCTTAGGTTTATTTTTCTGTAGGGGGAGAAGAGACATCCCCTTTGCCAACACCTGTGCACAGATCCTTCCTTTCAGCAGAACCCTGGTAACAGCTGGGATCATGGGCTTCTCTTCCAGAGTCTAAGGGCTGTGTGTTCTGCTGGGTGCAAACTCTTTTGCCAGTGAAGGACTGGATTTCTTAGATCTACTTCCTCTGCCATGGAAGGAGTAAGGATAGAAAAGAAAAGCAAAATATATGAAAGACAGAAAATATGTGAACATTTAACAGGAATTTTCTAAGTGCAGCTGGATGTTGCAAGGGATCTGTCGTTTCATCTTCTTTATTCTCTGAGTAGTAGTTGTTGAATATTTGTCAAAAACATATTATGCTAGTTTTATATAAAGAAGAGCCTCATTAAGCTGCTCTAATGACCAGAAATCCCAGGACAGATTGATATATTCATGAAGTTTACACAGGAAAACGTACAGTGATCCCTAAGGAACACTGTACCTGAAGCTGATGTATTATATTTGGAGTTGATTTGAAAAGTTTTTTTTGTTTAACTTATTTCAGAGAATACCTGACAGTCAATTGGTGAATCCACTGGAGGGCACATTACAATGCAATGAGAGTCTAGAAACTTGGGATCCACGTTCTGCTTCTCAGTCCTTGCTAGAGAATGGGGAAAGGGTCCTGCAACTTGATGAAAAAATTCAGGCATCTTCAGCAATTAAGTGTTTGTGAGTGAGCTTTTCAAGCCATCTAATCTGTTCATCAGCTAAAACAGAAGTTGCCAGACTTTGTCTGGCCTGTGTTATGATCAGAGTACTAAATGGTTTTCATGGGTGTTAGATGTTTCCAAGGAAACAGTAGAAGTCTCCCAGGGGACACTTCTGGAATCACTCTATTTCCTTTCACCTGTCCTCTTTGTGTGTCTCAGTTATTGTTTGCTATTTTTATCAGAGGCTGGAAGCTTTTCCAAATTCTGCACAGAGGTAACAGCAACTGGACATGAAATTCTAGTTATGGAGATGGAGAGATGGAAGGAAGGACAAAAAATTGAAGAAGGACACAAAATTGAAGTAGAGGAATATCTGGTTACTTGGTCTTTCAGAAGGCCATCCTGCTGGCTCCTGTAGGAACACTGACTATCTTCCAGGAGGTATCTCTGAAGGAGCACAGCTGTCCTAGAAGAGAGCTGCTGCTTAGAGAGCACATGGAGGTGGGGAACAAGGGCAAGGTGCAAGAAGTGTGCACGAGCAAATCTTGGAGAAGTATGAAAGGTAAGGATGGAGAGAGTGCATGGCAGGAAGCTTGAGTAGGGTTGCAATTAGGGGCTTTTTATCTGACTTCATTATGAAAGGCTATGTTGTCTACAGGAACAAGTCCAGCATGATGTGATGCCAAGAGGTTTGCTGCATGGTATCAAATGGATCAGCTCCTGTTGTATGATGGTTTCTCAAGTATTTTTTGCCTGAAGTCATCCAAGCTCTTGTGAACACCTGACTTCCCTGAAACATACCTTTGTCTTTGTCTTCTTGTTTACTCCATCTTCACTCTGTCTCATCTGTTTCAGACTTAAATGGTTTCCTATTTTGTGAATCTCATTATGTATCTTCTATTTCTTGGAAATATTCACCATGGAAAGCAAAGCTGTACTGATTTTTTTTTTACTGAGGGAGCTACCACAAGCCCTTTGGAATCATGCAGTGTTTTGCACCGTGATTTTGTGCCCTATAAAATGTCACCTCTCTTGGCTGCTCTACGGTCAGCCAGAACAAGCAGGAAGAACTCTGTGGTATCAGTAATGGATAGGAAGCCACAGAACAGAAGACCTTGACCCTCAATGGAATTGTCAGGTTGGCTCATTTCCAGCTAGAGTGTTTTGAGATTTGGTTGGAAAGAGCATCCAGAGCCTCCTTTGTCATTTGTGACCATCCTGACCACCACAGCTGGCTGCTGAGCTTAGCCTGGCTTCAAGCAAGTGCAAGGCAAGCTGTGGCTTTCCATCCATCTAACTGAGGTGCTCTGAGTGCCATTGTACTGCTGTGATGTACCAATTCTTGTGATTTTTGCACCAGTTTTTGAATCTCTAGCATAAATGAAGCTTCATCTCTTTGCACTGCAATGAATGTGTGAACCCACTTGAAGAAGTGGGTCTTGCAGAAGCTGCCTGCCGTATCATACATCTGACAGAGTGGTGAGCTGTGGACAAAGAACACTTTGCTTTATAAATTACATTGAGCTGTTCTGGACACATTTAAAGTAGGAAAATACTTTGTACTTTCATACAAATATTTAAGACAAGTGCCCTTTTAAAAAATTCTAATACTTGAAATAAATTCTCATAAGGGAGTCCTTGCCTGTAGATAAATTGCACGTTTTGAAAACAGGCATGATGGAACAGTCCAAGGCCAAGATATCAGAAAAAAGGGAGGATTCTGTGGGTGTACTTTGGGGAACACTTCCTAACATGTACACTCCATGTATACATAATCCACAGTGATTCCTCTCCTGGGGAGAAGAGTTCTCTTTCTATGATTTTAATGTGCTGAATATGCACAGCAAAATGCTGGTGCACATTTGAAGCAGTATTGGTCTAATTTCTAATTTTGCTTTGAATTGAGATTTTCCCCCTTTTTCTGTTAGCTGTTTCTCTCTAGCCTAGCATTGAAATATACATTTTAAATGGCTTTGTATAGGTTGCCTGTCTCAGCTTGAGCAGAACTCATTAATCTGAAGTATTGAACTGAAAGGATTAATGAAAACACCTCTTCTGGATTTGTAGCTATTTTGACCCTTCATTTTTATTTCTAAGTTCTAGCTTAAATTAATAAACCCCTTGGAACTTACCACCTGCTTTCCAATTAATTAATGATAATTTTCCATTGCATTGGGTCTGGCTGAGATGGAGTTAATTTTCCCCATGGCAGCCCTCATAGTGCTGTGCTTTGTGTTGGCATCTAGAAGGGTGTTTCCTACAAAAGCAGTGTTTTGGCTGCTGCTGAGCAGTGCTTGCACAGCAGCATCACTCTCCCTCCAGCATTCCTGCAGCTCACCAGCAAGCAGGGGGTGGGCAAGATCCTGGGTGGGCACTCAGCCAGGACAGCTGACCCCACCTGACCAGAGGGATATTCCCTTCCACATTGATATCTGCCTATTAAAAAAAAGGGTAAGAGAAAGGAGTAGGAGTGGGGGGCATTTTCTACCATGAGTTTTATGTTTCAGAGAAACTGGGAGGTGGCTGTACATTGCCTGCTGATGTGATGTAGAGAATAAATCTTTTATTTGTCTTTCCACACATGGAAGCTTGCCTTTGCTTTATTAAAGTGCCTTTACCTTTGTCCATAAGGGTTTTATCATCTTTCTCCCCCTTGATCTGCAGAGGAGGGGGCTAATGGAGGGGTTAACCCATCACGTCCAGGAATTGTATTGCTCCCTGGAGGTGACTGGTGGCCTTATTTGAAGTCTTGTGAACAGCAAAGTGCCTCTCCAAGCCACATCTACAGAGCTGATGCAGACAAGCCATTACATGACAGCCTTTGTTCTCTGCAAAAATAAAATAAAACAAAAATTGAGGTCTGAAATTCTCAGGCGGTGGCAGTAAGCTGGAAAGTCTGATATAGCCATGTGCTAATTCTCACAGTTCAGAAGGGAGACAAAAGGAGACCATCATCAATTCAGAAGTCAATTCAGTTCATCAAGTCATCAATTAATTGTTTTTACAATTGTGATTCTTGGGTATTTGATTTACAATTTTTTTGTGCTCCTCAAACTGGCACCCTCAAGATTTATTCAACCCTTTGGTCATGGTGCTCTTCCAAGCTAGGCTGCTAAACTCCTGTGCAAAAGCACATTTGGCAAAGCAAAAAGGGATAGGAGGTCCCAGTCTGAGTTTTAACCACAAGGTCCCAGTTTTCACTTTTTAACCAGGAGCTCCTTGAAAGATATTTTTGCTTTGCAAAGGCATCAACTTCCACATATTTACAGGATGGGGAATAACCCCCCAAAACCCAACAGAACCAAAAAACAACAACAAAAAAAAACAAACCCAAAACCCCCAACAAACCCAAAGAAACCAAGCCCCAAAAATCTACCCCCAAAGAACTCAAGAAGGACACCTGAGGTACAATTTATCTCATCTCCAAACCAAACCCAGGCATGATAATTGGATTTGTGCCAGCTGAGACACCTACTCTCGGCCCTCACTGCAGGCAGTCTTTTCTCTACTTTGCAATGAGCAAAGAAGTTCTATTACAAGGAGTGGTTATTAAATCTGATATTTCATGAAAGCTGGCTTTTCACCTAGTAATAGCACATATATATTTTCAAAAGTGGCACACTTCAAGGTCAAACTCTGGCTATGATTTTGCAAAAGGTCGTGTTAAAACAACAGCTTTGTGTGCATATATTTGCAGTTAATTGCTGGAAATCTGAGTGTGGTGTCAGGGCTGAAGAAACAGGTACAAGTGATTTACACTTCAAAGATTTCCCAATAAACATCAATCCAAGCATTTTACACTTGATTCCACTATAGCTTATATAGGTGTAAAACAGGAGTAATTTTACTGAGGCCATGAACCGTGCAAGGCTAAAATGGCACAAAGCAAGCTCCATAAAGATGTCATTGTTTTAGCTGAAGCCTTACTGGCACTCTTTATGGCTGGGAATAAACTATTTCACTTAGTGGCAAACACTGGAACCTGTGCCAATGTGTTTGTATTTATTTGATGATGTTGCTTCACACAGCCGTGCCCTGTGGAGAAATTATGACCAACCATACGTGTGACTGGGAGAGAGATATTTGAAACAGGTGTGATAATAGCAACTATTTCTAGCAGAGGAAGGCCTGGGAGGAAAGAACATCAAGTGACCACTTACTATTCTTGTTATTAATTTAAGGAAAGGTACTTGTCAGCTGAAGTGAAAACAGAACTGAATGGAAAATGTAAAACAAGATGTAAACCAGTCTTTTAAAATGAAAACAACTCCAGTCAATGGTTGTTCAAGTTTTAGGTGTATCATGTCAAGATCCACAACCAGCAAAGCATCAGTTGGAACATATAAATTTTAATTTACTAATTGTTGCAGTGATTTCAATACTGGGGATGAAAGTGGTATAAGGCAAAGGACAAGCAGACCCACACCTTGTTGAAAGGGATACTCAGCTGTTCAAGCAGGTCAGAGATCCCAGCATGGGACACCTCTGCCTTCCCTTCTTTCAAGGACTTTGAAAGGATTACCAGCATGCATTTCATCTGCAGGCTGAGGGTCTTTATTGTCTAAAAGGTTCCTTTTCACTGACTGGAATGTATAGCATGTTTGCAGCATGAGTGGGGAGTTCTCCTCAATGCCATTGGTATTTCAGAGCAGATTGTTCCTACCTGACCTTGTCATTCAAGATTTTTGGAAGACATCTGGGGTTTTCTTCTTAGGATTAGAAGTACAGTCTTGAATGATGTCTGCACGAGTTAGTCTTTCATCATTGGCCTAGTAAACACTGCTATTTTTATTTGCACAGGCAATAATTGAATGAGTCTGAAATTTCTTTTAGGGCATTTATTGAGATAACATTTGCAGGTGCCTCTGAAAAAGATATTGTGTGGGGAGAGATTTTGAATGAACTTTCAAACTTAATATAATAAAAGATTTAATGCATGTGCAGACATGTGCTATTTACACATGTCATACTACCTATGATATTTACTAGATCTCACTGTGTTTGAGAAAAGGAGAGAAAGAAATTCTGATTTTTCTTTTTCCTAATAGTACCAGTATAAATAAAAAATAGGAGTCTGGATGGCAGGGATAAATCCAGTTCTATTGTATATTTTGACCAATTTAATCTGATGGATAGTTCAGTAGATCAGACTTCTAGCTACAATAGGCTAGTAGTGTTGTGTAAATCCAAAATATTCTGGTAGGATGTGAGCCCAGTGTTTTATTCTGAATTACAGAAAAAATGACACTTGGTCATTTTGTCTGAGTGCTTCAGACCCAGCACTGTCTCATGTGTCAGTGAAATCTCTTCTCTTTCAGGTACAACCTCATTGCTCACAATTCAGGGCAAGGAGGGGTTGAATAGAGAGAACAGTCATGGCTCTGGAAACATCATAATGGTATTGAAGCTTATTTTACCCTGCAAATTACCTGTAACATTTCATTTGAAAACTAAGGTTTAACAAAAAAGGGAGTCCCTAGCTACACAACTAGTGGCAAATACACAGGACAAGCCTTGAGGAAAAAGAGTTTTTAAAGTTAACCTTGGGAACAAGATAGTTGTAGGCATGAATATCCTCTCAAAGGAGTGGGGGGAAGCTCTGGAATCTCTGCTACGTGTGCACTGCTGTCAGGGTGCCAATCCCACCAGTGCTATGAACCCAAGGAGGCACAGGGTGAGCTCACAAATAAAAGCTCTCCTAGGCTGATTGTAAAGTTCAGGATGGGATGCAAAGTATGATGGTCTTCTCAGGGAGGAAAAAGCTGATTTGGCACTGGTGCTGCCATCTGACAGGTGTGACAGCAAAATGAAGCTGTGACTGGGTGAGTACAAAATTTCACTTTTTATGAATATTGTACATAACTCAGGATATTTTAAGCTTCAAGCAGATAAATAAATTTCTCTTCTTGCTTAAATTTCCCCCTAAAGTTTCAAAAACAAATGTTGGCCTAAGCTCTTCCTCTTAAAAGGTGCCAGTGGATAGTGGTGTTTGTGTAAAAGACCAAGGAAGCTGCATTTTAATGCAGATGTAGGGTTCTTACACATGCACACAGACAAATTGTCAGTCAGCAAGAGCTGCTGCAATCTGTTTTTCCTTCCCAGAGACTTTGGTATCCAGCCATTAAATTGCCTCCAAAGGCTTCAGGCCAACAAGTTTTCTTTTCAAGGTTTCTACCTCTTTCCAGGTTCCTGAAAGGTCCTGCTCCTCCTCAGAGATACTCTCAGTGATGAATGACTCTTTGTTACTGCTAAGCAGAGTACAAACAAAGCAGAGACTCATTCAGGGCCAGGGCACCGAGAGGATCCTCGCTGGCCAGGTCAGAAACCCCAGCCTGATGCTGCTTGTGTGAAGCAACATGATACCACAGGTTAGCAGATGCCTTCAGGACAGGAGGCTCAGTTCTCTGTGAAGCAGGTGGCACTGTTCCTGCTCTGTTAACTAAAAGAGTGTGTGCTGCTGCCCTGGCAGGCTGGTTGCTGCTGCTGTGTTTGTGGTGCAAAGTCAGGTTTGGGATTGCAGCGATGCTGTCCGTGTTCTTGAGGCAGCGCTGCAAACCCTGCCCGTCCCTTTTAGTGCAGGGCAGGGATTGTCACAGGTGGTTTGGAGGGGGCTTTTGAGACAAATGCAGGGCTGTAGCAAACACACTCCCTCTTACTGCTCCTCAGAAGGTCTTGAGAAAGTCGTCTAGTCTACACCTGCTCCTCCCCTCGGTGCGTGCCGACACAGAACCAGTTCTGTCCCAGAGGGGAAGCCATGTGGGCTAATTATTGGATATCTGTAAAGTGCTTGGTGGAGGAAACCTGCTCCACTCTCTGATGACTTGGTACCAGCCAGCTCCCAGGGGAGTGCTCCAGATGGCTGCTGCTCCAGCCTTGGCCCCTGCTGCCGAGGCCAGCGCTCCTCCCGTGCTCTTCCAGGGAAGATCAGGGGGCCTCTGGGACAGCTGCATGGTGCTTGCTGTCACCTGAGATTTTGCTTAAGTGAAAGAATAATTTTGTTGTCTCTGCACAAATAGATATTTGAAGTCTGTCTGTTCCCTTTGAACTTCGCTGCCTTGACTTTTTTGTTTGCAGTGAAACCATGGGGCTGAAAGGAGCACAGAAGAGGGGCAGTTGGAAGGAAAGCTGAGCTGGTGTCCATCCCTACCCTGCTTTTCCCATTATGCATGTTTTATGGACAGGTGATCTCCTTGATGGCCTGGCTGCAAAAAGCCAGAAGGATTTTGCCTTTCTAACCTTAACACTATTGGTTGCTTGTAGTTTTTTTTTGTTTGTGTTTCGGGTGGTGTTTTTTTCTTCTTTTTTTTTTTTTTTTTTCCCTTCTTTTATGGAATAAAAATCTATTGATACAGAATGTATAATGAAAAATAAAACAATATTTTGCTCTGAGCACATGGGACCTGGGTCTGGTTCAGGTTCCTGGCGGGTTTCTGTGTTATTTCTTCATCCATGCCAAGGCCTCTCACCACAGCTGACTTTGCTACAGAAATATTATTTTTAATTTGCCTTAACTTTACAAGCTGTCACTTAGTGAACTGTCTATGTTGTTGAGAAGGAAAGGAACCAGGCTGCATTAAATTTTAGAGCATGCATTCTGTGATCAATATGTTTTGTAAGAATGATGTTAATATAACCCAGGGATAAAAGTTGGCAAAGTTTTCTGAGAAGAGCTGATGGGATGATTAGAGAACAGCTCCTCTGGGAGCTTAAATTGTTTAATTCTTAAAAAGAAGTTTAAGTTTGGTTTTAGCAGTCTGATCACAGAATCAATTTAATTTACAGTCTCTGCAGCCCAAATTTTTTAATTTACTGTCCCTGCAGTGTCTATCTGGCACATAGCTAAACCACGCTGAAGACAGGACTATTTCTCATCCTGGCCATAAAGGTGACTGAAGCAGATGAAGACCTGTGGTCTGATCCATCTCCAGTCAGGTGTTAAGTCCACAAGACAAAAAGAGTCAATGACTGTAAATTAAAGCTGGTCTGCTATATACTGGAAATATTAAGTAGGTTTATTACGGTGAATGGTGTAAAAGGCATGTGATAAACTCTGATTCGTTGTAGGCTGGAAAATCTAGGCAGGCATTTTAATGTTTGGTGGGAAATGTGTGCAAAGAGCAGTGAATCTGAGGAAGTCCTCTGGCTGATGGTAAAGCAGAGCCAGCTTAGATTACTTCTGGGTGAAACTTTCAGTGCAAATGAATCCTTGTGCTGCCAGTTCCTATGAAAAGACCCCAAATCTCAAACTGAAACCCAGCAACCACCCAAAACCATGTGGATCAGCACAGAGCAAATAGTACTAAGACATGGTGCAGGAGTCTGAACAGGTTTGCATAGAAAAGTGGATGGGCCTGGGGAAATATTTTCTTCAGTATTTTTGGACATGACATGAATTAGATTCTCATGAATGCTGGAGATACAGCAACCTCAGGGTTAAGGGAATGCACTGTTTTTATTGTCTCTCTGTGTGCTTTCCTTTGGCATGGCATCATGCAGGCACACGGGGCAAAACTCAGAGCCTGACCTGACCAAATGTGCAGTAAAAATTAAAAGCATCAGGATTGCAAGAAAACCTGCTTACAGATCACAGCCTGAAAAGTAGCAAGAACAAAGATCAAACCTGAGAAAAGTGTAACTCTGGGTGTGAAGCAAGAGAAAAAAAGAAAGGTCCAGACACCAGCAATCACAGGAGAATGATGGGGCAGCAATGGTACTCCCCTTCTCTCTTCCATCAAACATGAGCTTGTCTCCTCTTTCTTGCATCTTGCCTCTGATCAGCCTTCAAGGATAATCTCTTCTGTCTCCTTTTTTGCCAAAGGTACTCAGCAAGTTTTTTTCCTCCATGTGATTCTTCACATTTGGGAGGACTTCATGTAAACATGCACAAGTACCTCATTATCCTGTGCTAGTCTCTCATTATAGCTTCCCTTTGTGCAGCCTGCAGAAAGGGTAGGCTGCCTGACCTGCAGAGGTTCTGCTTGTCCCATTGTTTGCTGCCTTGGATGGCTTGGAAAAATGTCTGCACTCTACATAAAACGCTTTCAGAAAGTCTTATTGAATTATCTGTGTTATATGCCATATGTGTACATATATCCAAATGTTTATAAATAGGCATTCATCAAAGCATATCTGTGCAGGGTCCCTTTTATTTGTTTAGTTGTGCCAATGGCCTCACCCTGAAGACATGCCAAGAAGAAGCCTGCTGCTAAATGTGTGCTGCACAAATCCTGGGCAAGCTCCCTGTTACACTGAGTCCCTTTGTGCATGGGCTGTTGCAGCTCATCATCTCAGCCTTTTCCTCCCCTGCTGAATCTTTCCTCTTCTTTTCAGAGCTAAGTATGCTTCCAAACCAGGATGTTAATTTTGCACAATTCTTTCCACACAGAAAGAATGTTTGCCTATCTGCTGAACATTTTAACAAATATTTTAGGTTCTTTGGCTTTTTATTATTCTGTGTGACACCATCTGCTGTAGATAATTAACTTGTCTACTTCAGTGTGCTTTTGTGGGCCTCTCTCTCTCTTCATTTTATGTTCACAGGCCACAATACTGCAAGAAATATTGGATTGTAGCTTTGCTGATGCAGCCTCTTGTGACTCCTTCTCTGACCTGGCAAGTACTTCTGGCAGAACAATATTCATGGATCAGCTGAGATGCTGGGAATTCTGGAGCCTCTGTTGAAGGCAGGGATTGTAGCTTTACTGAGTGCTGAACTTCTGCTTGAGGCAGCACATAATGAAGAAGCTCCAGTGGCCTCTTCATGAGGGGTCTAAGCCAGTGGTGATTTTAGCACTAATACTATCTTAATTTTTGCTTGCCACCAGTGCTCCATAGCAGGGACACATAACTCTGGTTCCAGAAACAAAGGGAAACATTTTCTGCAGTTGTCCGCTCTCATTACAGCCTTAAAGCTGTCAGAGGAAGAGATTAAGGCTGTGTCGTTCTTGGTTTTTGTTGCTGTCTTTGCCAAGAAAATGAGTTGTCACAAAATCTCAAGGCCTAATCTCTTCTCATTAAGAGCCCCAATCAGCCTGAGACTTAGGGGAGTTTTAATGAGAACAGACATTGATGCAGAATGAGCATGTTCTCACTGGGGCTACTCCAGTGGCAATCTGAATGCTTCCAATTCTTAGCCATGCTGGAATTTAGAGATAGGTTTCTACTGAGTGAGGAAAGTGAGGCATCTATTCTAGGCTCAGCAACCTCTAAAAATTCTTTAGGGCAAGAAATGAGTGATATAAATGCCACCAAGCAAAACCAAAGTGACACAAATGGATGCCCACCTTATTTACAAATAGACAGTGTCTTCGAAAATGCAGTGGCCATCTAACACAAGGCTTTTGGTCATCACTGAAGGTGGGAGTGGTGTCTTCACTGTCAAGAGCTCCTGGTACCAAAAGTAATTCTGAAAACTCTGAAGCTCACCTCTGTTTGGAAAAAGCAGGATTCTCCCCAACAGTAACTATGTCTGGGAGATACAGTCAAAGTTCAGTGCCTAGAAAGCACTGTGAGCTCTTGGGACCTGCTATACCACATTTCATGCATGAGAGTTTACACCCATTGTAGAACTATAAATTGATTTTTTTAATAGCATTTTCTCAGACTAAAAGTTGCTCAGTGATATGGGACTGCCTTGGAAATATGCAAGCATGATTGGAATTGCTGTGTGTTTCAGAGATGTGTTCATCTCTCAGCTGCTTTCAGAGCAGTCCAGGAACCCTTGCAGGTGGAGCAATAATACATCTTCAGCCACTGATTTTCAGTACTCTAGTTGCATCCACAGTTACCTCACTGTGGTGATAAACCAGCATTTTAAACTCCAGTTGGCTAAAACCTTAATCTGAATGCATGCTGGAGGCTCTCAGACTCAATAATGACAGCCAGCATGATATGAGAACACCTGCTTTTTGGAGAGGTAGCACATGGATGGCTGCATTGAGGTGTCAGCTCAAAACTACATCCCATGGACCAACAGAAAGCTGCACTACCTCCTGCTCTTTCTCTAAATGATCAAAGCAACCTATGTCTTTGAAAAGTTGGTACAACCTTCTCTACGCAGCTTCAAATTTCCTGCATCTTGGTGTTTAACCTGCCTCCTGATTTGGGTGTTTGCAGCAAGTGAGCAGGTAGGAAGGGACCTCCACTGATCTTCATTTTGCTAATGCTCTTTTGGCTATGTGACTTAGTGTTGAGGGTTTCAAAGGAAAAGGGTAAAAATTATAATTTCTTGCTGGATCTTTGAGCCCAACAAGCTGAAATGTAGAACATTTAATCCATCAAGGGACTTATTAAATTTACCCATATTAAACATATGACCACAGATATGTTTTAAGTGAGGGTGGAGGTTAGATTGAAGTTTTACTAAAGAATAGAGAACAGTGAAAAAATCCTCTTGGTCTTTTAGCCTTTATAAACATCATCCCTTATTCTTGGTGCATATTCTATAGAAGATGCAACATGAAACTGAATTCCTCATTTTGGTCCAGGTCCTTAGCCTAGAAAATTACACTAAAATTGCAGATGGCCACTTAGGTCCTTCAAATACAAGTGTTCATTCTTGTCCAGGGCAATCATGAAGATCCATCACTAAGCCAGAGAAGTTTTCCTTTCATTTTCAGACTGTGGACTTCACAGCAACCAAAGTCTTGGATATAACATCAGCTTCAATATGATCAGCTGAAGTTTGCTGGTCCTCAAGCCTTTTGCTCACAATGGTACTGTGTCCACAGGCTAACCAGAGAAATCTCGAATGCCTCTGAACCATATTTTGCTATTCCTTTATGTGAGCACTCACCATTGTGAGTTGAAAGTGTGATACAGATGATACTAGCTGCTCTACAGTGTCCCACAACACATAAAGTGGGTAATAAATTGTGTTTGGAGTTAATTGGGTAGGTACCACAAAAAATAGGACAATAGACCTATGTTTTTGAATTTATCTACCCTTCTGCCTTCCTTTCCAAATATTCATCCTTGATTAAACCTAGAAATGATAGTTTCAGAGAGTATACTAAATATATGGACTAAAGATACTGATCTTGTTGACATTAAATTTGAACCAAGAGAAGTTCATTAAAATTTATCCTTCAAAACAAATAATCAAAAAAACCTAGTTTTAATAGACTTCAAATCAACAAATCTGAATCTGTGGGATTCAGCACGTGAATAAAAATTTGCTAAAGGAACTTGACAGGCTTTTGCACATATAGATATGTTCCAAGATGTTAAGGAGAGAGGTGGCCTGCCTAGCAGGAAGAAACATTCTCTAAATTTCAAAATGGTCTCTAAGCTTAGCAATGGCTGGAAACAAGTGACTGGTGCCTTCACTGAGTGTAAATTGCAGGTCCTTACTGACAGAAATCCCCACTGAAGGTAAGCAGGGTCTCAGAGTGCAAGGTGAGGCCTCAGCTACTCAAACTTTCCTTTTGTGGACCTATCACAGAGCTCGTTCTCTGCTTATGCTGTAGATGTGGGTGAGTTACCTGTGCCAATGCCAGAGGTAAACAAGGTGAAAACCCCTGCTGATGTGGATCTTTCTTCTAGCTCAGCATGACATCTCCAATTAGCCATCATTTCCTCTTCTTTTCCAAAATATTTCTTCAAATTCCAAACTAGAGTGTAGCCTAAAAAAATGGCAGCTATTAGATTCACCAAAATCAGAGTGCCTTTTTTTTTCCATAATTTGCACGCACACATATGTCCTTATTTTCAGCCTGACTGAAATTTTGTAACTTTTAGTTTTGCAGGAGTATATTTTTGCACTTTTGCTGACTTACAGCTTCAAATGTCAGGGAGCTGCCCAGGGAACTTAATATCGTGTGGAGAAAGACCCTTCAGACTGAAGGACAATAGGTCCTTCCTATAAATTGAAACTTGCTCTGGTGTTCTCAGGAGGGTGTTCTCATTCTGCTAGTGCAACTTTGGCCAGAGCAGGAGAGCAATCAAGTGTGAATGCAAAGAGGGGCAGAAATGTTTCAAGGAGAGAGGAGCACATCAGAGCCTCAGACTTCATTTCCTTTGATTAACATTTTCATTGCACTGTGCCACTTTGGGGGGCAAAGAAGGACTATATTCCCTTAAAAAAAACAACTTAGGAATGAATGATGTCAAGTTCAGATTGATTGATCTGACATAAGAAACTTGCATCTTTCTCTAAATGTTTTGCTGCATTGGGAACAAAGTGATATGCATGCACATTATTGATAATGTTAGTAGAATTTAGAGCTACTCTTAATATTAGAAACAACTTATTTATTGAGGTGACATTCTGTCCCTCATGTTCATTCTAATATAGGTACACAACTGCTATAACTAATTTTATAACCAGAACAAACGATTAACAGCCAGAGCAGTCATGAAGTAATGTGGTTATAAACATTTATGTGGAATGTTGTAAACTCTCATGAAAAGGTAGTGAACCAAGAGCTGGAGCCTAAATTGCACACACAGACACACACAAACACACAGGGGAAATGAAAGAGAAAAGTTTTGGGAACAATGTTTTTCTAAATGGAATTGTTGTCGGTGTGCATGTGCTATTACTTATAAAATATAAATAATGATGTTGACAATGTAAGGCTCCCAATTTAGGATTACACGATTTTAGGGTTTTTTTAATTAAGAAAAAAATTTCAGAGCACCCATAGCTCATGTAGAACCACATGTAAGGACTGCACACTTTCCAGCCTTCCTAATTACTCTGGCATACGGCCACAGAACTAATCCTCCTGAAGAGCCCTCCTCCAGCCTTAGCCAGCTTTTTTGGACAACTCCCACTGGAAAATTGGAGTCCTCTAACAAAACAAGGAGGCCAACAGATCCAAGCTGAGGATTAACTCAGCTGGGGCTAGAAGCACATCTGAGAGACAGAGATGCTTTCACCAAGTGCCTAAATAACTGCTCAATTTCCCTTGTGGTGAAGGTGCTTAAATTTCATTACTTCTGCTGAAAATTACCTCTATTAGGGTTATCTTGAGAAAGATCTCCCAGGAAACCATGGCCCAAACTATTGAGGGATTTAAGAATTAAAGAAGCAGCATCAGAATTTCTACCAGACCCACACAGGACTTGAAAAGCTCCTGGCCAGTGACAGAACACCCAAAACCCCCAGGAAAAGCACCCACCCCCAAGAGGAACACAGATTCTTCTGAGCAGAGACCATGGAGTGATCCATCATCTAGCACCAAATCCAAGAGGTTTCTCTCCAAGCTCTCTGGTCTGCAGGATGTGACCTACTTAAAGCCAGCTCTAGAGACCAGGAGGGGAGCTGATGTCAGCCATGCAAATCAGACTGATTTATATTCTGATGGCAATCAGCCACAATCACAAAATCCATTTAGCTGGGTGAGGACTCCAGCTACTTTGTTCAATTACACAATTATCATATTCCATTTAATCCCCAAATCAATTCCTGTATTTAGAATTATTTAAGATGCTTCAGCAATTATACCTAATTAGGTTCTACCAGTAAAGTAAATAAATGATGTGATGTGCCAATCAGATGGCAGCAATGCCAGCTGAAGGAAAAGGAGCTCCTAAGTCCTCTGCACCATGTAGATGAGTGTTTGGGTGTTAAAAAGACATTTGCTGTTGCATTGGTGAGAAGAGAACCACAGGGCCCATGTCTGTTTTTAACCATTCAAGCATTTGAGACACCTGCAAAGATGACTGCTCTCTTTTTGTTGGGTAGTTTGGCCACTTCATTTCCCTGCTTAATGATTATAAAAGGCTCTGAAGAGATAAAACAAAGAAGGGAAATGTCTGATCTTCCCATATTCAGGATCCACTGTCCTGCCTAGGGGGAGAGGTTTTCTGACCAGTTTCAGAGGAAGAGGGGGCCAAGCAAGAATAGGCTGTCCTAGTCCTGGAACAGAAGCCTCCAGAACACTCCCTCTCCTCACAGAAACCCCATGCAGGTTCAGTGGATGGAGCTGTATGACAACATCACCCCCATCCTCAAGCAACCTTTTTTGTTCCATGGGCAGACTGGGCTCTTTTAGGGTCTTCTGGTGCACTCCAGACTCCACTGAACCAGCAGTTTTGTACAGTCTGTCACCATCGTGGTTATGCTGTCCTACAGGAAAATCAGCCAATTTTAAAAATACCAGCTCTGCTTTTTGTCCATTTTATTTAATTCTTGCAGTTTTTTCTTCATGTCAGCTAGGATATCTGGCTTTCAAGCATAGAAAATTGTTTCTTTAATGCCATCCCATTCTGTCTTAGAGGGCAAAGGGTTTTAAAGCAGGGACATGCAATGCCAAAGCACAACTTTCTATAGCTTGAGCTGAGGAGCTCAAAGCTATGACATTTCCATTAAAAAGAAGCTTTTTTTTAAAAAAAAAGTCTATTTTATAACTTCCCACACACATGGCATTGAGAAAAAGTAGACCCAAATGACCAGACAATATATTTTTCAGCTGCTGAGCACAAGTACCATGCAGCCACACTCCTCTATGGAACTGCTGTGAGGGAATTACTGGAGAACACCATGTCATTACTGGCTGCAGTAGCTGCACTTACGTGTTAGATTGGACAAAATCATTAGAGCTGGTGGGTTTAAAAGTCACTGTGAGGCTGACTTTGCTCCCAGGCAGAGACTCTGAAGTGTCAGCCCTGGAGATGGGGCCTGGGATGTTAAACCCACAGCACCACATGGGCTGGTGGTCAGTGCTTGGCTCTTTCTCTCTCCCTCTCTCTCTCTCTCCACCACTTGGCTAGGGATGAGCATTGTGAGAAGAGGCTGCCTGGAGTCCTTTCTGATCAAACCATGTGCCCCAAAAAAATGCATTTTCTCCTTTTTGGTGCCTTTTTCTTTCCCTGGAGGAAAAAAAAAAAAATAAAGCAAAAGAAGCCTGAAACTCTTTTCATTTAGGCTGGTATAGGTCAGGCATTACTCGCTGGGCTTGTGTGGTAAATGATATCAGCATTTTGTACCCTACCCAGAACATGTAATTAAATAGCTGATGGTTAGCAGGCAATTGCATTTAATCTGTGCTCCTATAATTTGTAGTGTGATTGTGGGGGCGATTCTCTTTTGCTCTCAGACTTTCAATTTGTCTTCCTGTTGGACATTGAGAGAGCACCTCAAGTGAGGGCTCTGTTGGCAGCAGGGAGGGTTCCTGGCCATGCTGTTTTTAGGGCTTTCAAGGCTGTGCCCAGCCCTTGGGCACAGCTGGGTCCCTGCCAGCTTGGTGCAAAGATGAGCCTGAGGCCAGGGGCTGCAGTAAGCAGCACTTTGCTTTATTTGGATGGGACTTGGAGCAAACTAGTCCAGTACAAAGTGTCCCTGCCCATGGCAGAAGGGTTGAAACCAGATCATCTTCAAGCTCCTGTCCAAAACATTTTATGGTTTTATGATTCTATGATTTGCTGCTGAAAGTTCAAACCAAGGTGGAGGTTTCTTCAGCTCCTGCATTCAGCAGAGGATTTACAAGCAAGCATACTTTTCTCAGGCCTTTGCAGCAATCTCCAAATTTACCCTGACTGAGCTGACAAATCATGGGATCAGAGAAAGAAAATCAAGGGTTGGACCACTGAAAGACAGGAAGGTGTCTTGTACTTAGAAGTTGATCTTCTGCAATCTGATTTGTGGCAGGAGCAAAGTACGTTGCCAGTCCACATTTTTGGCTTTTGTTGAGCATTGACACACCATAGGGCAAAACCCAGATTCACTAAATGAGGGATATTTTGAAAAAAATGTGAATTCACCAAGAGCCAAACAGGAAAGGGGAGTGAGGGAAAGATTGATGGAAATCTTCAGAGGCCACCAAGAGACTAAGAAAGTTGTGATCAAGATACCCTTGGAGAAAAGGTGAACTCCTGCCCTGTTCCAGTGGCATAGTGAAAAATCCTGTGTACAGTGGCACTGTGCCCAGCCATTTCTTGCATGCATCTGACTGTGGTACAGCAGAGCTCCAAGCCACTGAATGTGGGTATCCTCTCACTACATTTGGGTTTTGGCACCATGGGTTTTGGGAAACAAACAGGCAAGTTTTGGATTAGGTTTGTCTCCTAAAGTTGCAGCTGGAGTTGGAAGAATTTTGACCATGGAGGATGCAGAACATGTGCTGAGGAATATATTGTGTGCTGATCTACAGCCTACAGATCATACTGCAGTGGCTCTGGCATAGTTATTAAGAACCAGCCCAAATGATATTAATAGAAGTAAAACATTACTGCTTAATGATACTGTGCCATTAACAAAGCATCAATAATGGCAGGATGGCATTACATACATAGATAAGCCATTGAGTGTCAACAAACTAATGAGTTATATTTATATCCCTGTCCAATAATGTTTATTGATGTGGTTGTGGAAAGCAAGGGAGACTGTATGTTTTATGGGCAGGTCTAATATTAGAACTAATTGGGGTTTGTGAGCCAGAACTTCTCCCTCCATTTAATATGTCTGTTGCAGAAATCACACCCTTTCCATGGCTTTGCTCTGAGGCTGTGTGAGGTTTGAAAAGTGCTATAAAGAAAGAAATGTAGAAATTACTGATAAGTGCAAATGTAACCCATTTCCCCCCATGAATTCTCTTTTAATGCTTTGCATTAATTTGTCTTTCTGAAACAATGATTGAGTTAAATGATTCTTATTTTCTGTCTGTCCTCAGCTCAACCACCTGAGGTCTCTTCTTTATTCTTTGCAAACTTTTATGAAGGCCTGAAATGAATACACTACACAGACTGACAGATGCCAGAACTTGATAAAAGCTGTCAGCCAGGAAAACTGGTAGTGAAGCACAACGTGGAAAGTCTTCTCAGATACCCAGCAGCACCCTGAGCTGGGCATTTCTTTTCTCCCATCCAGAAATCCTTTTCCTGATTGTTAGGCATTGGTGCCTCAGTGGAAAGAGGGTTACTGGCACCACAAAGGCTTTTGGGTGCTACATGAATATGAGTCATTTATAAACACCTCAGAGATGTGTGTGGCTGACAGTGCTTGAGAAAAAGCTAAAATAACCACTGTGGAACTTGTAATGTCATCAACTTAGACCCACTCAGTTTTTGATTAAAAACTGTTAGAATTAATGCATGCACAGTGCTGGAGGAGGGCACTTGGAATACCCCCATGGTAGGGAAGTGTTTCAGAAACAGAATGTGGACTCTGTCTGTCTCTCTTTTCTCTGCATGCAGGAGAGGACACCTGATGGATTGGGTCCCTTGGGGATGCAAACAGATATTTGATTCCTGTTAGCTTTGGATGTGACACTCTTGGAAACTCAGGCAATTAGGCCTCTAGGAAGCTCTGGTGATCCAAAATGAGCATGCTGATTGATTTAAAGTGTTGGAAAGAATGTTGCTTGTGTTGCTCACTGAGCCTTGAATGCCAAATATCTACCCAAACTGGGTTGTAGTCCAGATGGTCTTGCCCTGAGGTAATCTGTCATAATCAGAACTCACTCAATTGCTGTAATTTATAGAAAATGATAACTTCACTCCATAAAGAGGTGTGTGTTTCCATGATGAGAAGTGACCTTGTGTCTTTTCCTCAATAGACAGGTATAATATAAATAAATAATAATAATATAAATCTCTGCTGTTTGCAATGCCTGCTGCCTCTGGTTGGAAATCAGGGAAAAGGCTCTGGAGCTGAGGCAAACTTGTCTCTCATCATGGTGCATCACTGTGCTCTAACTCTGCAGGAGCTGGTGGGGAATCCACGTGTTGTTTTTCCTGCTGTGTCTGTTCTGGGAATGTTGGTCAGGCTCATCCACAGCTGCTGGCTTTACAGCAGTAGATTGTGTGACCTCAGGGCAGAAAGGAAACCCAGCCCTTCTCACTCCCAATGTCATCAAGCCCACGCCCAGCTGATTTTGAATTTTGAAGTCAAATGGCACCTGCAGTGTCAGAGAGATTTCATAAAAAGCCTGAGAGAACCTGTCTGTAAAAGGTTCCTGATGGTAACTTCTGAGCTGCTTTCCCCCCCAGCTTACTGATCCTGTCATGCTGGACCAGCAGCAGCCTCTGAGGGGGGATGGAAGCCCCTGATCTCTTTCTGCACACTGGTCCCCAGGCAGCTCATAATGTTCTCCTGTCTCTAGCACAGAAGGCTGTAGCTGGCAGGCATGTGCTACCTATGAAGGGCTTAAGATATATGAATGCTGTGGGGGTGTCTGACCTTTATCTCTGTGCAATGATGGGGACATTTATTACAGATTCCCTCACTCTCCACACATTTCTATTAAAAATAATGGGGGCCCACACAGGTGCCTCTAGTCCTTCCTTTCATCTGAGAAGTGATAAATGCAACAGAGTAGCTAATTAAACATTTTGCCAGTGTGGCATGCACAAATAATTGAGATTTCTAATGATAGTGCTGTGATAAATGAAGGAGTTAATGTATTCTGATGGCACCCAGACAACGTGGATAAAACGATCAACCTGCCTCTTGTTTTCTCCCCCTAGCATCCCTTTTTCTCCTTCCTGAATTCCTGTTGCTCCTCCAGGCAGACCAGATCAAGGAACTAAAGAAGATAAGGTCTGTCCCAGCTGAGTATCTCAGTAGAGAAAACTTAACAGTATTAGATGTCAGGTCATGGTCCTCCCAAGCCCCCAGCAGATCCTGCCCCCAGGAAGAGGATTGGCCCTGTTGGATGCAGCCTCCAGAACCCTCCTCAAAGCCATCTGCCTGCATCTGAGTGTGTGGGGCAGGGAGAAGCCTGGCAGAAGACAGAGGAGAAAAGGCACAGCTGCAGGCACATGAATACATGAACAAGTACAGCCCACCACACAGCCAGCTAGGCAGCAGGAAGTGGGATCTCCATCTGCCTGGAGCAATAGGAGACTTCCATTGTTTTCCTCTGTTACTGACAAGCTAAAAATAAAAATAACTGTGGGAGACAAAGGTTATCTGGTGAACCTTAGGGGCATAGTCTGCTCTGCTTTGTGCCATTGTAAATACTGGCTTGAGCTGAATGAAACACCCTGCAGATGCACTGTGCGCAGCCCACTGCAGAATTTGGCCCTAGAAGGCTGTAGAAAACCAGATTTTGCTGCAGCTGCAGGGTGATGTTGCAAAAAGAAGTGTGTTAATTAAGCCCCGAGTGGCATTTTTATTAAGAGTCTGTGAGTAAATATGTTACTTTAACTCCCACCTGGTGTGTGCATGAATTTAGTGCTCAAAGAGTGTATTGACAGACCTGGAGGCTGAATTCTCTTTTGGGAAAGTTCTAATACCATCATCCACACTGCTACTGTCCCCCTGGTAAATCCTAGCAGAATCCCAGGACAAGAAATTTACCCATGGAATGGACTTGGCCTCATGAAGTCAATAGGATGATAATCCTGCCTTTCTCCATGCTTCCTTCTCTTCCTCTCTGAGACTCTCTAATTGCAGATTTCAAAAATGTTTCCAGCCCAGTACTTTGCTGAATTCAAGCCTATCCCAAGAAGAGTTGTGGTTTTAACAAACCAGTGTTTTCCACTGAGAAGCTGATTGCACTGAGACATTTCCAGACCAGATGTAGTGAGGACATCCATTAATATATGCCTTTGAGCCTGTTTTATTTCAGCTGTCAGAGGAAGATAAATGCTCTCACATTTCTCCTGCTTCAGGTGATGTGGTGGGTTGCTATCCCAGCAGGGCCATGTGGAGCTGAGACAAAATTGGACTGTGGAGATGCAGGCAGGAGCTCAGTAGCTGATGGCTCATAGACACAGCTGCTCTTGGTCAAGTGCACGCTGGAACTGCTGCTGCTTTCAGAGTGCAGCAGTTTTCATGGTGTGTCCTGCTTTGAGCCAGGCTGGTTCTGTCTCTCTGTGCCTTTATCTGCCAGAGGTAAATGCAGCTGCTGCTGTGAAAGCTGGTGGCTGCTGTGACCAGAAGGATGTTGCAGGTCGACACTTATTTCTGCAGGCTATCCTATTAATGATGGGGATAAACGAGCTCTTCCTTTGGTCTTCAGGAATCCTGAGAGCTGATGCAAACTTGTATGTTGTGGGCTTGGAAAGATAAGAGCAGGCATGGGAATTTCACCCTTCTCCCCCCTTGCACTTATTTCTAAAGATATTGAAACAATTCCACCATTATTGTAAATTTGTTGAGTTCCAGAGGCAGACAAGAAGAGCCCCCCACGTGCAGATCCTTGGGGTTTAGGCACAGTGGTGCTCACAGCCTGCTGGTGGTTGTGTTTCACACCCACAACTAGCACAAGCACTGCCCAAATCAGCCTTTCCACAGGGGTTCCCACCAGGCCTTGGGCTGAAGGCTTGTCCCTGGTGATCATGAGGAGACAGTGTTTGCAAGGTGGCAGTGGAAGGACCTGGACAGAAGCAATAAATAAATAAGTAAATACTCCCATGCAGATTTATGCTCACATGAAATCTGTAAGCAGATTTATGCCCTGCTTACAGAGGGAGTAAATTGTGAGCAGGCAGCATTGAAGGCACCCAGCAGGCAGCACTGAAGGCACCCAGCAAAACTAAAGGGCAGCACTTGTGGAGGCAGTGATTGAAAGCAGCCACTTGTATTCCACAGCATGTGACAGACCCATGGAATTAACAGCCTCAGGATACACAGGCAATAGGGTTCATAGGATGGGCAGAGGCATCAGTGAAAAATGGTTTATTTGGCAGATTTAAACCCAGTTGGAGGTATCCCCCACTGTTTATTAATCATTTATCAATGAACAACTTCTGCCCTTATCTGGTGTTCCACTGCTGCTGATGCTATAATGATGCACAGAGACAGTCCTGGCTCTAAGGCATTAAAAATATCCAGAGAAGGGATGGGGCTAGTGGTAACCAAATGTTTCTGCAATTTCACCTTTTCTATACTGTGGTTTGTGTTTTCTATTTTTAAAGTAAAAATTTCCAGAAAAAGAATAAATGAATAACATATCCACTGGGAATTTAGAAATTAGGGAGTGGGGAAAGTGGAAAAATTACTCTTCCTCTGATATTTTGGGTGGTGGTTGCCAGAAACTGAGCAAAAAAGGCAGTTGTCTGATCCAGAAATTCATCAATTCCTTATGGAAAGTACCACATAGGTAAAAAACTAGAGAAACAGGGCAGAAAAGGTGACATTCATCAGGTTGTCCTTTACATCCAGAGCTGATTAATCAGACATTGTGAGACAAACCTTTGTAAGAATAAGGCTGCCTTTAAAAAATCAGGTGGTTTTGAAATGATAAAACTTCTTTTGTTTTCAGTTACTTAATGCTTTAGGGTTCACATGCTCTGGTCTGGATAAAATTTGATAAAATTACTGCTCCTGCTAGATCAGTGCTGTATGGGGCATGGCTGGGTGGTGTCCTCAGGAGACACCCTGCTGCACCAGCACTGGAGAGCACCAAGAGCTGCTCCCTTTCCATCTGCTGCCAAGAAGAACTCCTTTTGGAGCAGAGGAAGGCAGAGCTGTTCACCTGTTCACTTTTAGCCATCAGAGAGAGCCACAACCCACCACGGGGGCACCATTCACATGGGCAGGTCTCACAGAGGATGTTTGTTCTGCGTGAGCTGAGAACAGGAGCTTGCACAGGCAGCTCTTCAGGCTGCTGGATTTCACTGCAAGCAGAGGCAAAACCAGAGTGAGTAGGGAGCATGAGGACTCCAACCTGAGGAAGGAGCAGAGGGCAGCCAAGGCAACTCATCTCTTCCTGGAGCAGAAACAAGTAGCCAGTGTTGACATCTGACTGCTGCGCGCATCCATCCCAGCATCCCGGCAGGCAGCAGGATTTCCTCTCAAAGGGAGGTGGGATCAGCAGAAAAGTGCCAGATGCCCAGATAATTGGAAGAAATGGGAAGAACAGGGCTATTTACTGGCCTGGAGATGCTTTTATTTCCAACTGCTATAATTTTCAGCTGTCTCAATGAATTTAGGTCAAAGAGCCTGCTATGTAGCTTAGTCCAGAAAATACCAGGCTGTAGGAAACACTTATTGGGGAGGATCAAGGAATGGCATTTACTGTTGTTCTGCTGCCCCACATCTTGTGTCCCTCTCTAAGGTGGGATGAAATGTGACAGAGCATGGCCAAATGTGACCAGAGCCAGCCCAGGTGAGCTGCTGAAGTGGGCCATCACTGCTTCTTTTGTTCTCAGTGAAAGAAAGAATTAGATTCATCCTGCATTAATGAGATAAACAGCAGTGGAAAATAGCACAGACAGGAAGATTTGGGTGATTTTGTGAATGAGGAGATTATGATCAGTTCTTGAGCTTGAACAGAGAGGTATTTAGAAGTGGGCATTCAGACTGGCAAGAGGTTTGTCACCAGAGAGAGAGTCACTGGCTGCTGACATACCTGCTAGATGGTGATCTGTCTTACTCCTGCCCTGCCAAGCTCCCAGCTAGGAGCTCTTCCCTCCCTTAGAGGGAACTGCAGGCTCAGGTTCATCTCACCTCCGAAGGAGACAATTCCCATGAAGGAGCACACCTGAATCTAGCAGCTGTCCTTCCTGACCTGGCCTCTCTGCTGCCACCTTTCCTTTCCTGGAGTCCACATCTGCATCTCTGCCTTGGATCCTTATCCTGTCTCAAGGTACACCAAGGATCTGAGGACTTGTTCATGCCTCAGGTGACAATCTCAGCTGGCTTTGGGAGCATCTCCATGAGGACCATGCATTTTGGATCTGAACAGGGGCAGGACAGATTTAACACAAACCTTGAAGACACAGGCTAGCTTGGCAAGAAGACTCTTAACACATGGGCTCACCTTTGGGCACACACATTCAGTTGCATACTTTTTTTTCTTCACAATATTTCAATCTTTTTGTATTAATAGAAAAAAAAGTTTTTGGAAAAAAGACCAAAGCCAAAAAAAAAAAAAAAAAACCCAAACCTGACCCCCCAAGAAACCAAGATATTTTCATATAGAAAATGTGCTGCACCAGAAATCTTCCATCAGAGGACAAAACCAGTGGGAGTTTCTGTAGCAGCTCAGAAAAGTTTCCTGTCTATTTACTGATCCTTTGAATGATCATGTTCCTATCTGTAATGTTTTCCTTTATGCTGATTTTGGCTGGTACATATTGTCACTAAGACACAATAGATATAGAGGATTAGATTCTTGTGTCTGTAGTTTGAACTTCAGGTAGTGCCTTCCTCTTTGTCTGTGGTTTAGATTTCAGGTAGAGCCTTTCTCTTTCTTTCAGATGTAATTATGGATATTCTCGGTTGTCTCAAATGCTGTCCAGGTGTTCACCTATAAATATTCACAAATCATTGTTGTGTGTGAGCATAAATCTGCATTATCTAAGCGTGAATGTGAAATTGTCCAGCTAGGTCATGAATATTCATCGTCTAGATAGACTCTGAATTGCCCATAAACTGTCTCCCATTTTAGCAGCTTGATCTAGGTTTCTTTCACAACCAATGACCCCCCACAGCTTTACAGAGGCCTGTCAGAGTGGAGACAATAAAAATTATCATCATGAGCAGTAGTTACCCATGGTAAAAGCACAAACTCATTCTGCATTTCTTTCTCAGTGTATAAAAAGAGCAGGGACATGGCCCATCAACCTGCACTCAGTATTCCACACTGTGTGTTTTCACCCTTGATTTTCTCTAGGCTCAACTTGTTTTCTCTATAAGTTAGAGCATGGCTGTTTTTCTCTCAGAACTACAGATGCAGTGTATATGGGTCTGTCTTTAAATTGCTGTAAAGAGCCAGCTCTGGTGCCAAGCACTGAAGAATTAATCCCAGAATGTCTAGAAGTGTAAAGTCCTGCTTCTTCCTATGCCAGAGCTGTCATGGAAACCAGGAGGGACTGAGTTGTTCCCAGACTGCTTGAAGGCTTTTTGGTGCCACTAAAAATTCACCAGGAGCTATGTTTTTCTGCTCCACAGAGGACCCCTGTCTCACCCAGTAAAGCTCTCCACACATCATCTCCACAGTGTCAGATACCCACACCTTAAGGCAGGATTTATAGGAAGAAGATAATACTTTATATTAGACCATTTGATGGAACTGGAAGAAAATCAAAGTTTCGATCTTTTAAAGTGCTCTCAAAGCACTTTAGGGTTGTTTTGTTTAGTTTTGGGATGTTTTCACCCAGAAAAGAAGAGAAGAATGTCTGGATCACGTGTCCATATCTGCTTTGTTTAACTTGTGGATATCTAACTTTAAAGGAAGTACTTCAACTCTTTTTGCCTTTAATGCTTTTTGGGGAAGTGGATAGAATTAATTGACCTTTCCCATGAGCTGAGCAGGAATATGCTGTAGCATGGGGTGTTCAGAGGCGGAAACAGCAAATATGAGTAGAAGAAGCAATGGACCCCATAGCTAAATTGATAGACTGACCAAAACCACCAGAAACTGGCTCAGAGCTTTCCCCAATAAAATTAATGTGAATTTGACTCACTGACCCAAAATTGTGGTAAGCTTGGATCTATGTATCCTCTGCATGAGTTTCTTCCAGGAGGTGCTGTTAGGTGAAAAACCATATGAAAGCCCAGTGCAAGAAAAGCAGTAATCCATGTACTGTACTGGAGCAAAATATTCCCTTGTGCTTCCTTTGTCTTGCCAGGATGATGTACTGCTTTTTGTCTCTCTCCTTAAGAATCCAAAAGGGTGACAGGCACAGGAGAAGTGGAGGTGAAACATATTTGCACTTGTGTTTCCAGTGCCCAGAAGTGAGTACTTGTGACTTTAATGGAAGAAATAATGTGGGAAACTCTCCTCCGTGGCAGTTTAATTGAAACTCAGATCATTATGGTTCTCTCCATTTGAAATACATCCAGACCACCCAATCCTTGCATTTTCTTCACCACTTCTACTTTATTTCCTCTTCAAAAGGCTTTGAAGTGGTAGTGCAGAGTAGGAATCACATAATCATTGAAAGATTTGGGTTGGAAGGGGGACACAGTAGTCAGGCTGGGTTCACTTAGTCCAAATTCTTCCAGTGTCCATTTAAGGTGTGAGTGAAAGGACAACCAGTCAGGAGCCTGTAAAAGCTAGCAGCTGCTGCCTGAAACCTCAAAGATATAATGAAATAAGCTGACAGTGTTTGCTTTGGTAGAACAGTTCTCCTAACATGCTTTTTCCTTGATGAAGGATTTCTTGTAGAGGAACTGTGTGCAGTGAAAATTCTCTGAGACCGACCATCAGCTGCAATGTTGATATCAGTAATACTAACAGCACAGCACATTTCAGAGGAGCATTGTCCTGCTGCTGGAGGAGCTGCCATTTACAAAGGAAAGGAAAGTCCTTGACCTAGAGATCATTTAACCTCACTGCTGATGCCATTTGTTCTGTTTGTTACTGTGGGAATTCAGGGTGCTCTGTTTTTCTAGCTCACCAAGTAAGTGCAGCTGGGCTCTGACAGAAAGCAGGGTGGAAAGCAGTGAAAACCCCTAGATATTTGGTCAGATGCCTGTTTTTAATATCTGAATCCTTTGCTGCAACCCAAATAACCTGTTCTAATTCTTTCCAGCTTTCACTTACAATGATGCCCCTGCTCTGTGCTAGTCATTTGTCAAAGACTAAAAACCATAAAAGCTTGGACAGGCAAGAGACAGGGGCCTCATCAAACAGAGGGAAGATACTGCCTGACAGTAAACAGCACCACATTGTGCAACACCTTTGGCTCATAAGAGAAGAGAGAGTGGCCTGAAATCCCTTTAGGGGGAGATGAGGGTCAGGGAGAAAAGAACTAATGGTCTTAAGAGCTTTCCAGGGTTAAAGCAGAGATGAACTGTTTACCAACTCACACCTGCAGGATGGTGACATGTTGAATCACCTTTTTAAAGAGGAAACTCCAAAAAATTAGAATAAAAACATAAAAAAGGAAAAAGAAGCCATGCCTCTTCTTCCTGAAAAAGCAAATAAATTAAGGAACAAGGGTGATTCTGACAGGATCCTGCCTGCAGCCCTGGAGGGCATTAGCTCTGAAGGCTTGGGTATACAGCAGCAGGACAGAAAAGACAACATTTGTATGAGGAGTCATAATTTATTTTCAAGAGTCGTACAAGGCTTGACTTAGCTGTGAAGAAGTCCATGGTTAGTCCATCTCCTCTCTGAGACTCACAGGATCTGAACAGAGTAGATGCTTAGAAAGATGCTATAGTTATGTTTCACATCCTAAAGCTGCTACCTCTCAGGTCACTTCAACCATCTTGGGTGCTCATGGCTATAGCACATGGTAACTCAAGCAGGCACCTGAGAGATTCTGTGTATGCTCCAAAAATCAATAGATCCTGCTGACAGCTGGGTTGGAAGCTAGTGGGAATAACAGGACTGGCTGCAAAACCCACTCTGGGGTGTAAATTGAGCACAGAAAGCACAGCAAAGCCAGGACAACTGTTCAAAGCCAGGACTCATTAAAAGGACAATTTTGTCTCCTGAATGCCAGCACAAAAGCAACTGTTCTGCATGGCCAGAACACAAACTGCACAGAAAATGTTCTCCTCAGCTGTGCTGAAATCAGGGACTGTCAAGCTTTCCTTCTGGGGAGCAATGTTTATTCTGGCACATTGCTTGAGAATAATCAAAGGCCCCGTAGTCCTACTGCCACAGTTTTGTAGTGACACAACAGGAATTGTTATCAAGGGGGAGATGCTCCTTCTGAACATGCTTGCAGAAGCCTTTATGTGATGAGATGCTGTATTGGGCTTGCATGGTGAGGTTCTGATAGTGGGGAGGGCTCCTGTGAGAAGCTGCCAGAAGCTCCCTCCAGGTGCAGCAGAGCCAATTCCAGCTGGCTCTGAGATGGATGTGCCACTGGCCAAGGCTGGGCTTGTCAGAATTGGTGGTAATGTCTCTGTGATAACATCTTTAGATGAAGGCAAAAAAAAGGCTATGGGAGGCACAGCTCTGCAGACACCAAGGACAGTGCAGAAGGAAGGGCAGAGATGCTCCAGGCTCTGGAGCTGAGATTCCCCTGCAGCCCATGGTACAGACCATGGTGAAGCAGCTGTGCCCCTGCAGCCCATGGAGGTCCCTGGGGATGCAGAGATCCACCTGCAGCCCGTGGAGGAGCCCCACAGCAGAGCAGGTGGGTGCCTGAGAGGAGGCTGTCACCCTGTGGGAGGCCTGTGCTGGAGCAGGGTCCTGGCAGGAATGTGCAGACCCATGGAGAGAGCTCACTCTGGAGCAGATTTCCTGGTAGGACCTGTGACCCCATGGGAGACCGACACAGGAGCAGGCTGTGCCTGGAGGACTGAACCCCATGGAAGAGTGACCCACAGTGCAGCAGTTCAGAGGGAACTGCTGTCCATGAGACAGACTCCTGCTGGAGAAATGCATGGAGAACTGTCCCCTGTGGGAGGGACTCCATGGCAGAGCAGGGGAACAACTCCTCTCCCTGAGCAGGGCCAGGAACAATGTCTGATGAGCTGACCATAACACCCCCATTCCCATCTCCCTGAGCCACTGAGTGGGAGGAGGTAGAGCCTGTGAAGGAGGGAGGGGTGGGGGGAAGGTGTATTTAAGGTCTGTTTTTAATTCTCATTATCCTTCTCTGATTTTGTTTGTAATAAATTCAATTAATATTTCTAATTTGAGTCTGTTTTGCCTGTGATGGTAATTGGGGTGTGATCTTTCCTGGCCTTGTCTCAACCCATGAACCCTTTGTTATGTTTTCTTTCTGTCCAGCTGTGGAGTGAGAGATGGGCTTTGCTGGGTGCCTGCCATCCATCCAGGGTCAACCTCTACAAGAGCTGTTGTTCTAGGAGGATGCACACACTGGTCCTCTGGCCCCTGTTTCGTTTGCAGCATCCTTTTCCTTTTCCTTTTCCTTTTCCTTTTCCTTTTCCTTTTCCTTTTCCTTTTCCTTTTCCTTTTCCTTTTCCTTTTCCTTTTCCTTTTCCTTTTCCTTTTCCTTTTCCTTTTCCTTTTCCTTTTCCCTTTTCCCTTTTCCCTTTCCCTTTTCCCTTTTCTCTTCTTTCCTCTTTCCTTTCCCTTTTTTTCCCCCTTGAGGGCATGAGATGGTCCTGTCATCGTTTGAGCCTGGCACAATGCCAGTGCCCCCATGAGAATACCTCTTTCCCTGGCATCCACTGTGAGATGTGATCAGAGACAGAGCAAAGCAGGCTCCAACTTGAGGTTAAAAAGGAAAAAAACTTTATTAACCTAAAGCTACAAAGAAAAACACACAGAACACATAGAACACAAGATGAAAACCTTCCAAATTCTTCCTCCTCCCCCCACCAAATTTCCAATTCCATTACCACCCTTTAGATAATCAATTCTCAGTTCCTCGAGGAGAGAGGAGTCCCTCTTGCATCACATTCCTTCCATGTCCAGTGCTCTCACCACTGCACATGGATCAGAGCTGCTTCTAGGGTTTTTCCCTTTAAGGATACTTTGTCCAGTTCCAAAAAGAGCACAGTCCCTCTCCTTTTGGGACACCTGTCCCCCCCAAATTTCACCCCCTGGGGCCGAGGGGTCTCTTGAACAGAGATCATCTTCCTCTTCTTCTTCGAAGCGGAGGGCACCACCACCACCCTCCTCACCCGTCGTCTCTGTTCACACACCTCCACATCACTGCACTCTCCTGGCTCTGAGCCATCGCCTCCCCCTAGAATGCAGTCTCTGTGTCACAGGAACACAAGGGGTTCTGCCGTGGCTACACAAGAAAAGTCCAGCCAAAGGCCACTCCATCATCTCCTCCCACCTAGAATTCTTCTCAACATCTCTCAGTCTGATCAACTTCAGGAGGAATCAGCATTTGCAAGGTTCCCATCTTCCTCAGAGGGGTTAAAAGTCCCAGGCTCTGCCGGTTTGCTTCATGAACTCCCACGCCTGGCTGCCCTGCTGGGCACCCCCCCCTTCTCCTTCACGCCGGCCGCTATCACCGGCACCGGCTCTGTCTCTCTCTCTCCCTCTCCGGGGGGGGGAATGGAGGATGGCTGCCCGAAGCCCTTGCAATGTTCTCCTCCACCCTTGGGCCCAGGCCTGGCCTACCTCTCTCCGGCCACATGGCTCCCTCCCCCCCCCCGCCCAGCTCGGAGCCGGGCAGGGAGGGTTGAGGATCTGCTCAGGCCCAAACCGGAACTCAAAAAAGGAAATTCCCCTGGGAGATCACAGCTTTTAACCCCCTGTGTTCTCAGAGGTGTATCCATGCCCTCAGTGGACAAACCAGGTGCCAATATTAAATCTGAACACTGATTGGCTTGCCCACACCATCACAAAAACTTTATTTGCTCTCAAACCACGACAGGTCCATAATGTCATGGCCATAATGTAAGTCCCTGCATCTGGGGCAAAATCCAAGCCTTTGAGAGTATTTGTTCTCCCAAAGTCAGAGCCTGCCCCATAAGAGACCTGTTCCCAGGGCATTACACTGAATATGGCTTTTGACTCTCTTTTCAGGAGTATTTTCCCCTCCATGTGCCCAAGTCAATGAACCCTGGATGGCCTTACTGCACAGCACAAGGGGCTACAGTAGAAATAACCAAGTTAACCATTAATTTAGAAAGAAGAAACCTCAAAGACTGTTGAACTATATGTTCAGGGATGAGGATTGCCTGTCTGTTTTCCCTGCAAATAAATATTTACTACTTTAGAAATTGTCATATACTATTAGCAAACACTTCCATCAAAGAAGTTGATGAGAAGTCAAGCACTGACTTAACTGGCAGAAAATGTGGCCTTCTGTTAGCTGAGGATGCTCAAGATTTTGCAAATATAAGCTATCATGAGAAGTTTTTAAATAATCTGATTTTCTGAAGTTTCCAGACAAAATCATCAGCTGGAGTTTTTTTATGCTTCTACATGCAGGGGCAGAACTTGTGTTCTCAGCTTGCAAATAATGGGACAGCAATATCTATGTTTTTTCTGTGTTTAAACTGATGGAGAGCTGAGGATGAAGGGTGACATTGACAACGTCCTTTTAACATTTTGATTGGCAGGTCTCTGCCTCCTATCATTCACAATACCCAGAGAGGAAGCTATCTCATTCATAACAAAGAAAGAAATAAAAATGAAAGCCACTTGTGTTGACTGAGTGAAAGTTGTAAGATTTTGCTGACACCTGCAAGGTGGAATAAACACCTGCATTTCAATCACTGGGAAGTGAAGTCCACGTACACAGAATTCAAATAGTCTGTGCAGGTGGCTCTTATTTAAAAGTTAATAGGTCAGCCTTCAGTCAGAAAATCCCCTTGTGATCTCCCCCAGCATGAGAGGGATCAGTGACACATGTGTTGTGGGCTACCAGGCTCTATGGGCTACCCAAGCACAGGGAGCACCAGGCAGAGCATCCTTTGGCTGCAAACAGGGGAGGACAGGTTTGCATGGCTGAGAGTCCATGTAGATGGCTTTACACGGGCAGCGTGGGCACCTAAAAGGAGAAGAGCCCAGCCTGGTGCTGGCACTGCCCCGTGACTTGCCCAGAGGAGGAGATGCATCTCTGCTCACCCCAGAGACCACGAGCAGTGGAGGCAGTGCCCCTGTGGGGTGCATTCCTGGGGGCTGTCTGAAAAGAGAAGGTCCAGGGTGTGCTGGGGATGTGCCATGGAGAGGGAGAGATCTCACAGCAGGAAGGAAACTAATTCAGATGCACCAGCAGTACAGCGCTTCCCGCCTGCCTGCCAAGGGCGATGGCAGCTCCAGCTGCCCTTTCACAACCTCCAAAGCAGCACACAGCACACAACAACAGAGAGAGAAATGAAAGCCCCTCAAAGTTAAACTGAGGAGCACGGAAATTAAAACTGAAGGGAGAAGCGAGGAAGAATTGCTGAATAACCTTTGGGAGCTGGTACCTTCAGACAGGTGTGACAGTTCTGGGTGGCGAGCTGCAGGCACGGATACCTGCAGCAGCCCAAGCTATGCTTTAATTAAGTTACCTGTTTTTATTAAAATGCCCCAGATAATATCCTCCCTGCTCAAGTTTGCAGTGACACTTCTCTGTTCTTCAGACTAAAGCAGATTCAGCTTCTTGGTTGGTTTTGTGGGGTGATTTTCTTTTTTTTTTTTTTCTTTTTTTGAATCATTATGTCACATGTTCCCTTTAGGGAAAAATAAAATGAAAAACCTTACCTATTCTATGATTACAGTTCAGGGTAATCTTCCTTGGACTGTACTTTTCCTTGCTCTGTGTATATATATATATATATATATATATATATATATATATATATATATATGTAGGAATTATTAAGTGAAAAGTTAGAAGGCAGAGGAGGTTTGTTGCTGCTTTTTCCTAGCGCTGCTTTGCTCAATGGGCCTTAGCAAAATTTTTTAGTCACCAAGTCTTCCCCCAGTATTCTCTTCATCTTTAAGAATCCTCATGCTTAAAACAACCTCAGAGAGGTTTCCAGGACAGAAGACAGCAGTATGAAAATCTTGGAAAATTAACACCTCTATCTGCAGAATGAGCAATAGCAGCTCAAAATATCTCCTGCCCATCTTACTGATGGGCCCTCTCCTGATACAGATTACAGATTAATCACCTCTTAGAAAACATTGTCCATTCACTTCTTGTTCTGCACACAGTTTATGAGTGGTTGTCAATATCATTTTGGTGTTTTTGTCCACACCATGTTCACATTAGAGGGGTCAAAGTGCATTGTAATCTGTTTCTGGCAGACATTGTTATAGGTCTCAGTGCAAAGCCAGATTTGGGGCTCTGTGGAAGTTTTGGGTAGGTGTTCTGTCCAGCAAGTGATCACCAGAGCTGGACACCTCTGCTGTATTTCCAGTCCCTTCACAACCCTGTATCTGTGCATCTTTGCCTCCAGTTGGTTTGGGTGGTGGTGTCCTTTGGAAGGAATTAATTTTTTGTGGGAGTGTGGCAGGTTTCTCAGAGTTTGGGACTCTTGGCATGGCTGCAATGTCCATGACTACCTACGTGATGTCCCGCAACCTAGTGGTCTGTCACATCAACATGGGCTTGTTTCAGCCTGATCAGCTCCTTTCTCTGTGCTGTTCCCAGCCTTTTAAAAGTGATTTTTGTCTTCCCCTTGGTTGCAGATCATAGCATAAGCCATGATGAGTTCTCAGGGTCTTCTGCTTTTACATTACTTTGTCTTCCAGCATAAAGTCCCTGTTTCTCTGGCTGAACCACAAGAGGAAGCTTCAGGCCACAGAGCTGGGGTAAATAACAACTTCTAGATTAATCCAAAAGCAAGATGATTTCAGTTACACCAATCTTTTTCTTGCTGCTTTAATGCAAAATGAAAGAGATCCCACCCCACTGGAAATGCAGGTTACTTTTTGAAGAATGCCATTTTATGGTGCCATCCTTCTCTTGACAGCTTAGAGGAAAGCCCTGAAAAGGAAGCTGTTGTATTACCTACTGTGCTTTGTACAGCAGTGTGGGTTCTTTCTTCATTTCCCCTGGTTTCCCTGGAAAAAAAGAATTTGTCTTCTCTTAAATAAATGCCAAAGATGCTGCTAAACAAGTGCCACTGCCTTAGGGTGCTTAACATGAAAGCTGCTGCCTGCAGGCCAGGTCTGTGGCAGGAGGGCAGGCAGGGCACACAGCTGGGCTCATGTCCAGCTGGCCACTGGGACAGTGGCAGAGTCCTGACTGAGTGGGGACAAAGGCTCTTTCTTGCAGGTGAAAACACTTACTGGGCAAGAGCAGGAAGAATGAGGGTTCCCCTACAGGAACCCATAGCTGATATAGACCTGGGGTCAAACCTCTTTTAGCAGCCTGATCTTACAAAGATGAGGGAGCTGCAGCTGTACCAATGTCTAAAGAACATCGGTCCATGCAGCAGTTTTCTGTGTGGGCTGCTTCCCCAACAGAGTGTAATAGATGTATTTGCTGGAGGAAACCTGAGAAAATGATGTGGTGGGCTGACAAAGCAGTTCTATCACTCCCCTCATCAGCTGGACAGGAGAGAAAAAATACACCAAAAAGTTTCCAGATCAAGATGAGGGCAGGGAGAGATCACTCTCAGATTTCTGTCATGGGCAAAACAGATTTGGAGAAATTAGTTTAATTTATTACCAATCAGAGCAGAGTAGTGTAATGAGAAATAAAACACAATCTTAAAACACCTTTCCCCCACCCCTTCCTTTTTCCTGGTCTTTACTTCTGATTTTTGCTACCTCCTCAACTGCTCAAAGGGTTGGGGAATGAGGGCTGTGGCCAGTCCATCACGTGTTGTCTTGCTGCACCTTCCTCTTCAGGGGAAGGACTCCTCACTCATCCTCTGCTTCAGTGGCAGTCCCTTATACAGGGTGCAAGCCTTTCCCAGTGTGGACCTGACAAGATCCTGCATGGATTTCCCACAGGGTCACTGCCTCCTTTGGGCATCCCCCTGCCCTGCTGTGGGGTCCTCACAGTCTCCACGTGGATGCACCTGCACCGTGGGCTGCAGGGGAATCCCTGCTCTGGTGCCTCAAGAACCTCTTCCTACTTCTTCACAGACCCTGGTGTTTGCACCATGGTGCCTGTGTGGCTGGGTATCCTGGGGTATCTCCTGCTTCTCCACTTACACAGACAGATTAGTCTGGAGGGAGGGTGTGGCAGCAGCTCTCTGGCCGCAGAGAGCAACAGAACAGCTTTTCCAGGCCTTTCTGGGAAAAGTCTGTGGGAAGATCAGAGGAAAGAATGAGATACAATTAACCTGCTTCACCTGTTGTTGTGAGCATGTGGAATGTGTTATGGAGATTTTTTTTACCCAAGGGTGATTTCTTAACTAGCCAATGGTGATGGTGTTTGGATTGGAGGACCAGGTAGGTCCAGGTGTATCATACCTGTCTATAAAAGCAATGGGGTTATTAACAATGAAATATATATAATAAAGAGATTGATCAGACTTCTCTGAGTCATGGAGCCAATGCTAATTATTTGACAGTTTGGGGATGCCCTGCTGCAACAGGAGGGCTGTGTTTTCTGGTGTTGATAAGAAAAGAGAAAAGCCTGGAGTATTTCCAAGATCATCTCTGGGCTTCTACAAGGCTAGCTTGGATGGAGAGGCTTCAGCAAGTGGAGAATTTTGCAGTGTACTGGGAAAGGCATGGGAATTCTCTGAAGACTAATTCAGTCAGTGAGTCACCCTGTGGGCTTCCTTGCTTCCACCTTTACTTGCTGAGAGACACCTCCTGCCCTCTGTTTTATCTTCCTAAGATAAATGGCTCTCAGCATCCTATCCCCTTTCCTATCCCTTTTTTATAGCAGAGCTGAGCTGGAATACCTGGGGCTGTTTCCCCCATCCCATCTTCAGAGTTTAAAAGATGTCATGGTAATGTTAGTCCATCTGTTCTCATTACTTTAAGAAAGTGACTTTTGATGTACTAAGTAATAAAGACCCAGCCACGTTTTTTCTTGTTTGTTTCCTTTCTAGATTCATAAGCTCTAATTCTTATCTTGTCACTTCCTGGGGTCCCACAGAGAATACTACAGCCACAGCATCACATTGTCCCATGAATCCACCTTCCCCCTTGTGACTACAGCTGTTTCTGTGCTAATTACCCTGCCTAGCTCTGTTGGTTCAGTGCTTTTGTTATTAAATAAACACTGCTGTTCTGTCAGCCTCTGGTGAATGCCTGGAGTGCTATCCAAACACCTGGAACATCCTGCTGCCTCTACCTCTTGTGGGATAGATGTATAGATGTATAGAATAGGATTTCCTCAGGGTCTGTATTTCTCAGGATCAGAGTGTTTTAGGCACTTTTCCCACCTGTATGGGAGGGCTAAAAATGCAAAATATATATTCTGTGCTTTATAGGATAAAGAATGTCTTTGAAAAATGATGGTCTTCCATCACCTTTTAGTTGGAGATATATGCAAAACAGAAAAAAGACCTGCAAACCCAACTCCAAATGGTTTCTATGCCCAGTTTGTGCAGGTTCAACTCAAAAAATTCTTGCTATCTCCATTTTTCTTGGGTGTGTGAAACGTGCTTGTGTTTTTCTAGCAATGTTGGTTTTGGGTTTGCTGGTAAATTTTTCAAAGTCAGGGAACTGGGTTTAACCTTTGCAAATTGAACCAGCATCTGATAATTTAACCCAGAACTGTTTTACAGACTGTTGCCAGAGATGATTAACCTGCCTCTGGAATTTAGTGGGTTGCTCCAGAGTTATTGTGTGCTACAGCTGGTTGAATAATGAGGAAATGTGGATGACTCTCCTCCTGAACAAGATTCACGGCTATTCGCAGAGGCATTGCAACTTATTATTCACCAATATCCCAGTATCCCAGTGACTGCTGGGAATTTATGAAAATGCTTGCAAATTTTAAATGGTTGAAAATGAGTTATTTGCTATTTGTCATACACTGGCCTCCTTTTTGGAGGCATATCTCACATACAAGTTTCAGTCATTGAGTCCAAGAACAAAAATTATGCCATATGACTATTCACACAGCCTGAGTGACTGGGAACCAAAGTGAGCCATTTGTGAACAAATTGCATTTTGGAAATTATTTATCTGTACTAACTGGCAGAGATTTATAAACATGACTTGAATTGTGCATGTTTGGAGCAAGTCAGTACTTTTCCCTAATGCTTTTCTTCTTCTGTCTAAGAATCTCATTTTCGATTAGGATACATGATATATAAACACATAAAATTTTAGTCTCTTGCCTGTGCCATTGGGAAAAAAAAATCTTCAAAATATGAGCAAGATATAACCAATAGAGTAATGTCTTTCTGCTCCCACAAATAACCTGGCATGTGAAGACACTGCCTCGTTCATCTCAGATGAATTTGGTATTTGAAATTTAATGAGCTTTAGAATGATGATGGCTGAAATACTAACATTTCTATTTGACTGTTTTTTAAAGCCTGCAGAAAAGGTGTGTATGAGAGATGGCCACATTTGAAAAGACTAGGAAAACCTGGAGTAAGAAGCAATTTATAAGTAGGATGAGCCTGCAAGATGAGTGGAGCTTGGGAATATTCCCTTCCCTTGATTTCACATCTTCAGTCCCTGCTTATGAATATTGAATCCTTTGACTAGTTGATGAATGATTCATCAACACAAGCACACACACAGAGCAAAACAGGGAAAATGTTTGCTTTCATGACTTTTGTTTAACCACTGTTTTGCTTGAGACAGAACAGAACTCAGGGTGCACGGGGGGATTGCCAATGAGGGGCAGCTGCTGCAAGTCCCATGGCAAGTTTGGTTTGAAGGGTACTTCACCTTCCATGAATGGCTGGTGGCTTTTGTGCTCTGATGGGCAGACTATGTGAGGAGATTGGTTTCACTCAGCAGGACTCTGATCCTGTTATCCTCCTCAGAGAGCTTTGCAGTGTAGCACAACCCAGGGTGCCTTTTTGATAATGCATTTTCTTTGCAGCACAGTTGTATCGTATCTCTGTCTTAATAATCTCACTCATTACTTGCAGAAAAAGGTAGAGGTGTCCTATGAACTCTGGGCTGGGATAGAACAAGCCCTTTAATCTTTTCAGTCAGCTCTTGAAGAAACTACTGCAGGCCTTCAAGAGGGAAAGCCTCTCCATGCAGTCCAGTTCTAGCCCACAGCAGTTCTCCTGAAGGACTGGGGATGAGGTGGGGATAAGTGGGGTCAAGGACACATCCTACATTCATGGCTGAGCAGCTGTATCACTACAAATAAGGCAAACTTCTCATTCACCTTCTCCTCTAACCTGTGAGATGGAGTCCAGCATTGGCAATGTATCCTCCAGAAGGAGCCATGGAAAATGCTCCCCTTGCACAGGTGTGTGTGGTATCCTGGCATGGGAGAGTGACCTCTGCCATGAGACAGAGGTCAAGACCACTTTGCTGGGGGAAGTGAGGCAGCAGCCTTCTATCAGAGGGCCATGGGTTGTGCTTGGCACTTCACAGCTGCAATGAAGGAGCTGGGGCTGGGAGGTGGTGGCAGGGCTGTGTCTGTGTCACTGCTGGCAGACAGGAGCTGTGCTGCCTTCTCTGCAGCTTAATGTCTGCTCCTTCCCCAAACCACCTTTAGATGGGGGTAGTGATAGTTACCCACCATTTGGGAAGAGAGACAAACCAGGCTGTGGGAAGAGTAAGGAAAGGAGTAGTCAGTCCAAAGAGCAGGGAGCATCTTAGGAGGGAATCTGGTATTGCAGCCCTGAAACAAAGAAGATACTGAAACCAGATGCTTGTAGAATATAAGGTCAGTCAGAGGAAAACTGGGAGATGTTTTAACAGGGAACATATAGAAAAGAGGAACATCCATTCAGGAGAGAAAATAAAGAAGTTGATAAAAACTGTTAAGGCTTCTCTGCCTTTGAAATCCTTGATTGTGCAGATGGGGGTCTGCTTACCCTGCTGCTGCTGGCACCATTTCAGTAATGGCCACAACACTCTGTGTGTAGCTGGAGAAAAAAAAATAATAGAACAATCTGGAAGTAATGAGTCAAGGATAATGTAAGATGACAGTAATTAATTCTTTGAAATACAATTCCACAGGAGGGGAAAAAGAAAACAAGCAGAAGGAGGGTTGGGAATGATGCCAGATGGGAAGCCCAGGGGACAATTCTAGGAGCATACAAACTTGAAATCATTTGGAAATCCATGCACATTCTTAGAGGGGAACCAAAGCTGGGCTGAAAGTTCCTAGTAGAACATTTGAATTTGTAGGTTAGATTGCCTGTTTTGCTTGGGAAGCATGACTTTACTGTAGATCTCTTCTGTTTATCACCTTCCAATGAGTGTTCATTTATTTTGGTTTATAAAGGAAGTTTCTGGGCATAAAGAAGCAGAACTCTGTCTGAAAAATACTGCACTGGCAAATAGCCTGGCTTCCTGCTCCTGCTCTCCTGCTTGTTCACACTGTGTGTGTGTGTGTATTAGCATGCTAGTCCCTAAATCAGTCTGATATCCTGCCCATTTAGACATCTTAAACATACATTTATTTTAGAAATTGTAACGAATCTTTTTAATACAAATTTTTGAGACTGTCTTTTTGGTGACAGTAGAGAGCTGCTAGAACCTAACAACTGGGTATAGAAGCAGTGAGCAAATGCAGTGAAGCAAAGTCTCAGACATTTCAGGATTTTGAATTTTTGCAGGCTCCATCAGCAGTGACTCATGTCCTGCTGATTTCTAAGTTTAAAACCTTCCTCTACAGCTTCAGAATCAACAAAGGATTCAGGAATTTCCATCCCTATTAGTGATGCCTTAATTAACCATGAATGAGACTGAGCTTGGAGGCTCAGGATTTAGCACCCATGGTCATGGGCTCTGCTGCAGGTGCAAAAATCTGAGTCAGTCCCTGTTTATGGCTTTGGGGTCCTCACTGCTCTGAGACCATGTTTCATTCCTCTGTGGAAGTGAACAATGGTTTCTATGAATTTCATGTATACCTATATACACCAAGGTTCAAACTCCTGAATCTGGAAGAGCTCAAGGCAGCATGTACAACAACCCTTGCTCTAAATTGTCAGGGAGGTTTGGTACAAGCCTCTATCAGCCTCAGTATTCAGACCCCTTAATTTAAACTAAAGGAGTCTCTCTAAGGGTTGGCAGCAGCAGCAACATGCTGTGATTTGCAATGCAGATCAGCTGCCAGAGGCTGAAATAACACACTTTACAAGCTATTTATTTTTGGCCCTCTGAAATCAAGCCTCAGAGCTCACCTGTTTTTGTTTCAGAAGAATCACAAGAAATTGCATCAAAGAAGGTGGATGCTAGGAACAGAAGGAAAGCTACCCAGGCTGTGTGCACTGTGCAGTCTGGGAAAGCTACCCCCAAACCCCACAGACAGTGCAGCTCATTTTCCCTGAAAAAGCTTGGGAACACTGAAGACAGTCACATGGGGCTGGCAGGTGTCTAGTGTGGCTGTCCCAGGTACCAGAGGCATTTAGAAGACTGTACTTGGGCAGCTCAATTGCTTCTGGCACCTTTGGCTGCCCAGTGCTGGGCTGCATGGAGGTCTAAGCAATTTCCACAGCCTTGAACAGTGACTGGTCTGCATTGGTATGAAAAAAGGTGCTGCTTTCCACCATTCCAATCCCAAGGGAACTGGCAGGTGCTGGAATGGCTCAGTGCTCTCAGGCCAGCTGCTTCAGGTCAGCCTGGCCCCAGCTCCTTCTCTGGCAGCCCTTCTCCTTCCTGCACTCCCTCACTTGTCACAGGCTAATTTTGGGAGTGCTCTGCTGCTTCCCAAGGATGGGGTGTCTGAGATGGATGGTGCTGTGTGCTGCATAGCTAAAAGATCTTAACTTCAGGGAGGTCTGCAGATGTTAAAAGAATAAGATTGGGTGGGTACAGGGGCTCCACAAGTTTGTTTTCAAGGTGATGCTCACTCAACTATCAATTCCAAATGCTGAAGGCAAAAAGGTGACTTCTGGCCCTCTTTGTCCACCACTATTCCCTGGGTATCATCCTTTCAGGCATGGCATGGCATGGCTCACTGTTCCCCTCCTCATCCCACCTTGTTTTCCTCTCCCCAACACCAGTCACACACTCTTGTTCCTTTTGCTTCCCAGGCTATTTTAACATCAAATTTCAGTTTCAGCCTATAGACAGAATATCCCTAATTCCTTCATACAAATGGTGGGAAATGTAGCCTTACCCCATACAATCTCTTCTCTCAAAATCATCAAAGCTGGTGGCAGCATCACTCTCCTGTATCCTGCCTGCAGGTTTTGCTTTTTCACAGATGGAGTTTTCATTTAATCAAGCTCAGACTGAATGAAAGCAGCACTAATAATTAAACAATGGCCCATCTGGTGCATTGCAAATATCTACAACACTGGGAGATTAATATCAATTATATCAGAAGCTGGAGGGATGCAAGAACCTGCAGAGATACACTTTTGGGTTGTGTTGGAAACCAGGCAGAGGAAGAGTGTATTATAGAGTGGTGGGATCTCTGGGCAGGGAGCAGCAAGCTTCTGATCCTGTTGCCAGCTGTGATGCCAATATTCTTTGAGCAGCTGGTCAAGCAACATCTGTGAAGGTTTTTTCAGGTGAAAGCTGGGGCAAATTTGGTGTGTAACTCTCAGTTGTAGCTTTGGAAGCACATCCTGTGTTCCTGTACCTTCCTCCACTATAAAATCCTTTCTTCAAAACATGCTTTAGGAGCTGTGGAGAAAAGTATCTATAAGGACTACAGATAAAACCTGCAGTATCTGGTTTGAAATCCCTATTTGTAGTGTTTCAGTTCAGTGTGGTGTTTCTTGGCCCAAATCCAGAAACTCTCCCTTTATCAGCTTTAGTTCTCTCTCTCAGCTCATAATTGTGAGCATGCTAATTTGGAAACCAGATAATTTTTTCTACATCATGCCTCATCCCACTGACACAGCCCAAGACATCCCAGGTTTCTTATGTGCATCATGTTGTAGCAGCAGCTGTCCAGAAATCCAGGAAGGCTGATTGCTGTGGTGGCACATAGCTGATTTCTGGCACATGTGTGGCACATGTGGTGCTGGAGCTGTGCAGATGAAAAGAAATTATTTTTGGACATGTTGATTTTCACCTTTTGACTGTGGTGGCAGCTGTGGGTGTGTGTGCAATTTAATCATGGCAGGGCATCTCACTGGATTTTCTTATGAGACCATGAAGAAATGGGACTAGAATTTAAAAAAAAATGAATAAATAAAAAAGAGAAACCAGCTCTGTTATGTTGTTTTTAAAGCAGCTGGCTTTATCAAGGTGAGGAGTTGTGTGCAGTAAACACTGGGTGACGGTGATGAATAGCTATTCAATCAGAGATGGAAAAGTGCCACCTCACTGGAAGGAAGGAAAACCTGTGTCTGTGCTAGAAACAGTGACTATAGGTTTCTTATCACATTTGTGAGTTTCCTATTTTCTACATTTAGCTTTCTGCAACAATTAAAGGTCACAAATGTGGTTTCTTGAGCAAAAGTTCCCTGCCTCAGACCCCAGCTGATAATACATGCTGGTCCTTTTTCCCCTGAAAGGTAAAACTGATTTTCAATTACAAGTCGGTGGACTATTTGCTAGAATGGGAATTAAGGCAATCAGAAGCCAATACTTTTTTCTTCCCTTACTAGATTTCAGAAATCATTTTGGCTTTGGGCTGAGTAAATCCAATGTCAGGCACATTGGCCTGCTCAGATTTAAAGCTGCTTTGGCCAGATGGAATAAAGCAAGGGTGGGAGAACTGACTTGGAACAAATAGAAACCATCCCAAATCCTCAGACTTAATCAGCTTGGCTTGACAGGGTTGGAGGCTAGCAAACTGTTTAAATGAATAAATATTTTACATTTCCTCACTCTGGAAAGTCTCCTTGGAAGTTTCCTGTCCCAGATGAGGCTTTAGGGTACATCTAAGCTTCTAATGGGAATGCTGCTCCCCTCACTGGAGAAATGGTTTCAAGAGAAGGTCACACACCTTTGTGCTGCTCAGTGCAAGGATGGGGTCCAGGTACAGCCTCTCATACACCTGCAAATGGTACTAAAAGAAAGGGGCTTTGGACTCAGTTCTGCCATCTGCAACTTATTCTGCTCCATGGAAAAGGACTCATTTTTGAAGGCAGCTGCAGCCCTGGGGAAGATGGGTCATGTTTGCAGGCTGTGGAGCTGCCAGCCCTCTTGTGACACCTGTGTGCATTAGAGAGAAGTTGTCCTTGACTTGACACAGAGGGATTTGAATGTGGCTGGTTTGTTCCTCTGGAAGTCAGACTTCCTGCTCCCCAGTCTGTGATGGAAAAGTCTCTCCTTTTGGTCTATTATCTTCTCATCTGTAGAATTATTTTATTTATTTAATTGCTTTGATTTTATTCTGTTTATTTATTTTTTTAAGTCCATCAGAAAGATGAGAAAGAACAGTTGAATGCCTAGAAAACAGGAAGGAAAGGAAACTAAAGCTCAAATACTGGTTAGCAGAAATGTTTTCTCCTTTGTGCTATAGGGTGTTCCTGAGAGTAAAAACTGAGCAGGAAGTTGTAGATGAGGAAGCTCACAGAGAGCTGACATTATCAGAAGCCTTCCAGATTTAGGACCATAAGAAAGAAAGAAATGAAATTGACCTTGTTGATGCCTTGAACCTGTACAAGGTTGTGTGAGATTTTTGGGTGAAATTTCTTGTAGAACTGACACAAAGCAGGAAGAAGGTCTCATATTTGCTCTAGACTAATAGTATAGATCTGAATGGGTTAATTATTTTCTGCTGACCTCATCAATCTTAAGTCAAATTGGTGCTCTCAACCACTTGAGGGTAAGGCAGAGATGGGATTAGATGGAATGGTAGCCACCTCTGAAATAAGACTTGGGTATGGTACAAGCCATCCTGATCTTGTTTACACATCTGTCCCCTTGTAAATTCTACATTTTTATTTTTATTGATGCTTTTACAGTTTGACAAATATTTTTCTATGAAGAGAAACATAATTAACTTAAGTAATTTATATTAATCAGAAAGGGGAAGACTCATGCAAAACGGGTAATTTTGCACTGAACAGATCGAGTAACCTAATGAATATAGATGATGCTGATTTATGTGTTTACATAAAAGTAGCACCGGGCTGGGGGGGTGGAGGGAGAAAACAGGCCAGGAAAATGGACTGTTAAATGATGTTCTATGATTTCTGTGGAGTCCTGCTCAAGAAGTGTTTCAAATGTAAATGCAGCTTTTCAGTGTGCTTACTGGGACTAAATTGCTCAGAACGACAAAGCAAGACATTATGCATTCACTGTTTCTAAATGATGGGCTGACCCTCCATCCCACAAATGAGCCACATTGTTAAGCGTTTCCACTCATTCACTTCACTGGGGTTTGTAGGGCAAGGACACATTTCTATCAGGGAGAAGATGCATTTTGCAAAAGCTAATGTCAAGTTCACTACCTTCTTTCTAGGACTTGCATCAAAAAGGAGTAGGAGAAAACAGTGTTGAAATGTCAGCCTCATGGAATTAATGACAAAATACCCATGGTGTTCAGAGGTGACAGACTCCAGGAATGCCCTGGATAACTGTACAACCATAAATGGAGGGGAACTATCCTTAATGTCATTAGGTGCCCTAAAATGTGCATGTTGAAGGCATTGTGGGTGTGTGCATAATGAAAAGCATCTTGGTCTTTTCTGGAATTGCTAAAATCTATACAACAATTGATTTACCTTCAAAGACATTCTTAGCTTAGCATCTCAGACCTGGCACAGGCACTTGAAACCTCAGGGGAAAGCTAAGAAAGTCCTGATGTACCCCCAGCAGCTGCACAATGGACTCTCATGTTTCTTGTTTCTCCTTAAGTGAAAGAGGTAAATCCAGGCACAGGGGTTTCCTTAGCTTCACATCTCCAAGAGGAGTCACTACCGCCAATATTCAATGCCCTTTTATCAGAACCTGTTACAGCTCTGAACAGAGCAGTCTCAGATTCACAGCTTTGTTTGCTCAGGTTGCCGAACACGACTAGATTTTGGAGTCATATTTTATTAATCTTTTAAACAATCAATAATGAAGAGGAATAAACTTTGTTGGAAAGCTCCTTTTCTCCCAGAGGCTTTCAGAAAGGTTTGCAGACTGCCTGCAGGGAGCACAAAGCGGCCGTTTAACAGAGAGCAGCCTGATGTGTGCTGGAAAGTAAATGGAAAATATCACTCGCTACTTCATCTTCAGCAGAAAATGGGGGGAGATGAAATATAATGATTCTGTAATGTTTCTGCAGGCATTTGTCCAAAACTGCAAAACACCAATACTGCTGTTGTGAAGGATGGGGCTTGAGTGGTACCAAAGTAAATTCAGCTTTAACAAAACCAGCCCATTTGTTGCTTTTAAAGTGTGTTGCCTGCCCTTGCTGGTGTGGGGGTACTGCAGGTATGGATGCTTTTCCTTCAGCAGCAGGCATCAGGCAGCACGGAGGTGGGCACCTCCAGGGGTTTGATGTGAAAACAGAGCAAGCATTTCTACCTGGAGTGGTTATTAAGCACAGGCACCAGGTGCTTTGTGCAAGGTTTGCACCTCTGTCAACAAAATGCTACCATCCAGACTAGATGTTTTCTAAAGATCAAGCCAAAGATCATTCACAGAAACGAATCAGGAAAGCCCTAATGTCTCTATGATGGAGAAGGCTGGACTAGGTGAGCAGATTTTGTTTTCTTTCCAGCTCTGCCGTTTGCAAAATGCTTCACAGTTCAGGTTCATAGTCCTGATTTTCGGATTACAAATTGTTTTCTCCCAAGAGAGGGATCCATGCCAGTGCTTAATTTTCAATACCATTTGCCTCAATGTTGCAGTTCAGGCTTTTCTGCAAATACGTACTAAGGATTGCCCATTTTTGTTTGAGTCTCAAAAAGCTGCTGAGCAGTTTATTCAAACAATTCTAATGAATAATAAAATAAAAATATTACTCACAAGCAGAGAGCAAGTCTGGAAATCTTAATTGAAAAGCTTTTTAAAATTATAAATGATTGAAAGACCTCATGGCTTTTAGGGATCTGAGCCACCAGGATATATTTCACTGTCTAAAGCCTAATATTGTTACTGATTATGCTTTACAGGGAGTTATAAGAGGCCCTCTCTGTCTGCTAAGGTCTTTTATATCCCTTATGTTAAACATGGGAGACACCTTGAAAGAATGAGCAAAACTAGCACACAATGGGAAGTAAACACTGGCAACTGGGACAGTTAAATTACTGTGGGAGCCACAGTAAGTGCACACCTCTTTCTGCACTCTGCAGGGTGTCTTTATGGAGATTTAATTCCAGTTGAAGTAGATCTCTTCCATTTGCACCCTGGAAAGGTGAAAACCTTCTGAATCTAGGCGAAACCTGAACTATTGCTCTGGTACAAGTCATGCCACGTCAAGTGTCTTATTGCTGTTATCATTAGTACTAAATCTGTTCCCTTCAGGCTGAGCAATGGTTTGGAGTGAGCAGTTATCCAAGGGAACCTCAGAACCACCAGAATCCTTGGCACAGAAATGGAGGAAAGTACCAACAGTGCATTCAATGCTTTGTGGTTTGTGCACACTTGCAGACATCCCGGAGGATTGCCGCTCTTTGTTTCGCTGCTTGCCATCTTCAACCAAGAATGAAAGAGCCCATGAAAATAGAGAATAGCAGTCAGTTTTCCAACAGCATTTATCTTCTCCTGGTCCCCTCTTTCTGCCTTTCAGGGAGCCCATCACTGGTGCTGAGCTGCAGGTGAGTGGTGCTGTCTGGGAGCAGCTCGAGCCCCGCGGCAGCCTCCCACGCACGGCTGAGGTGGCACAGTTTGAAGGGTGCTCTGCTTTCCTACACAGGAGTGGGGGTAAGGCTGACTGGTGGGAGTTGAAAAACCTCAGCTCCTGGTTTGCTTTTCAGAATAAGTTTTGATTAGATAATTGCTCCTGTAGAGGCCCAGCTGCATTGCCTGAATTCAGATTTATTTCTTTTTAAACACTGCCACCTATTTCTGTTTCTCTTTCCTCCTTACCATGGGTTTACTTGTTCTGTCCTTGAGTATCTCCACAGCTGAGGTGGTGTCTGCATCACACTGACTCCTTCTGGTGTTGTCTGTCCTCCACACTACAAGTACTGGTAGCCAGGAGAGACAATAAAGTGATTTCTCATCTGAAGAGAAGAGCTAAACAGCAGGGCTTTTGAATTCCAAAGTGCTTTGTCTACACCAACATTGCAGATGACAAGTGGTAGTTTTTATTTTCTAACCTGAGGGAAAGCTGCCTGCCTGTGCTGAAAGGGACATTCCAGCCATTGCATGCCAGGGACCATGCTGTGCCCAGAAGTGCACAGTCTTATTTCTGTAGAAATACTGCTTCATGCTATAGCCCAATAAACAGTCAGATGTGTTCCCAAAAGACACAAGAAACCCTTGGCTGATAGGAAAACTTCAGGGTTACAGTGTTTTGGTGTCTCTCTTTTGCATGTGGCATCTAGTTTTTCCTGTTACTGAAGAACTGTGAAATAGGGGCCATATTTGAAGATCTGTGATCATGAACCGTCTGCTGGAATTGTGTCTACCTTGCTAGATGGGCAACTTCAGTCAAATTTCTATAAAGAAAAAGGTGGCAAATATTAGCAAAAAACATTTTCCCTGAGGTAATGGTACCACTTACACTGTGCCTTTTAAAACACATTTGGCAGAAAAGTACAAACAATTTCACTGTCATGGTTTTAGCTGATTTTGATCTTGCTAAGACTTTACACTCACCATCACAGTTCAGGAGTAGATCTTACATTATTGTGCAAATATGAGCAAACATTTACATCATTTCAATTTCCAGATAAAAAATGCGACACTAAATGAGCAAATTGGTAAACTCGAGGTTAACTCTACACTGGAGTTCAGGTATTTTGTTGTATACCTTTGCTCCCCTAAAATGTGCCTTCCTCTTTCCTTGAATTTGCTCTTCCTCTCTTATATTCTTGTACACTGTCCTCATGAACTATTGAACAGCTAACACATTCCTTACCTGAGGGATTTCACTCATGCAGTTAAATTGTCCCTATGTTCCTAAGTTTATGGAGCATTTTGAAGCTTTTTCTTGAAAGAAAACGTTTTTCCTGAAGCTATTTCTGGAGATAGGATCATGCCAAAATGACCTTGACTTTGAAGACACTTCTGAGTCCAAAAGTTACTAGAGTTAAAATGCACTAGAATAAAAAAGCACCTGGCTCTTTGGTCAGGAAATCCAAAACTTTGATGTTTGGCTACAATGTGTGCATTTGGAATCCTTTTCTGTCCAGTGTCAATGCTGAGGATCCTGCTGTTACGCAGTGGTTGTCCACAGAACATGCACCAGTAACTCCTCTTTTTTCTGTTGTTTAATATCTAGAAAAGCTGAGAAACACAATGAATATTTCCAGATAGTTACTTTCCCATGAAAATAATTGCTATTGCTGGCACAGGGCTCCTTGGCATTGCTAGAAGGCTCTGTGTGATTTGGGTAAGGCAAGAAACATCCCTGTCACTCAGAAGATCATGTGCAAGGATCTGCAACAAAACAAGGAAAAGCTGGAGAAGTTATTGTGTTTCTATTTTTTCAATAGAAAACTGACTGCTAAAATGGTCTCTTTGTAATCAAATGGAGAACACATTGTTTTTGTTGCTTTCAGTTGTAAGGATCTCATGATTACTATGAAGTGAGCACAAAAAATATTTTTTTTTGTGGTGATCAGATGCCCTTTTATGTTAGTTTCTCCTGCGCTGTTTTAAAACTATACCTGCACCTAGCACTTCACCTAAAAGGTGAATTTTAACTCTGCATGATGGTAAAACAGGAGCATAATGGTAAAACAAAGTTCTTATCATTGCTGTCAGATGCCCTTGAGCAGCTGTAAACTGGAGGTGGAGTTGTGGTGGGTGAGTGGCTTTTGCCACCAAAGAAGACAGGCTCAGCCAGGACTGAATGGGCAATGCATTCATATTCCCATACCATTACTCAGATATTCTCAGACTATTAGGCAGGGGAAATGAATTTAAAATTGAATACTCTTTAGTACAGATTCTTGAAATTACTTTTATTAATCAACACTGATTTTTAAAACATTTTTTACATAATAATTTTTGCTGTTAAAGAGAGTAGCAGGGAACCTAACAAAGGCTTGGGAGCTAATGAATATAATTTTGCACTCCACGTGTCATGGCCCAGAAGCCAGGCTCTGACAGATTTCTTTATTGAACCTTCAGTCAGGCTCTCTGTGAGAGTCATTCTGTAAATGAGGGTTTGTAAGCCGTGACCAGGGAAAGGGTTCATTGTCCATAACAGTGGATGGTTCGAGGGTCTGATTAATGGTAGTGAACAAACTCTTTCACCTTCAAGGTCACCAATTCAGGTTTAGCACAGTCTGAGAGTGACAGCAACTTTACTTCTCAGGAAGGGACACAGCTGTAAAGGGACAAGAATGACTGACAGAAACTCATGTGGCAAATGACACCACAAAAACATACACTGGGGACAAGAGGGAGGACTCTCACATCTCTAGGGATGTCTTTTGTGAGGGTTTAGCTAGTCTGGTAACCTTCCCAGAGCTCAATGGTTTTGGAAGGCTCTGCAATGCCTGTGGAGAAGAACCTCTCACTATGGGGTCTCTTTGGGGAGCTTAAATGGACTCATTAGCTAAACTGGGTCATTTAAGTACTGTCCCAAACTCGAGTCCTGGGAAGACTGAGGAGCATTGGGTGACACTGAGAAGTGTTTCTGCCGTGCTGTGTGTAATGGGGCACATGAAGTTTTGTGCATGGAGTGCATGAGCTTTTACCACTTCCTTGGCAGGGATATTTCCTATTTCCTGCTGGTTTTGTGTCTGTTCCTGGCTTTGGTATCTGTCTGTAAGACTGCCAGGACAGAAGCTGTTTCCAGCAATCATACAGTGCTTGGATCATTGAAGAGAGCTGAACCTCTTTACTGCCTCTGATTGCTATTAAAAATGCAACATGTTGTGCAGTGGATGAGGAGGAGACAATTTCACTGATGCTGCTCGTGCTGACTCTATTTTGTTGAAAGATTTCAGGAACTACATTAAGACTGCCAAGAAGGTGTGACTGCAACAAATGTTCCAAGTTTGGTTTGTTACAAGCATGTAGAGCTTGTGAAGATTTGTTTGTGAAATGAGAGATTGGCCCTGATGAAATCAAAGTATTCCATCTTTAAACTGATTAAAGCATACTTCCTGGGCTAATTGGTGAGTTAAGAATCCCCTGGAGATTAGGAGGGAGAACTACATGCTTGTATCAGTGATATGACCAGATGTCAGTTGAGGTGGGAAGACCAAATAATGATCATGCCATGAAGTGGATCTGTAGGAACAGGGAGAAGAGTGTGATGAGCCAGTTTATTGCTGATTAAGCATCAGCTAATCATGCCATTAATCAGAAAATCAAAACCAGACTGCTGCATGATAGGGTCAGTGCACTAATTCTTATTAGCAGCAAAGGGAAAGAAGGGTGAGGGTGACTGGTGTGCCTTCCTCATAGTGCTTTCCAAGTAGCTTGGCAGGCAAAATTGAATTTTACTTTGTTTGCAAAAATTATTCTTCACAATGATATTTCCTTATGCTTCCCAAACACTCTTTACTGTGTACCTTCAAAGTACATGATAAGTTTCATTAATTTACCTTCAAAACATGCTCTACTCTGCTTAGCATCTCCTTGTGTTTGCTCTTGCACCACTTGTCCATGTTATTATGGAATTTAGGACATGAATGGCAAAATGTGAGTTTAACACTGCAGCACTCACAACTGGAATGGACTGTCAACTGCTAATTATTCACTGGGAATGTTCATGGAAAACTGTGAATAACACATCTGAGTGTTTTCCAATCTGCCTCTGGAAGTTTCATAGGTACCAAAATGGTGGCATTCATTGTGTGATTTATTTGTTGTGAAATGTTTACTTGGCTCTGCTCCCATGTCTGTACCTCCAAGCCAACAGCTGTAGGATCCTAGCAGACTTTCTTGTGAGATATCCAGGGCTTCCTTTTTCAAATTTGTCCAGCAAATAGAGGAAAACCAGCTTTTTTTTCCTGACAGTTCAGTATTTCCAGCCTCTGTTTGATCCCAGAAGCCCAGAAGCATCAGAAAAACAAAAGCAAATGAACGGAGAAGGGATTCCTTAAAAGTGATCTTTCTCAAACAGAAGTCATTGGTAATCAATCAAATCCAGTCGATGCCTGTGTGCTGTTCTGCAGGAAATCACACTGAACAGTTCTAACACTCCCTTTGGGATCCTGCCAGTTTTAAAGCCTCCAATGAAACCTCAGGTGAGCACCTAAGGGTGAAGTGGAATCAGTCCTGACATTTTTCCTGAAACGTTTCTTCCATATGGCTGGAAGTAAAATGTGTGCTGTCGGGATCCTGCAGCAGCCCTGTGAGAAACCTTTATTTAAGGAGACCTGTGGACACCCAGTGCTGTGCTGTCAAAACTGAGGCTAACCCTGTGTAGCCCTGCTGTCAGCTTGAAATACAGACCTCCTCTTGCCTCTTCAGTTATTGAATACTCCGTGAGGACTGTCAGCTCTGGCTCTCTGGGGTGGCTTTCAGAGTTGCCGGTTCTAAAGTTTTAAAGCAGCTAAAAAAGTTTTATAGTAACATTCCAGTGCCTAATGGTATCCTATGGGAAAGCTGGGGAGGGACTTTATACAAGGGTGTGGAGTGATAGGACAATGGGTGATGGCTTTCCACTGAGGGTAGGCTTGGATTAGACACTAGGAAGAAATTCTTGTTCTGTGAGGGTGTCACTGGCACAGACTGTGGATGCCTCATCACTGGAAGTGTTCAAAGCCAGGTTGAATAGGGTTTTGAGTAATCTGGTTTAGTGGAAAGCAACCCTGCCCATGGCAGGAAGGTTGGAATTTGGTGATCTTTATGGTCTATTCCAACAAACCATTCTACAATAGGAAACTATCACTGAAATACTGAGTTTGGTCTACAGTCAGAAATCTTAAAACTTTGGGGGATATTTAATATTTTTGGCTCTGGTTAATGAGAATTTTGTGTACTATAGCAGTCATGTTTTCACATGTCTCAGCAACTACAAAAGCCAGAGAGACTAGAACAATAACAACAACAACAAGAGATCCTCCCTGAATTCCAGGAAATGAAGCATTGAGTAAAGCACTGGTTTTATAAAAACTGGTCCTTGTTTTGGCCAGGATGGAGCTAATTGTCTCCAAGGTAGGAAGTATGGGACTGTGATTTGGATTGGTGCTGGAAACTGTGTAACACAGGGGTGTTTCTGTTATTGCTGAGCACAGCTCACATGAGTCAAGACCTCTTCTGACTCTCACCCCCTCCGACCCACGAGTGAGCTGGGGATGCACGAGGAGCTGGCAGGAGAGCCCTCCAGGACAGCTGATCCCAACTGACCAAAGGGACATTCCAAACCACAGGGCATCTTGCACAGCACATAGAGCTGGGGAAGCAGAAGGAAGGAGGGGACATTCAGAGTGATGGTGTTTGTCTTCCCAAGTCACTGTTTTATGGGATGGAACCCTGCTTTCCTGGGAATGGCTGATCCCCCACCTGCCAAAGAGAAGAGATGGATAAATTCCTTGTTTTACTTTGCTTGGGTGTGTGGTTTTTTGCTTTACCTATTAAACTTATCTCAACCCACAAGTTTTCTCACTCTTCCAGTTGTCTCTGTTGTCCCACTGGGGGTCCTGAGTGAGTGGCTGTGTCCTGCCAGGGGTGTTAAACTCAGGGCTGTTCTTTCTCTGGAGACTGCCCTCGTATATGTTGGGTTCTCTGTTTCCAGTGTGTGCTTGTCAAAACATTTCACTCTTCCTTTCCAGCCTGTGTGGTGACTCAGGATGATGCCAGCTCCTCCCTGCCCCCCTGCCTGGTTTTGATTTGAAGAGCTTAACTCTTGTAGGTAACAGAGGTTTCTCTGCCTAAAGATGCCACCCATAACAGGGAAATAATCTCCTGAAATGGAAAGGGGACATTAGCCTGGGCTTTGACATGTCAGATCTGAGAGGAGAGCGTAAGTGTTCTGTCAGCAACCTCAGGCAGAGCTGGGCTGGCAGGGTTGCCATGGCAATTAGCTTGTTTATCACATCAAGGTCCCCATAATCAAACAGCAGAGGATGTAATTTAGAGAGCATTGAAGGTAAAATATGTTTATCTGTATGTATTAAGTGGCAAGAAAATGGTCAAGCAATCATAAAAGTAGTGTTACTTTGGACCTTGGTTTGAGTGGAGTGAAATAACTTATAAAAGCTGAGTTTTATTGCATAAGACAGTGTTTGCCTAAGAAATATGTATCCACTTGTTAGATGATCCAATTATACAAATAAGCAGATTGGAACTATGAGATATTAACAGATGGATGCTTAAAATTGTAATTCTTTAATTCTTGAGCTGTTATTGAGATAAGAACAACTCTGTGATATGCAAGCTCCTGTACAAATTTACCTGGTTACAAAGTGTAGCAGTATCAGTTTAATTTTGAAAAGAAGAAATAGGTTTTATTGAAAGAAACAGGCATCAGTTTGTATGAGATGTCTGCAGTAATCACTGACCTGCTTAACTAGACTTTAAAGGTCAGGCCACATGTTATTGGAAAAATCATTCCCTCTGGATGCACAGAAATTCTCGCACTTCACCTAGGACTGGAGGTTCAGCAGGTATAAAGGAACAAAACCAGGAATATTACTTAGCCAAGCATGGGAGCTCTTGAGCAGGGAAATCCAGAGGCCCCCAGCCTTCCTACAGGCACTGGAAGCCCAAGTGTCTCTGCAGACTCTGCCTCCCCCTGCAAATGGCCTTTGTGCTGTTTATGGACTGGGCCTTTGCACATATCTTTGGAAAGCTTCAGAAACAGAGAAATGACCATACACGAGAGAAACTGGAAGTTTACAGTCAGGGTCTGCTGTGGCAAAAATAAGCCTAAAATATGCACCAAAATATAATGTTATAACTGAGTAAATTATATGCTTCAAAAAATCCCTGCATACATATTTAGCAAGTGCTGGCTATGAATTTACTCACACCATACTGTGTATATTTGAGTGACTGGAACAATTCCTGAGGTTAATTACTAAACTAACCAAAGGCCTTGACTCATTTGGAATTGATGGAGAGAGCTGCACTTACTCCTCAAATTTATCAAGTAAACACAATTATGCTGGCCCTGACACATGGCTTGACTAATAGCACAGGCCACTGGAGTAGAACACCCTGCCTTGGCATGTGTCTCTCAGCCTCAGAAACTGTCACACACCATGAGATGAGAGCTGGTGCACGAGGGAAAGCAGTGCCCACCCACTGGGTATTCCCCCCAATGCCATATTTTTAAATTACACTGCATTACTGGAAATCACAGAAAAATATGACATGCTCTACCCTGGAAGCTTGGGGTCTGTCTGCAGATAATTCTCTCTAAGTGGTTTTCTGTTTGTAGAATACACAGCAGTCTAGTTGGCTGCAGCAAGCAGGACAATTAGCAAGAACACAAAGCATTGAGGTCTGAGATGGTGTCTGAGCCAGCTGCCAGTGAACTTCCATCAGAATTTCCAGTGGGAACAAGAGCTGAGAATAGAGAAGAATGTCTCCCAGCCATCTGAGAAGCCTGCTGCAAACTGCTGATCAGCCTTTATCTCTGCTTATCAGCCAAGGCTGGCACATGTGCAGAGAGTGTAACTGCATGTCAGTGAGCCATTGCCACAGGAATCCACAGATCCCCTCTCCAGCTTGCCTCCCTTACAAGCCATTGTTGGTGCTTCCTTCCCTTGCCTTTCACTGCATGTTTCTGTACCCTGGACAGATGTCCTTGTTCATGAGGTTTCTCCAGGAGGGACTTTCTTTCCCTAAATTGACTATCTTTTAAAGTAAGCTTTCTGCTAGACATACATAGAATCACCTGTAAACAGAGATGAAGGCAGGGCAATGAATCTATAATTTCCAAGATTGGTTGTTTTGTCATCTGAAAGCCTTTTCCACTTCTATTAATAATAATATCCTTCAAAAACGTGATGATGTTCTTCATTCATTACTAACTTAAGTGTGCAGTTACGGACATCCCCACTTAATAATGCCCTCAAATATGATTAAATCCTACTAAAACCCAATCTTATGTGTTTAACTGAAGTGGCACTAAATTTGTTAGTGCCTTAAGTGTCCCTCTAACAAATCCTATCTAAATATGGAATTATGAAGCAGAAAGTGACACCCATAGCACCAGAATGATGGCATTTTGTCCTGGTTCTGGACAGGATGGGGTTAATTTTTGCAGTAGCTGGGGGGCTGGAGAAAGTTAAGACTTTAGGTTAAGAGGGGGAAGGTTAAGACTAGAGGTTATTCTATACCACCTAATGTATTACCAGGGGTGGGGTGAAGAGACTTTTCCAGGGGCAAAGGAAGTGCATCCAAGAGAAGGGATCTTTTCCAGTTGGGAGAGGGTGGCTGCAATTAGGTTGGCTGGAGCTCTGCAGCAAGAATTTTGCATGTGAATCACTCTCTCTCTTTTGTACACTTTATTATTTACATTGCTGCCGTTACTATTTGTTTTCTTATTGCTGTTTCCAGTAAATCATTCTCATCTCAAGGTGTGATCTTTACCTTTTGTGTCTCCAATTCTTCTCTCCAGCCCACTGCAAAGGGGAAAGGGAGGGGGAGCAAGCAAGTGCCAGTGTGGTGTGGAGAGTCTCAGTGGGAACACTAAACTGGGGACTACCATCCCTAAACCAGGACATGTTCATTAACAGGGGTGTTCCTGAGCACTACCAGCTTTTAGAATGGTTTTCAATTTTTGGTTAGTCAAGGCTGCATCCTGCCTGCCCTGGAGAAATGTCTGCAGCACCCTTGACATGAAATTTCCTAAGTTCCTGTACCATTTTGGGTGTGAAGAAGGGGGTGGCAGTAGAGGTGCAGTACCAGCCTTTGGGTACCCCATCAGGTGCCAGACAGGCCCCTGGGAGCACTTGAGAGCCAGCTGGAGGGATGTGCACATGGACATGTCACTCACAAGTAGGAATGTGCCAGGTGCAGGGTGAGATGCCTATCCAGCCCTCCCCCTCCCACTGCTAGCTCTCTCTAACTGCATTTGTGATGTCCTTGTGCTTGGGCTTTGCTTTTAGTCACAAAATTTGCATGGGACAGCCCAAGTGCCATACAGTTGCCAGGAGTATCTGTTTTCAAGTGGGAAAATGGGAAATACGATTATAGAGTTAGTGTAGGAAGACTTGAGCTGAGAATTGTAGAATCACAGAATGGCTGGGGTTGGAAGGGGCTTTAAAGGTCATATAGTCCAACCCCACTGCTAATGTAGAGTAACATGTTTCTTAAAGAGAAGAAAAGAAAAGAAAGAAAGCCTGGACAGGCTTTATGATGACCCTTTTAGAGTTTGAATGTAAGTGTTTCATGTAGCAGGATTGTAGAAAAGCCAGCTCTTCATTATGTATAATGTCTGTATCTTCTGGAAGATCCAGTGCACTTAAGCAATCAAAAAGAAAATGTAATTTTGACAATTTAGAAAAGAAGAAGTAAAGGGGAAGGGGAGGAAAAAGGGTTGAAAGCACTAGTTTGCTCTATCATGGGTTTATTTTCATGTGGTTTTGTGATCACAGAAGCACTCTGCCAGACTTGCCCTTTTTTTTGTGAAATGATGTGAATCAAAGTTCAGTCATTTCCAGGAGTGAAAAGCGTTTTGTTCTCTTTAGTAGGAACCAAATTGCAGTGTGCACCAAGGAGAAAGGAAGATGAGTGAAGGTCTTGCACCATCCTAGTAAGAAGTCAATGCAGTATTTGAGGACAGTTTATCTAGGTACATTCAGCTTATGGCATAGGCACCTGTAGTGCTCTAAAGCCAAAAAGCTTAAGATCAGGCACTGAGAGAGTAATTAAAAGTGTTTCCCTTAGAGGACTACAGAGACACTAGGCTGTAGCAGGTGGCAGAAACAGAGCTAAACAAGTGTCTCTGTGCCTCCAGGAGTGCATCCTGGTGGCAGCCAGTCCTACTCACAGTGCACTGAGCCACCTGCTTCTGTCCCTGGGCAAGGTCTGGCAGCCAGCCCACAGGCAGGGAGGGACAGCACAGTGCTGAGCCTCGCTTCACTGTCTGCTGGGTCCTGGCTTGGACAAGGAGCTGCGTTTTGCTGCTGGTTTTCATGGCTGGGCCTGGTCTGCAGGCAGGATAACTCATGTTCTAAACACCTGGCTGTGTGTGTGACACTGGTGACAGCTGGATCACTGGTCCCTTCAATGAAGTCCTGCATGCCTTTGTTGACTACTGAACACCGCTGACACAAAGAGCTGTGCTTTCTCCCCAGACTTGGTAGATGTTTCCTGGCTCTAACTGCCATGAATTATTTTCCCTGAGTCTGAGTTATTCCCCCAGATCCTATGAAACTTAGGAATTCCACAGCTGAAATATCCTAATGATTCAGGGCTGTTATGATTTACAGTGCTAATTAGATTCCTCTCTGCATTATGACTGATTGTCTAATTGTGGGATAGCCTGCAATGATTTTCAACAGGATTTCTGTTTCATTCAGTGAACATGATTAGTCCAGCTCTGGGGGGTCCCTTTTGCTATATTTCCAGTCCTTAGATGGCCTCTGTGTTTGGTAGTCTGACTACAAACATTTTGTGCCAGAGCACAGGTTTGGGAGAAATTTGGATGTGCATCAACACCTTCTAATGCCCTGATTTCCTTAGCAAGGAAACCCTGACACACAATGGAAGAAAACCACTGTATTTCTAGAAAAGTACCTACTCTGGATAATCAGGAAAAGAGGGGTACTGAGTACCTCTGCAGGTAAAGCAAAGTACAGCTTGTATGGCCTTCATCTTTTACTGCCATGGATTTTGGGAGGAAACGTTCACAGCAAACACTTTAGGGACCTGGAGAAGATGGTGGACAGGGCTGTCATGATTGAATCAATGTGATGCTGCTTGGAAAAATGGATTCTGTCTGTACTGCAGCCACAGGGCTTGTGTGTGATGCTGGGCAGGGAAATTCCAACTCTGTGTTTTCCACATCTCGCCTGTGCACAATGCAAGCTGCGGAGCCTGTTGGTAAAGCAGAGGAGAGAAATCAGCAACCAGACTCAAAGCAATTAAAGTGCCTCAAAACCTAACATCCCCTACCAAGTCAGGACTTTCAAATGCAGCACCCAGCCCAGCTGGGCATTTCAGATGTAATATCTCACTGTCTCAGTTCCCCATCTCCATGGGAAGTAGTAATACCACATCAGTTCTCAAGATTTGCTGTGTATATCAATCAATTATTTTTTTCAAGCCACTCAAACATTGTAATGATGAATGTTTTAAAGAACTTATGATTAATGTTGTCTTCAGATTAAGTCTTTGCAGTGTACATAAATAAGGCCTGGGGCTGAACATAGACAAATTAAGATAAAATGAATTAGAGAACAGCTGCTTCTGGGGGGAGCCAATCCACTGTACTCTCCAGGTGGTGAGGGCACTTGAAGATGGGGTATGTGGGCATGAAATTAAAGCACATGCTTTGCCCACAAAACACTGAAGCAAGGTTGCACAAACCTCTTTTCATTGTTATCTTTGATTTTGCAACTTTTCAACCTTTTCCAATCAATGAGAGAGTTTTTAATGTATTAAATGTACCTAGGCAATGCAAAGAGAGAATTTTTTTTTTTTTGGGTGAATGAAGAACATTTAAAAAAGAAGGAATCAACCCTCTTACATAAATAAGAGTAGTAAATGCTGGAAATCACATGGCTGTTAGTGACATGCTAGTGTGGCCTTGTCATGGACTCTGTGGAGGCCACAGTCCCCTTTGAACAGCACCAACACAATATTCTTTCTTGGGTCATACTGTGTAGCATCCCTATCTGGAATTCTGCCTCCAGCCTTGGGTGTCTGTGCATCTTGGTACACTTTATTCCTGGGCAAGGAAGCACCACTCAGCCATCTTCTGACTTTTGGAGGAAGGGCTGAAGGAAAGAGAATGGAGGGGGGGTCGGTCTTGTCAATTCATACAAGTAACTTAAGGGTGAGTGTCAAGAGAATGGGACCATGGTGTTCTGTGACAGGTCAAGCAGCAAAAATCCTGAAACACAGGAAGTTTTATCTGAATATTAGGAAAGACTTTTTTACTTTGAGGATGCTAGAGTGCTGGCACAGGCTGCCCAGGAAGGTTGTGGACCCTCCTTCTCTGAAGCTTTATCAAAAGGGTTGGACTAGATAATCTCCAGGTATCTTCCAATTTGAACCATACAGTGATTCTGTGGTTCTGTGGCTGACAATCCATGTTTCCTGTCCATCTCTCTGCTTTGAAGACTGTGGGCTAAAACTGCCCTGGCTTTCTCCCCTCTGTTAAGAGTTTGGCTGTAATTTAGTGTGAGCATGAGTTGTGGTTGCCAGCAGCAATAAAACCCTGGACCATGCTTTCTGGCTTGGCTTGAGTGTCTCAGGAAGCCTCTGGTGAGGGCTTGCTGGGCACAAAAGGCACAGCCACCTCAGAGCTGGCAGCAGCTCTGAATCCCTGCAGTTCCAACACTGCAGGGGGGACAGCAGATGGGGACTGCTGCTCCTGGGGACAAGGCAGCTGAACTGGTGCTGCTGGCAGAAGGTTGCAGGGAAGAAACTCAGAATAGCTCAGACTTCTCTGAAGAGTGACCTGGGCTAGTGATGAATTAGCACACAGGAGACAGTGAACTTTTAGCCCTGAGGTTTAGTGTACATCCCCAAGGCTAAATTAGGAGGCTGTGTCACAATCCAGCTAAAGCTTAGGTGTCTTCCTTCACTTGGGTGCATAAAAAATATGGGGTCAAATCATCCAGTGGTTCTAGCCACAGAGATCCTCCACAGGATAGCAAACAGCATCACACTTGATGGGGGCTTCAGGCTTTTTTTCTGCATGAATGCTTCTGCTATAGCTCCTCCTGGGAGACCAGACCCAGAACTAGCAGTGGATTTCTGACTCTCATCCCCTGCCCTGCAGTATGCACCATCTTGCTGCACAATACCTGAGCACTCCTTAGCATAACTAGTACTTTGCTGTGGAGGGAATCCAGTCTATACTAAATTACAGGTTGGCCAATCTGAGCTTGCCAGTTCAGTTGGAAAACAAACAACCTCATCTAATTTCCTGCATGTATGTTTTTTCTGCATGTTCTTTAGCTTTGCCTTGGCATTTCAATAGCAACAGGAGACTATTAGCTTGTCAAGAATGGTCTATTGCATTGACATTATCTCTTAATTACACAATTACTTTGTTATGTACTGTAGTATGAGCAATAAAACATTTGAAGTACTTCAAGCAAATACAGTTTTAAAGGTTTGAAAGAAAAAAGACACAATCCAAACTACCTGCTAAGTTAAGTACTTTTCTTTCCCTCTCCTAATAGATTAAGGAATTAATTGTACAATTAGTGCTAGAAAAGGTGCAGGTGAAATGATTGGCAAAGTGGTGCTCTTTGTCTTCTTACACTGATAGACACATCAAGAGAACAGGGCTGCTTTACATCACTCCTTGTCCTATCAGCATGGGATCCCTCAGAAATTAGCTGGACCCAGTGCAGCACATGCCACCACCACGGCTGGAGGCATCCTGACCATGCCCTGCATCTGCTGGCTCTGCTGTGCCATCAGGGAAGTGCTGGCCTGACCACACTCCTGGGTGCTATGGGGTCCTCTCCTAGCACCAGGTCCAAACCCGGGGTTCAGCACTGGGTTTTCACTTCAGAGAAGCTAACCTGGCACGCTGTACTGGCACTGCTGCTGCCTGAAGGGCTGCTGGAAGTGCAGCTCACAGCCAGGCACTCTGGCAACCCACTCCCACCCCTGCCAGGCTGTTGTTTACTGGCAGCAGTGTTGTCATGCCCCAGACTTGCTCCTCCCAAGGGAGTCAAGGGTACTTTGTCATTGCCCTTGAATGAAAGTAAAACTTGGGACTTTTTAGCCTAGATAAAACTGGTACACTTGGCAAAGGTTTTATTTTAGAAGCAAATCTCATTATCCCCTTAAAAGTCCAACACTGCTGACTTCTAGACTTATATTTTTTTCTACAACCCTTGCTTTGCCTCCTGACAAAATCAATATCCTAAAAATAAATAAATAAGCATCCAGTGCAAGCATCTAAATTGAAAAGCAGCAGCTGGCAGAACCATGCATCTTTAATCTAGATTTAGTCACCCAGATAAAGTGAAACTTTGCAAGACCCCTCAGGCAAAGCATTTGACAAATTTTCTGTGCTGCACTTCACAAGGCCATGAGTCCTTTCCCCATTACAGGAATAAAAGAACAACAACATGGGAATGCTCTCAGTCACTTCTCCCACAGCTCTCCTCAGCCTCTCTCCTGGGATAGACAAAGAACCTGATGGTGACTTTTGCTAAGGATTTGTATGTCAGCACAGAGGAGGAGGAAAGCTCCAAGGGTTGGTGGGAAGGAGTTGGGATAAGCTGTAGGAGAAAGCTACAGATCCAAACACCCGGCATGGTTTCACTGAAATCCTTGCATTTTGTCAATCCCTCTGTGAGAGGAAAACCCATTTACAAAGAAGAGCCCTGTTTTCCTGGAGGGTGCTTTGTTTCTTTTGATTTTATGAGAACCCTACAGGGAGGATTCAGGGATGATGACTTGAGCAGGATTGCTTTTCTGCTAATGTTGCCAGTCAAGAGCTGCACCAATATATAACAGAAAGATACTTGCAGCAGCTCAGCTCCTCACCTGCTCCCATCACTAGAGAATTTTACCTGGTACTCTATTCTGTGACTCTTTCTGGGAAGCAAAACAAAGGGTATCAAAATGTTGCATTATTAGGAGAAGAATGAGAGAGGAGAAAATGCAGGTCTGTTATACATCACTCAGGGAATGAAAATCAGCAGCTCTGAAGAACAATCTGGATGTGGATATTACAGTGATGGCTGATGAATAAGGCAGTGAACAGAGCTTGCAGGTTTTTACACCAGTCTGTTTGCTTCCTTGGGCTTCTCATTGGGTTTGCAACACACAGTTTAGCTAAAATTCGATGGCTGTTCTGCACTGAAACATTTTTCAGAGCTAGAGATAAGTCTAAGCTGCACTGAGATGTCAGTGGAGATCTCAGCCCCCCGTGACATACTGGAGATGGATTTGAGTTCATTCAGGCTTTGCAAAAGTGTGAATAATTTTAGGAAGGATTTTGAAGGCAGAAAAATATTAGCATTTTTGGGAGAAGGAATCCTGTGCATAGAAGCAGCAGGGAATGGGTGACAAAAACCAAGAGGGGAATGCTTTTCCTTGCACAGAAATAAATATTTCCTAGTAACCCCCGGGTTAGGAAGTGGATAGAGATTTATTTGTCCTTTAAACATATTCATGTCTCTGTGGCTGTGTGTTGCATGCACTAACTGCTCTGGCAGCCCTGGTCTCAGACTCACAAAATGTTTTCAAAATAGGATTTTTGTGTTTGCTGCCGTTGGCCTGATGAAGCTTTAATGGCAGAGAAGTTCAAAGGCACCAGATGCTGAACCCTGGCTCTCTGGGTTTTTTTCATTACATAGATGCAAATATCAGCTGTCAGCTAGAGATTATGCAAAATAATTCATTTTGAATGATAGGAATAAACACTTTTCAAACATCTGCATGAAGAAGAAAAACAGAAGATGATGACAATCTGAAAGACAGGAGGGCAAGGACAACATAAACAATTGGCATGTACGGGTAGACGTGAGAAGAAAAGGGCATGCTTTGTGATACTTGTAGCCACAAGTGCTGTACACTAGAGAATTATGTGCTTGTTTTTTGCCTTCTTTTTGGCACTGCATCTCAGATAGGTCCTGCCCTCCTGTCCACCCTCTGCAGCTCAGTGGAAAGTGATTTGTAAGTGTCTTTTGAGACATCTCCTTTTTTAAGCCTCGGATTCAATTTAGTTTCCATATGTTCTTCATAGAATTTGATATTTCATGGTTAAAAATGTTTATTCAACTGTAGAGACAAATGTTTTATTTTTTCAGAAAGAGTCTCTTGAATTTGGATCGTGGTTGTTGAGGGTGTTTTTCTATTTAGGGGAAAATATGAAATATTTTGACACATTTTAAAGCTGATTAATTTTCTATTCAAGAAATGCGTGAAAATAGTTTTCTTGAGCAAAATTCCTGACCTATTCTGTTGTTGTATTTTGCCTATTCTGCATTTGTGCTGTTTTCCAACAACAAACAGCCCTGTAGGATCATGGGGGAACTTTGGTCTTTTTCTTTTCTCTTCCTTATTCTTCCTGCCTAGGAGCTACTCTGCAGTACAGAATAAGCATTTCTTTTTTATTTTTCTTTCTTCCTTCTTCAATCTTGCAGCATACCCGCCTCACTGTGCTCCCACTCTTTTGAGTCTTTCTGCTTTGTCTGCATTTCTGCAAATGAATCATTTTTTTTTTTGCATCTGTTTTTGTGAAAAGGAAAAAAAATACAAAGCAAAACAAATGAGTTCTGTGAAATGTCAAGGAAGCTGTTAAACAATAGACTTGAAAACGGCACCTTAATTGCATCACTAATGGGAGTTCTTATCTAATTGAAAAGCAGCGAAGCAGATCATTTTTATGTTGCAGTTTCCATTAACCACTGCCTGAGAAGTGGAGAAACGAAGAGGAACCACAAAACAAACCTTTGCAAGGGCTGGGGGTCTCTTTGCCAGAGAGAGGGATGTGCCTCCTCGGAGACTTGGCTGCCCACCTTACCTACCGTGGGAAGCGCTGGTGCTGCCTGTGGAAGGCAGTGGGAGGCTGAAGCAGCCACAGAGAAGGGGTGCTGGGCACTCACTAGGTGGGCATCAAAGGCACCTCCTCACAGGGCCGTGTGACACCCACTGAGGCACAGAGAACTGCAAGCCTCAAACTCCTGGGCTTTGCAGAGCCTGGTTTTATAAAAGTTTTATTGCTTAATACCACCTATCTGCGAGTAGCTGACGCAGTCAGCCGCTGTAAAAACTTTATTTCTGGATAAGCTTTAATGAAACTTTGGAGCACAGACTGAGGTGCACAGGAAAGGTGCTCTGTTCTTAGGATACCTCAGGGCTCCTGCACCAGGCTCACTGCCCGTGTGAGGACTGGTTTGCACATGCACACGGGCCCTGACCTGTCTGCAATTACTGCCCCTAGGGTGCACTGGGGCTGCTGTCCCTCCAGGACTCTCTTTTGAGATACATGCACAAACAATCAACATTTCTCCTCTGAGAGTGGAGAAGCATGTGATAATTGATCTGTACTTGTCCAGTAAGTCCTGCCCTCCCATCTCAAGAAAACCTTGAAAGATTCAATCAATTCCACAGCAACCAGTAAGCTGACAAAAAAAAAGAAAAGACTAGAGCCTGGTAGGGAATCAGCCTGGAGTAATGGCATTATACAGCCAGAATTTAATAATGGGACACTTTGGGAGAGAAAGCGAGATGGGATTCTTGCCTCACTGCTCTGTGCTCCCTTGGGAAAAAGCATACTGTTCTGGGGACTCTCCTGGGCTGTGGGGATGGGAAGAAAGGGATCCTTCTGGCTGGGTAGGTTAACACCATTGTGCTAACAAGCAATGGCAATCTGGCCTCAAAAAGGGTGTGGGACTTTACTCATAGCTCTTCTCATTCCCTAGTAGGTGTGCAAATCACACATTTTGTGCGGAGATGATGGGGATTCAGTGCCAGGACTTAACTATGCTTGGTTCTATCTGATCAATTAAAAGAGCAGCTGTATGGTTTTCTTGCTCCTGTATGTAATTTCTGTTTGAAAGTAAATATTGCATGCAATTGGTCTGGAGGCTTAGAGCTCATCCACACCTAATATTTTTGAGTGTTTGTGGTGCATAAATGAAACAAATGATAACCTAAATCGTACTGGGAGAATATGAAGGATCCATTCAGCAAACAAAACAGGCTCTGATCTTGTTAGCTGTACAAACACACACAAAAAATCCCATTCAGGGAATAATACATATCTCCTATTTCAGCTGCTTCTTTCACTCTCTGAGGCTCGCCTAGGGATGGTGTGTCCAGGGATCCCACCAGGCACATCTTTGGTTCTGTGCAGTAGCTGTGAGTCCTGTACACAGAGTCCTTACCATCAGCCTGTCCTGCAGGTGCTGCACAATTAACCCTAATCACAGATCATCACAAACTGAGTAATTGAGTAGCAATTGAGTAGCAAATGCTGCTCAATTGTCCAAGCAAAAGAGAACAGAATACCCAGGGAACTGGTGGGGGAGCAGAGCTCAGCACAGCACAACTGCCTGTGTGGAGAGCTGATGTAGATAATATTCTTTTGCAAGGAAAAGTGCCAAAGGTCCCTTAGTGATGATACACAGATAAGAAAACCTCAGAATTTGTATTTCATCTGAAATGCCTCTGTGGCAACCATGGACCCCAGTCAGTAATGATACACTGGGGAAGTGGTTTGGAATAGACTCTGTTGGTAATAGACTACTTATTTTTTTCCCTTGCACTCTTCACATGCCAGGGTTACTATTTAAACATTATTTTCCGAGAAATATTTTCACCTCTGTTGGCAGAAGAGTTTAAGCAGAATTTTGCAATAATTAATAAAACAAACTGGCCAATTTAATTTTACTTAAAAAAAAATAATCATGATCGGGATAAAAGTCTCAGCCCTGAAAATCTCCTCAGGGAAATTCTGCATGATTACCTTTTGATATTCCTGGCATGTTCTAGCAGCAGAAATCCTGCAGTGTTTCTGAAGCAGAAGCTTCTGTGCCAGCAGCCTGGCTCGAAGGCAGCTGCCAGATGTGCTGCTGGAGGCTGCACCTCCCAAAGCTTTTAGGCACCCCAGCTGCACATTGTATCCTCCTGCTGCAGCACAGAGGAGTCCCAGTATTAGACAGTGACCTGGGCTGTGGGACTGGGATCCAGGGATGGTTTTCAAGCAGCTTTCTTGAGCTGAACATTGGGGATAGGGGCAACCTCTGACATTACTGTTGGTTGAGGTTACAGCTCTTAGGATCAGAAAGGGCTGCTCTGGGAATGTGGATGTGGCAGAGGGGTGGACATCAGGAGCTTCTGCCTGAGGACACACTGTCCCTGTGGCAGCAGGCTAGGCTCTTTCCACTGATGGCAACAGGAGCATGGTGGCCCCCAGAGGCTGAAATCTTGGCTCAGACTTCCAGAGGCTCTTGAGGCTCCTGAATTATTGCAGAGAGCTCATTCACTCATGGGGAGTCTTGTGATCTAATGAGATGTACTGTCTGAGGGCTTGTGACTAGTTATGTCTCCTCCTTCAATTTATTTTTTTCTTTTCATTTCTAGTCAGATAAAACAGTGAAAATGAAAAGAATAGTGGAGGTGTTGAAGCAATTCTTTTTTTAATTATGATGTGAGCAAAATTACACACTTCACTTTAAATGAAAAGTCCTATTTGAGTAACAGATAATGTCCTGGAGATGTTTTCTAAAAATGAATTTCTATTCTTTCCTTCAAATTATGTCTCCAGGAATGTGCTCTATTTCTGTCTGGCTTTACTGAAGGTATATACAAGAATTGCTCCCTGCAGAGAGTGAAGAGAACTGGAAGTCTTTTCAGGTCACTTTCCACGATTCTCTCTCCTCTCTGCAGCACTTTTGATGCTTGTCCCCTTCTGCTGTGCTGGCTATGCTGCCCTCATCACTCACTCACTACATCTCCATAGAGATTCCTCCACTCTTTTACTCCTCTCCCCATGAATGGGCATTGCTGCTTTCTCACCTGTGTGGGAGCACTTCTCTCAGCTACCCCCATGACCGTGCATGGGATAACCTCCCTGAATGGGGCCTCATGTTGCACTCCAACAGGCTCTTCTTTAGCATTTCTTTGCCCTGATTTCAAGGAAAACAAGCAAGGGATGAGGGTGAACCCCATTTATCAGCTCCAGGTTGTGTCCTGCTGCCCCCTCAGGCACACCCATGTGCCCTTTGCTCCTGCCCATCTCGGTGCAGTGGTCAGTGCTCTTCTGGGGGGCTTCTATCCTTGGCCTTGGTCCCTCTGATGTATGTTCAGATAGCAATAATGTTTTTAATGGCCTTCCTGGGCTGGAAACAATTTGGATCCCCTGCAGAAGTGTTTCCAACAGCCTCTCAAGCTGAGGGGCTGAGCCTACAGAGGCACTCGCAGCAGAAACACTGTTAGAAAGGAACTGGCAAGAGACTCTTGGAGCTAATAATAATAATAATGATAGTGTTGCAGCACTGAAGCAGAAGAGATAGAAGTTGGTAGGAGTGAAGAGAGCTATTGAAGTAGAGTAGAAAGGTATTTTAGAGAAGTTGGATATATTAGCAAGGGAGTGCTGGTTAAAAAAGTATCGACACAAATCGGCTTATGGTTAAAAGTTGAATTAGTGAACATAGTTAAGAAGATTAAAGAAGAAAAATTAAGCTAAATAGTTGAGGTAGTAATAGTGCACTGGCTTTGAGCAGGTTTCTGTGGTGGTGTTCACAGGGGTCCTAGGAAGAGGGAAGAGACAAGGATCTGACTCCATGTTTCAGAAGGCTTGATTTATTATTTTATGATATATATTATATTAACACTATAGTAAAAGAATAGAAGAAAGGATTTCATCAGAAGGCTTGAAAGGAAAGCAGAGAATGGAATGACAACAAAAGCTCGTGACTCTCAGACAGTCTGGACAGCTGGACTGTGATTGACCATTAATTAGAAACAACCAACATGGACCAATCAAAGATGCACCTGTTGCATTCCACAGCAGCAGATAATCATTGTTTACTTTTTGTTCCTGAGGCCTCTCAGCTTCTCAGGAGAAAAAAAATCCTAAGGAAAGGAATTTTCAGGAAATATCATGGCAACAGGTTTGGTTAATCAGACTGCAACTTGTGCTCTCTCTGCAGAGAGGGAGCCCAGAAGAGCTGGTTGAGCAGTGAGCCAAGCAGCACAGTGGGGACTGCTGGTGCTGGGCAGCTCCTGGGGACATCTCTCACAGGCTTCATCTCACAGGTTCCCTGGTGAGGCTGTGACTGAAGCACAGGGCAACCTCCTCATGCTAGGGGTGCCCCTTCAGGTTTTGGGGCTTGTTAATATCTTTCTGCTGGAAGCTGCATTTCTGTGATTGCTATTTAAGATATTTAAGCAAGGACAGTATTTTCAAACCTGAGTGGTTGCATTTGTTACCATCCTTTTTCTCCAGATAGGTGTTTGGGCACTAATGGTACCTGAGCAGGTAATAATTCTTGCATCTCCATCTTGTAGCAAGGAAGATTATTGGCACCTTTAGAAGACAAGCAGATTGCAGGAAAATGTGTGGGAAAAACTCCTGACAGTGTAGTCAGTACACAACTTCAGTTACTGAGCAGCTTCCCTTCTTCTTGTCATGACTAGAATTGTCCTGCTTACCTCTACTAGAATTGTGCTGCTGGAGTTACTTTGGAGTCTTTTGGAGCATCTAGCTCCCAGTCCACCAGCAGCACTTCTTTACCATGGCTTAATGCTCTTTTTCATGTGAAAGGGAGGTGGTTTCCCAGGAGAAACCAGTCTGACAAAGGCATTGCCATGGGCACTGCAACCCTTGGATGCTGCAGTGCCCATATGTTGCAGAAATCCTGAGGGAGTGCATAAAAGAAGAAAAAGATGCAAATCCCACCTCTTAAAATGCAGTAGTGGCAAAATTTGGGCTCATTTTATTCATACCTGTTGGACTCAGGGCCTGAGGCATTAAGAGGAAGGCTTCAGGAGTAGCCACCAGCATCTACACACCACATGTTTTTTACATTTGTGGTTGATCCTTGAGATATTTAAGATTATTTCATTATAAAAATGAGGGGGGGAAATGGTTTTCCATGCCAAAGTAATCTTTACCCTGAATTAAAAGGGTAATGTTTTGAATTGTCCAGCATTCCTAAGAAAAACGATGGTTCCAGCAAGCAGTGCTTTGAGACCCACTTGTTTGGTTTTCCAAGACCTGGTGGCCCCTGCTATATTTTTTGGGTTTTAGTTTTAATGCTATGAGCAGCTGGAAGTTGTGAGCAACAGCTGTCTACAAATTCAGCCCCAAATTTCAGTTTCTTATGTGTCCATCTTGTATTTTCTCTCTTAGGGAATTTTTATTTTTGCACATAACTCCATGTGGTTCTTATTCATATCATTTACCACAGCTTGGTTATCCCCACAGGCTTTGTAAGCACTGCAGGCTGGAACTCTGCTGGTACTCTAGGGCCTGTCCTAGGAATATGTGGCAGTGGGTTTAAGATGCATATGGGCTTGTGTGTAAAGGCAGCTGGAGATGGAAAGGGCTGTTTTGAGGCTACCTGCAATACCTCAAAAGTAATGTTCTTTATTTCTGAGTGAAAATAAAGCTCTGTGAATACTTTATCCACCATACCAGCACTGTGTAGGAACATTCCTTTTCTGACTAGAAAAGCTTATAAAGGTATTTTTCTTTTTCTTCTGGAGTTTATTTCCTGTTCTGATGAGCTGGTCCCACCTGCCTCTCAGAGAGCATCCTTGTGAAAGAGACCTTTAGTTATAGCTAAAGGTCTCTTTCACAAGGAGACCTGTGAAAGAGACCTATGTTTGCATGTGAATATTTTAACTTTGGGAAAAGCTACACTGCTCTTCAATAAAAATACTAAATTAAAAGTATTCTGAGCAGCTCATCTTATACAGATCTTTTCATTAGCATTACTGAAAAAAATATTTTCCTCAGAGCTACTTACATTCTGAAGCTGTCACTCTGCCAGCAGTGAGTATTCTCCTCCTGCTGGCTGGCACTGCAGCCCGGCTACATCGGGGTGTAAGTCATGAAACCTGTGCTAGCTTCAGCCATGAGCTGCAAGAAAGCATTTGTCCCCTGAGTCAGCCTGCCCCAGAGGAGACTCTGTCCCAGTGGTTCAGAGTTCTTATTGCTGTCCACTGTCCTGCACTCCTCCTCTGCCCTATTATTTCCTCCTGCTCCTGTGCCTTGTCTCCAGGAGCAGCAGGTAATAGTGAGCAGGATTTTTTTGCTCCTTCAGCAAGCATGATTGAGACTTCAATTTCTTGCTCTGCTTGTTGATCCCACAGAGCTAAGCTCATATCCTTCATAATTCAAGGTGACATGACAAGGCTCACAGGGGACTATCCCTGCACACTACATAAATGAATAGTCCTATAAATGGTCAAGTAGTTTTCCAGTACTTTGACTTCTCTGTTATGTTGTTCAGATCTCAGAAACCAAAGATTACTCTGTTTCTGCCTATACCATATTGAACTTGAAGAGCTCTTTTGTCGCCTGTTCTTTTTAATAATTGTTACGTATTTGTAGTAGATAACTTTTCTCACTCCACTGTGGGAGATGCTGCTATTCCTATTTATGCTTTGGGACATTGAGTTGTAAAGAAGTTGTGGGTGTGGGTTTCATGGCACTGAGTACTGCCAAAGCTGCGAGATCTGGAGCAGCCAGCAATCTCCTCCCAGGCAGAGCCAGTAAGAACACTTCAGAGAATGCAGAGTGTTTTTCTGTGACTGCAGAGTGAGACAGTGCTGCAGCAGTGAACTCCTGGTCTAAGGATCAACATGGGAAAGACTGCCAGGGCTATTGGCTCATTTTCCCTCTAATTATACCACACACTGAATAAGTCTGTTTGAAGAGGTCTTTTCCCTTCCTCACTCCAGATCTACTCTTTCCCTTGATTTTTTTCTCAAGTATTTTCTCTCTAAGTGTTCTGTGGTGCTTCCTCACCCATCCTCACACACCAGCCATGTCTGTCTTTGAAAGAAGGGATTTTGGCAGGATTAAACATACAGACAATATTATTAAACAGAATCCTAAATACACTAACTTTTTGGTTTTTGCATGTACTTCTCACTTCCTGCATGGAGTGCCTGACCTACAGAGAGATTTTGGAAAAGAGAATTCACAATTTTGTGCAGCTGTTGACCAGTCAGTGAGTCAGAACTAAAGCTGGAGTGTTGTGAGGGGAGCTCAGCACTCCAGTGGTGCTTTCTACAGATGGACAAGCCAGCCTGGATAACAGGGAAGCAAAGATATTCCTTCTAAAACATTCCTCCTAACATAGAGCCAAAATAAAAAGGAAACTCAAAAATAAAAAAAAAATCAATAAGGCTTTTTGGCTTTTGAATTAGTTTAGTTTTTTCCTTTATTTTATTCTTATCTTCTGAGCTTTGACTGGGGCAGAACATGGAAATGATCACAATAGATTATAGCTAACCAGGAGAACAAGTCAAACAGGTTTGTGCAGACAAGAAGGTTCCAGGTTTCAGAAAAGCATGATTTACAGGACCCCCAGAACTTTTGCTCTGCCCTAATGGGAATTCTGATGGAAGCAGGACATGACACCTCTGCACTTGCTAATCCTCTTTTTTGTTATTGAACCTCCCTGTGCATCAGACACTTGGTATTTAGCCATTTTCTCCACTTGACTTTGTGATGTTGCTGCCTCTCTTTCTTGTAGTAGCACACCTGCCCTGTGATCCTTTTCCCTAACCCACCACAGACAACTGTTAGTCTGGGGTCATCCTTTCCTATTATCAGCTTCCTGCATTTACAAGTGGAAATTTTGAATAAATTATTTGGAGGCTGCTGGTATCTGAAAGGTTCTGAACTGGGGCAAGGACACCTAGAAAGGCTCAGATTATATTAACAGTCCCATCAGTCCCCTGTTGCTTGTTCTGTGGTAGAAATTTGTACCCAAAGAGAAAGAGCTTTTTCTCAACTGCTGCACTGGTTTCCTGTAGTGACCTGCACGTGCTCTCCTTTGTCTTGAGCCTAATGAATTTTGCCTTCACTTTCCTCCAATGTAATCCCACTCATTCCTCTTCTCAGCTTAAGCCTCTCTCCTGCCACTGTGTCAGAATATTCCTTCTGCCTCTCTTGGTCTTCAGCATACCTGTCCCCTTGCTCATGAGAGCCGCAGCCACAACAGTCTTGGCTCCCACTCCCTGGCTTCCTCCTGGAGCTTTGCTGCCCCTCTCTGTACCCTGAGCCTTGCCTGCAGTGTCTTCAGTTGCTCTGTGCAGTGTGCCACAGCTCAGTCCTGCTGCCTTTCTTTCCCAGGAGCCCTTTGACCATGCTTCCCAATGGTTCTAGCCAGGAAAATAATGTTCTACAAATGGTTTCAACAAACAAACAAATGAAGCATTTGCTATTTTTGGGTGGGTTTTTTTTTTTTTTTTTTTGCCAGAAAATTTAAAGCCAGGAGACATTCTTGGGTAAATCTCTCTCTCTCTCTCTTTTTTTTTTTTTTTTTTTTTTTGGTGAATTAGTGGAGGGTCAGATCAACCTCTCAGTTTTCAATGGACAAAACATGCACAGCAGGGATGCAGCTGTAGAGGTCATAAAGGGTCAGAGAAGCATGCCGTTCTTCTCATCATCCCTCTAAATTCTTCAGAAATCTCTCTATCGGATTTTATTGCTATTTTTTTGTGGCAAATTGAGGTCACTCTGCTGGGTGTTGTATAACATGGACAGGCCTGAATGTGGGTTGATGCTGCTGGCCAACCTTTGTGCCCAGTGGTGGTACAAGACCTGCTGCTAGTGCAGCCTCCCACATGTGCAAGTTCCTTCTCAGGCTGGCTAACAATTACCCACTTCTTGCAGAAGTGAAGGACTGTGACCTCAACCTCCACACCCAGCTGCTGCATTGTCACTGTAACAATAGTGCCACTGCAGCTAGAATGAGGTGATGTTTTCCAGGGATTCATTCAGCAAGAAAGTCTCTGAAGTGTGTGAGATCTGAAGAGAATAGCAAATGGCAATTCAGAGCAAAGGCACTCTTTCTTTTTGGGAAAGTGGGAGAGAAGAATAATATGATCTAATAAAAAGTATTATATTTCATTCCAACACACCTTGCCCCTCCAATAAAAAGATGAACTAGAACCACTAGTTTGGCCAAGATAGAGACTTAGCAACTGTTGAATTATTTCCCATTGGACAACAGGCATTTGGAAGCATTGGAGGGAGTGGAAGGGAACTGGGAATAGCTTTTACCCAGTCTTGGTTCTGCTAATATTGATTGGCTTTCTTCTCCTGTGCCATCATTGCACAGATTTGTAATTGCTATCATCTTTAAATGTGTAGGCATGACTGCTTGAGCCAAGGGTTACTCAGCTATCTGGGTGTTCAATTGTGTGCACAGCTGCAGTGTTAAATATTCAGGCAAACAAATCCTGCAGCATTTACCTTCTTTCAAAGTGTGACCCAGTGCCCCTCTGCAGCCTGCCTGAGCTGCAGTGACAGCCTTGCCAGTCAGGCACTGTGTCTGCTTCAAAGGCCAAGCTGTCATGTCCTACACACCCCATCTGCAATTCAACTAGCCCCTTCACATCCCCCACTCTGCATCTGAGACATTCCCCCACCCTCAGCCCTGTAGTCTTGCTCTGTCCTCCTCTGTTGCCTGTTTGAGAGGCTGAGACCTGGCATGGGCAGAGGGTGTCTGGGCAGGTTCTGTGTTTTTGTCCCATCTTGTGACACCATCCCAGGGAGGCTGTGACCCCCATCTGTCACTTATTACGTGTAGGCTGGAAAAAGGAAAAACCACCTGCTTAGCTTGTTGCTAACTTGGGAAGAACCTGGGTCTTGTGATTAAGGATATGACTGGGGGCTGAGGGCTCCAGTCCTCAGGCTCTGCCTCTGACACTAATGTCCAGATGGCCTTGGGCAAGTCACCTCACCTCCTCGGGAGTCTGAACCTGTGCTGTTTTCCTCCTGTTGCCTGCCTCACCTCTTTGCATCAATGTGCCTACATACTCCTGAGAACCACTGCTAAAACACCTGAGCAACTAAAACTGGCAAGCTTTCTGGCATTAGGATTGTGATGGATCCACCCACCATATTTTCTGCTTTCACTGGAAAGGAGATCAAGTGTGCCACAAAAGAAAACAAAAACCATCAATGAAAACCTCTGCTTGAGTTTTCCAGTTGGTGGAGAAAAGAATTATCCTGGTTTTCACTGTGTGTGGTGCCTCATGCAGCATAGTGCTGACCCCATACTTCTGCAACAAAAACCACAAAGAGATCCCACTTCTGAGATTGGTTTTGTCACTAAAGCCTTCTTAGGCACTGGATTTGTAGTTCCAAGATGGAAAGGCCTTCCACCTGCCCACCATTCTACCTCTGCCCAGACCATCAGAATCTATAAGGAAGCCTGAAGAGGCTTAGGTTACAATGTAAGGTGAAACCAAAAGTATGTCTTCCATCACCATCTTCATAAGCTGTTAAAAACCAGGTGGGGTGGAGTTCTTTACCTCTTCCATGGCTCATCCCTGGCAGCTCTCTCCAGGGGCTATCTTCTGCTAACAGACCATCAAGTCTCACTGCATGACTCATAAAATTACATCATCCCCTATTGAGATGCTCTGGCCAGGGGGAGGAGCCAAGCATTCCTACCTAGATATAATCTGAGGTTTGGAACACCACAGGCAGCCTCATCTACTGATTCCCAGAGGACAAGAGCTACACAATTACCACTGGACCTTCAGAGGAAGACCAGACCCTTCAACAGGATCACTGCTTCAACAGAACCACATCTATCATTTCAACAGGATTGCAGCCACCATTTAATTGGACTGCTATCACCACTGCCACCACCACCCTGACCAACAGGGTGTCAGGTTGTATCCTGACTGTTAGTTTAAGCCAGTGTTTCTGTATTAATGCCTTTATCTTAATTTTCTTATTAAAGTTTAGTTCTGACTTGGGATTTCCCACTGCTTTGCTTTTAAACTAGTACAATAGTGGGATTTGCTGTCTCTTTTTTTGTCTGAGATTTGAAATCTGCTGCATTTCTTTACAGCTGAAGAAAAAGAGATCTATTCATATATTAGTGCTACGTCTGCTTTCATCCCACACCTCCTTCACATATCCTCTCTTTCCTTTTAAAGACAGCTCGACTGCAGGTATGAAATACATTGTGGGGAGTCCATACATTACTTTCCCTGAAGTAAATCAAGATCTCTGCTGTTTCACAGTCATTTTGCCTGAGCTACTTAGTCTTTCCTAGGTGCAGGCCTGGCTGTTTGCTGAGAAATCCAGGACTCAGCTGAGCTGTCAGTCCTCACTTTCCTTCTCAGAGCAGCTGCTTCAGTGCAGTCATCATCAACCAAATACTCGTATGCAAACCAAACCAGGTTTGTGCTGAAAGAAAATTGCAGCCATTATGATGCTCCTTTTCCATTCCTCCACCTGACCCCTCAAGAAGAGCTTCAGCTATCAATTATTTGAGAAATTGGAGCCATCTGTGGGGCATGGGGAACTTTATCTTTACATGTTGCGCATAGCATAGATATGACCTGGGAGTCCCATGGGAAAAAAACACTATTATTATTTAAAGAGCTATTGGCTGTCATTGCTCTGCCCTCCACAGAGGTCTCTGCAGTTTTCTGATTGCCTGGCTGTTTGGTTTTACACTGATTTGTTGTACTTACATAAATAGGATGAATAATGTGTTTTCCAAATGGTCATTCAGCACCCAGCTGTAACCCCCCTCTTTGTTCGGTGTCATCCCTTGGGTGCTATTTTCTTTCCCATATCTATCTTGGATTTCCATGTTGCTTTTGGGTTTCAAGCATGTCTCCAGTATCTTCAGGAAGCTTTGCTTGTGTAGCAATAGCTGCCCATTGCTATGCAAAGTGTTGTGATTTCAGATTGTGTTTGGATTACTGAGCTGCTCTGCGCATGAGGCTGCAGAGCTACAGCCTCACCAGGACCTCTCACTGGGACCTGGGAGGGAGACTCTATCTGGAATCACCAGGTCCCCTTTTACCCCCCAGCACAAGACATCAGCAAAATGGAATGAAATGCTCTGGGTGGATGACCACCGAGATGGTCAAGGAGATGGAGTGCAGGATAAAAAAGGCTGAGAGACTGGATTTGTTCAGCCTGGAAAAGAGAAGACAAAGGGGGATATTACTGTCCCTTTTCACCTGGCTAGGAAAGGATATAAGGAAGATGGAATGAGGCCTTTCTCAGAAGTGCACGGTATTTGAACAGGACAAAAAGGATAAAAGTAACATCAAGAAAAATTCTATTTTAGAAAGAAAAACAAATTCCCCAGGAAGATGGGACAGCACCAAAACAGGGCCCAGAGCATCTGTGGATGTCCACCACTGGAGACATTAAAAGTTCAAGTGGACAAGGCCCTGAATAAACCACATGATCTTTGAAGTTATCCTGCTAAGAATAGAGCTTTGAGCAGACAGCATCCTACAGTACCTTTGCAATCTGAAATTCTGCAATCCTGACCTCTTTCCTGCCTCCTAGGAAAATGCTGAGGAGAGGAGGAAAACCTCTCCCAGCTCTTCTTTTTGTGGCTATCCACAGTAAAATACAACTGGGAAAGGAGGTCTTGACAGCAGGGAGAGTGTAGTCCTCTCTCCCTGTTAGCATTACCTGATGTCACTGTCTTTTCCGTTTGAGCCAAAATTTTTCAATAGGGAATAAGGCAAATTGGGCTGAGCCTTGTATTTTCAGATGTTCCGTGCAAATGGCCTGAATGCCTGTCCAGCCTTGGCTGTGCTGGGCTGAGCAAGAGCCAAGTAAGCTGTGGAAAAAACCAAACTTGCTGTGAGGAAAATCTCCTATTTGTGAGTTGAGGGGAGAGGAGGGGATTTATCAAGCAAACCTCTGTCTTGTGCTATCTCTGTATTTGTCTGTGGCTTTACCTATTACATGGAGCTATTAGAGGAACCAAAAGACTCCCTAGAGTAATTCAGGATGAAAACACTTTCCCTTATGTCCTAGCTACTTCTTACCACCAGAAGCAATTTCCTGTCTCTGGGAGGCTTTTGCTATGCACAGCATGTAAGTGATGGCCCAGGATGGCTGTGTGATGTCACCCTAAATCTCTGCTTTGTTGGGTGTGATGAGTCAGAATAAATGCAATAAACTGCCCTGTGTCACTAATGGGAAAAGCAGTTTAGCAAGGTCCAAAACAAGAGCTGGCCACTTTGCAAATAATAAGTCCACAGCTGATAACAATGATCAGAAAGCCATGGCAGTCTTGTGGCCAGCATGTCTCCTCATGTGAGACAGGCTGCAGGCTTTGGTCCAGCCCCTGGCCAGAGCCAAGTGTGGGGTATTAAAGGGTTAAAACCAGTGTGTCTGGGGCAGATTCAGCAGCCTATCTTTCCCATCTTTCGGTGTTCATAAAGATCCGATGAAAATGTGTTGTTGGATGGGACTGGGGGTCTTGGCTCTGACACCACACCAGTCCAGTGAAGTTTGTCAGCTTGCTCATTCTTCCTTACCACGTTGCAAGAAGAGTTAGTGGGAGCATTTCGTTCAGTGTCACTGGAATTGACCTTCAGCACCCCCTCAGACAAAGGTAGCATGAAAGTCTTTTCCCTTAGAAGACATTTCCCTTCTTCTCTGTTCTGACAGCACCTCAAGCCAGACAGAGTGGGTGCTGGTCTGTCCATGCCATGTGTTGCAATAAGCTCCTCCACTTGTTAGGCTCAAAAAACCAGTTTGTTTTGCCATGCTGACTGAAGCAGTTAAGCTTCCAGGAGATGGATGAAATGGATGAAACTCAGATAAGGAAAAGAGAAAGAGTGAGGAGAGTCTTTTTCAGGGCAGGGGAGTGAGTTAAGAAATTATTCAGTTTGCTGGAAGTGTTTCAGATGAGAAAGTAAGTTTTTCATTGGGCGAGGAGAGTGAGAGTGTGACCTGTGGTAATGACAGACCATTTGTTTGTTCCTGTGCCTGTCTCCTACACTGACCAGGATCTTTTCAGACAAGGGGCATTTTTCCACAGCAGGAGTTTAAAAATTAAGGGAGATGAGAGAGGGAGCTATATCTTTCTCTCTTTCCCACCATTCCACAACTCACATCAACAGCTTGTCTCTCCTTATGATTTGTATAGAACAGGCAAACAGCCCCATAGTAAGCCCACATTGCTTGCAAAATCCACCTGGAGAACCCAGGTCTGACCTATGGCTCCCTTGTACTGCCAAAACCTGGCAGGGCTTCTCAGCCCCATTTAAGAAGTAGGGAGCTGTGGCCATATTTATTCACCAGTAACTGTATGGGATTAAATTTTCCTGGCCCTACCCTGACCCCATGTTTAAGCACATGTGCAGACACACACAAAGGCAAGCTGAAAAACAAGCAGGCTACAGTGAGCATTTCATGTAACACCTTTATAGGATTAAATATTTGAACAGTTCCATTAATCTTGCAGTTAGCTGCTCTGAACTGCACTACCTGCACCAGCAACTGCTGGAAGAACAAGTAAGCCTGACCACACTTTAAACATTTTTACCCTCCTTTCCCATTTTGCAGTCCCTGGTAAGCTAATCCAGGGAATCTTTTACAGAGTCAACCTCCATTGGAGAGAGTTCTGTCCTCAACATCCTTTGAAAATTACTTCTTGAAAGAGATCCCCTCTTATTATTTCTCTTTTACTTTCCAGTAGACAAGCCACCAGCAAAATGTATAGACTCTGAAATGCAGGCAAATGATCCAGGTGGAGGGGATCCACCTATCTCCTTCCCCAGGTTGTCTCCTTCCAAATGGGATGCAAACCATTGCAGATGAAGATCTGAGATATCAGCCACAGGCCCTGTCTAGAGTTCCATTTCTCCATTTCTGATCCTTGCCTGCTGCTCTCCAGCTTCCTCCCAAGTGGGGATGTGGTTGCACGGGCTCAGCTGAGAGGTGCTGACTGCTGGTGCAGGTGTTCCTGGGCTCTGGCTCAGACCTATTCAGCACACTTGTCTTCCTTCCCCTGACTCCTCTGCAGTCCCTGGCATGTTCAGGGAAGAGCAGGGGATGTGAGAGGTGGTTCCAGTTCCCCTGCCACGCTCTATCCCAATGCAGGGCAAGGGCAAGGTATCTCTACTGAAATGAATGATGTGTGAGTAGAGGCAAGCTGACACAGGTGGGAAGAGGAAAATCAGGCTTAAGGTTTGTGTGCAAAGTGTAATAAACTGGCATTTTCTGCAGACTGCATAATGGACCTGCTCAATGGAAAACTAATTCAGTTTCTTGTGATTCTGGAATGCCTCCTCATTGAAATTGTGCGTTCACCTTTTCAAACAAGTGACATATAAGAATGTGCATATTGCATCATATTAGAAAACAGAGAAAAATTGCAAGCACCATCTCACTTTGCTAAGTACAGCAAACACTGTTGGCATCCCTAATATGAAAATTTTTAATTTGATAGTTTACATTCCATTAGTATCCCTCATCTATCAAACCTGAAGCTCATAAATGTAGCATGGCATACAGTGCTTCGCATTTGCAAAGGCAGTGCTGTGAGGTGCATAAGCAAACATTTCTTGAGGCTCTAAAATGCCATTTTCAACACGATCTTGCAAAACTAGAAAGGAGGCTGGAAGTGAATGGGCTGTGCCAACATTATGAGAAACACATTGCAGAATTACATTTCACAGCCTCAACACAAACATCTGTCTGTTTACCTACTGACCAAGTGATTGCCTTATCTAATGGCCCATCTAGTCTGATATTGTGCTCTTTGCAAAAACATCACTGACACTTGACTAAGAGGCAAAGAAGAAAATAATGCCCACAAACCCATTTTCCTGGAGGAAGCCACTTCCTGGTGTTTCAGACTGTGATCAGCATATGATCAAACATCAGAGTCCTTAGTTTGTTGAATCCTCTAATCAAAATTTTCATATACTTAGAGGTCCTTAAAGATCTCTATTTTGGTGTCTAAAATTGACAATCCCATTATAGATAATGAATTTTTAGCTGCTAGGTGCTGAGTACTCTCTGAAAATTATGCTCTTTTTAAAGAAAGGTGCCAAAGTTCTGCTGCCCAAAATCACTTCACGTTTTGAAAAATACTGGCTGCTCCTTTTGGAGAAGATTAGCAGCCTCTTGGGATGAGTGAAAAAGGTTACCTCTCCTTTCATTTTTGTGCAGCATTAGTCCAGAGTCCCACTGTGGAAATTCAAAGGATGTCATGTATGGTTAGTTGTTCTCCGTTATGTATTTTATTTTACACATAACAGGGGGCATTCCTATGGCCCATTTGACTCTGGGCAATAATATGAGCCCAAGTAGTGGCTGAATGGAATTAAAGGAAGACAAGGGTCCTAACAGAACTATTTGTCTCGGCAGTGTAGCACTGTCCAGTGGGACTCTTCTGCAGAAAGCCACTCAGGCAAGGTGAGACTTTGATAAAGAACAGATACTCTGTGACAGCTTGAGCTTCACAAGATAACATAGAAGTAATCACCCAGGAGTCAAGATAAAACACATCTTCCCTGAGCTGCTAATGCTTTCTTCCTCTGCTCTCTGTACAGTCTTGATGCCATGCTTGCTGGACTATTCCCTGACTTAGCTATACAATAGCTTCTCTTTGAAGGGAGATTTCATCTGTGGTGCTGTGGATACCATGATGGTCTCTGAGTCTTATATATCCTCAGTAGTAAGTGGAATTAATTTAACATTGGGATGGCAGGTGCATTTTGGTGAGGGATCACTGCCTGACTGCTCCAAACCATGGCTCAGTAGTCTAACCTGACATGAAGAGGTATTGCTGGAAATCCTTCCATGATTTTGTTCCTGGCTCACAGGGGTAGTACCTGTGCAGGTGCTCACACTGTGCTGGGCTTATAGGAGCCAGGGCTGCTTGGTATCACTTCAGATGGTGAACTAAGTCAGCAAACTCAGCATTGCTCCTGGTGTGCCTCCTGACACATTAGGAGACACGACTTCTCCGGGAGACATTAGGAATCTTAAAGCTCCCAGGGTTGACTGGGAAGCAGAGGCTTCTATAAGTACTTGAGAAAGGCCTGAGCTCTAGGTCAAGATTTTGGGTTGCTCCAGGTCTTTCCACAGTGTACTTCATTGCCCCTCATTGCACAAAGCTTCAAGGATTGGCCTGTATCCCGGTTTGGTGTCTAAGGAAGGAGTTAAAGAAAGTTTTATTTCAAGGTATTCATGAGATTTGCAATAATGGGATTTGCATGTGCATTTTATGCTCTCTCCTGTCTCTTTAATTTGGTTAAAACAAAACATTACCCTGTAGGTGAGAATCCTACATGGATTTGAAGCAGGCAATTGAGCCAAAAATCTGGATTCAAACACAAAAAATCTGGATTCAAACAGTCTGTGCATCAGAGTGGCTGTTTTTTCCTAGCCTCAGAGCACCTTCTGTGTCTTCATCCCTGCTGAGTGTAAACAAGCATACAAAATGCACCAAGAAAAAAAAAGGTCCACCAAGAGAAACTTACTGCTGTCATTAGCAGAAATTTGCAAGAAACAACAGAAAATGACAGCACACAAATCCCAGAAGGTGTTGTTTCAGAAAGTGCTGCAGATGTGAGCACAGAGAGCAGATGCTGAGAGACCAGCTGTGAAGGACCAAGTCAAACAAAATCAGTTATATTGGGTTGATGCAGAGCAACCAAGGAGAGCTGAAAACCTTGAACCATGAAACCCATAGCTCATTCCAGCAGCCATCAGCCAGCACCTACATCTGTAAGAGGCTGAATCCTCCTCAACTCAAACTGATACTCTCAATCAGATGCGCTCACAGGTCCCTACAGGAAGCTCCTCATGAGCCGGGGTGGCAGGACATCTGCCAAGAGCCACGTGTTCAAAGAAAACTCATTCATGGTGGCATCAGAGTAGTATTTCAGCCCTGTGCATAGGGGTGGATTTGGAGTTTATCTTAGGGAGTAATTAAATACTCGGCTCACCCTTTCTTTTTCTTCACAAGATGGTAATGTTGATATTGTTCCCTTACAGAGTAAAGTGCTGCCATGTGCTCACCTCCTCCAGATCTCTCTCCTTCTACTCTCCAAGAGGTTCCACATGCACCCTCCAGCTGTGGCCAGTATCACAGCCTGTTTGGATAGCATCTGTTTGCATCTCTGCAGTGCTGGCTTTCAGTGAAATACTTGCCTCATGCATCATTTGCCTGCTCCCAGTCTTTTTGTCTGGCACTCCACTTTCAGGCAATGTTCCCCCTTGAGCTTGTCTCTTTTCCCACAGCCTTGTGACACAGATGCAGTCTGCTTCACTGTCCTCTTGAGGAGGAGGCAGATCCTAGACCCAAGTGGCAGCTTCCACTCCCTTTTGTGTCTCATCTGAAAATTATAAGAGGTACATTGCCTCTTTCACTTCTTCCAGGATGCCTTCAAAAGGTCGCTGGAAAGCTCTACCTGCTTTCATGAGTGGAAATTCAATTTTGGAAAATACAGGTTTCCTGGCACAATGCACTGAGGTGCCTTTGGAGAGAGGCAAGCTGCAAGTGGAGTCAGCACAATGCTTCTGTGTGAAGAGAAAATACATTTCTGAAAGGAGGCAATGAGCACCTTTCAAACATGAATACCTCATACAGAATTTAGGGTCTCTGCTGTTGTTGTAGGCAAATGTTTACTCTTCTGAGTGGGTCTTGAGCCCAGAAACAGGCCAGAAGCATTGTGTCACATATTTAAAGCAAGACATGCATCTGAGGCTGCAGAGTCAAATCACAGCTGTGTTGTGGCCCTGGAACACACCAACTCACATAATTCTATATGTGTACATTATACACATATAATGTATGTGTATAATGAACACATATACACATACATTATATGTATCTATATATATATATATATATACATATAATGTATGTGTATATGTGTATATTATATACATGAACTGCATTCTTATGTATTGGTGTTACATGGCAGTGAAGTAGGTTGGCTTCTGTCATTGAAACCAGCATGTGTGAATTTTTAAAAGCAGAAAAACAAAAGAAGCAAACCCTGCAACCTCACATGGCTCAAATTCTAATTACAGTCACTGTAACAGATCATCACTGCTGAGGGATGCAAAAGAGAAAACTGAGGGCAGAATTGGCAGCAGCTTTCAAAGCAAGCCATGGACTGGTAATGCAGAGTGTGGAAAGCTTCAGCACTGAAATCCTCAGAGCATGAGAGACAAACAGAAGTAGGGAAGGGAGAAGAATGCATTGGCTTGTCACAACATCTCTGGAAGGACCCCAAAATGAAAAATTTCACCTATGTTTACTCATTAACTAACAAAGAAGAAAAAGTGTGAGCTGCTAGCAGGCCTGTGAATGGGATTTTTGTGAAGCAAAGAAAGTAAATAATCAGAATCAGAAAATGATATCTAGTGTTTGTTCAGTTGTTTGCTGAAGGATTCACACTATGAACCAGAACAGACTTCATCTTACCTATGCCAAAATAAAGCTCATTTTCTGCACACACACAGAGCTGTAGGATCAGACTCCAGATCACTAAGCCTTTTTTACCATTCATTTATACTGGTTTTACACTATATTTAGTTTGCAGAGTTATTGCAGCCCAGTGGAATGGAGAATAAGTCTTAGTATATTCAATATTTACAGAAGAAAAGCCAAGCAAAGTTAGATAGTACTTAATAAGAGCTGTGATACAGACCAGTAATATCATTCTGGAGACAGACTGCAACCACTAAGAGTTGTCCCTTTCTATTGTTTATTAACCTTTGACTAGCATTTATTTTCTAAAGAAAAGCTTCAAAGTCTTTTCTTTGAAGTCAAACTTATTACAAAAGTGTGATAGGTTTCAATTTTAAACATCTCAACAGGTTTGAATAAAGATGGATATGACCTGCATGGAGGCAGGAGTTCTGGGCAAAATGGGACACCTCAGGGTTAAAAAGGGAAAAACAGGAAAAAAGAACATGCAGGATATGTCAGGGGCCAAAATATAGCAGAGAAAGAGGACAGTGATAAGTGATCCCAGAAAATATTGATATCCCTGGGAAAGGAAAAAATTACAGGGCCTTGGAAGTGGAGCTTTAGTCTTTTTTTCTACCATCCTTTAATGGGTAGTATTCATTTTCCTAATTATCAGCCGTTTAAAAATTAGTCTGGGGTCATCATCTAAGCTTGCATAGACAGTGAAGAGAGGGAACAACCTAGTACAGGTTCAATTAATTTACTTCTTAAAGTATTTTTTTCTGTCTCAACAAGGTTATTTAGGGAGTTGTCAAACTTTTAAATGGCTGCTGTTAAGCAAGATGATTCCCACCCTCAGTGGGTGTGACTTTTTGCTGGAGGTGTGGATAGATTCCCCCAAAGAAATTTGAATTCTGAGACATTCTGCAGGGGACAGCATGGATAAAACACAGAAACAATCTCAAGAAGAGGTGTGGGACTAGACTGGCCCCAGACAGGGTGGAAGTCAGAGGTTTAAACTGAGAGTAGGGCTTTAAAACAGGCACTGTATATGGTTGTATGCAGTTAATTGCACTGAAATAATGAGATGAAAACATGGCACTGAAGGCTGACTGTCTGCCTTGTCTGGAGTGGCAGAGCTGGGCCAAAAGTGGGAGCTAGAAGTTGTGTCTGTTTTTTGCACACCAGCTTATCACAGAGTCACAGTGTGTTCAGAGTAGGACAGGGACTGGTGGCTCTGCACAAAGACTTTCATTTAGCTCAAGCCTATCTGTCCGAGCATCTATCAAATGGATCCCAGCTCTGAAAGGACACGATGAAAAGCAGATGCAAAGGGGAAACCTTTGTGCCATTGGAAGCATCATCACTGAATTTTGCAGCACTTTACCCAATGTAAAAGGAAGATCAGACACTGCATTTTCTGAGCTAAAGTAAAATTAATGGCTAAAGACATAACACAGACACTATAGAAACTCTGAGAAGAAATGATAACAGGGTAGAAAATTAAGAGCCTAAATGAAACCAAGAGCTGAGATTGATACTATTAAAATATATCATTTCATCAGAAAATCAGATTATTAAATCTTTTCCACCCAAAGCAAATGTTGTCTTTCACAGAAAAATCCTATATTATGATTTTTCCTGCTCTTTCTCATTTATTTTGTTCTTACTTTTCTGTCTCTAGTAGATGCATTTTCTTCCTTAGCTACTTGCCCTCATGTATCTCATTTAAATCATCAACATTTTCCATCACTGTCTTCCCAGTTTCTTGTAAGTCTGCTGCAACAGGTATGGTCGTTCCCACATCTCCTAAGCTCCCTTTCCCAGGCAGATATTGACTTTTGGCTGTGCAAGCCACCCCAGTACTGATGTCTCTGGAAAATGAGGTCTCTGGAAAATGAGTCTGTATAGACTTCTATCCACAAGAGCTAAATCAGGTCCGAAGTTTGATTTTATTGTTTTCTAAATTTTTCTGTGTCATGTGTTATTATCTTGGCCCATATACCCTCTTTTGATATTTCTATTTACTGTTTATTTGGTACCACTCTTTTCCTTTTACTTTTTCCCCTGTTTCCTCTCTGAAAGGCATGCTGGACAGATGAAGGCACTTCTTGCCTTACGAGGACATCCTTGGACAATATGGGGGACCTATCATTTATGAATGGAGGAACAAAGCAAAAAGAAACTCAGTGACTTGATCACAGTAAGAAAGCCACAGAAAAAGGTGGGGTTTGAATTTAGGTGTTCTGCACTCATGCTTAAGGCACAAATCTATTTTTCCAGATAAATAAATGAATGTACCTGTAGGCGTTACTGGTAAAGGAACAAGTTTATCATGTTTTTATCATGTTTTGACTATGCTGTCTATCAGAAAATCCTAATGATTCCACCAAGAATTGATCTGCAGTGGGATCTTCTACATTTTTTTGGTGAGTTTTGCTTCTGCAGGTTTTTTTTGTTTGTTTGATATTGTTGGTTTTTTTATTTCCTTCTTTCTTCGTGGAGGGGTAAAGGAACTGAGTTAAAAAAATTCAGAAAGGCATACAAGTGTTGCTTTCCATCACACCTAGTCCAAGGCTGCTTCTCTTTTCAGGAGGACAAGAGGTTTATTTCAGGGAGGAGCAGAACTGGAGGGTGCTGGCTGGGGAAGATGACCCTTTGACATCAGCAGGCTGCCTTCTCAAATGCAGAAGACGAAACCTGTGTCTCACTGAAAGGAAAAGCATACTTGAAAGGAGAAGCACCAACATCTACCAGCTTGCTTTCCACTACTGTTTTTAAAATTAATATGCTATTGTGCTCTTTTCTACTTCATGTGTCTTGTCAAGGACTTTCCCTGATACCTAGAAATAGCACGTAATGCTACATTTTAATAAAAATAAACCAAACAGCTTGCTGCTGCTGGCTAAGCACCAGCTATTTAACTCCTTGGTATCCAGATTTTTGCAGAATGTTGGCTGTATTATCAGCCATCACGACATTGGAAGCCTTGGGCAGAGTTCTATAAAGCATATTAAGTATTTCAGGTCTTAAGGAACAATTCTTCCTTGGTGAGATGGTCTTTATGTTGTTGAGGACTTCATGCAGACAAGGTGCAGTTACATCTGTGCTGGTGCAGTGATCATGGAGTCAGCTCCATGGGCTGAAATCTTTGCTGAGTCTTTCACTGGCACTAGCCAAATGAGGGTGCATTACTTCAGCTAGCATCAGAATGGGCTCTGTACAGTGCCTGGGGTCTCCCCTGGATGAAGGTTGCCAGGTCCTTCAGTTTTCTTGACATTCTCTTCACCTATAATACTTCTCCTAGGACAGCTTGTAACATTTGGCCTTGAACTAGATACCTCCCTGAAAACCTGCCAGCCCCCAGACAGCTCCCAGTGGAAGTGTCAGCTCTTGTCATAATAATTTCACTGCTCTAAGCAGCTGCAATATAACTCCTTTTTAACTGGATCAGTGTTCTTTTCACATAGGAGGCAGCTGTGTTGCTGACACGTTGGTGTTTGCTCCATTCTGTCCCTCTGCAGCTGGATTGAAGAACCTAAAATCACACAGTTAAATTCTTTCACTTTGGCTTCCTTGAATCTCATGCATTAGGAAGTTCTTTGCTATTTGTTCTGATTTCTAGGCTCATTTCAGTTTCATTCTCAGATAACACAAATTTGTTCAATATCAGTAGCACTATATCACAACATGACCATTCTCTCTCATGACTAAAGAATTATTTCACTTTCTGAGTGGTGAAACATGAACAAGATTGAATAACTGTTTCCCAAAATTTATCTGTGTGCATACCAGTTGAGATGCTTTCACTGTCCTGAGTTTTTCTTCTTGGCTGTTTGTAAGTGGAGGTCCTTAGAAGATTAATGGCAAAATTTTGGAAGGATTTTTCTGTCTTATCCCTGATTTTCTTTCAACACAGCAGCCTGCATTTACTAAAGGCTGAGCTTCTTCTCAGCCTTCTGTTGATTAACTACACACATACACAAAATTTCTGGTAAAAAAAAAAAAAAATATTTCCTGACCTCACAGACATGGCACAAGTAGAGTTGTCAAAGCTCAACCTCCAGTAGCCTGAGACTCCTCACTGTTTGTGATTCTGTTTTCTAACCTGAGTGAAATCTGCACTTATGCTTAGACTGATAAAGACTTTTTGCACGCTGCCTGTGAAGGAGTTAGATATGTTTATCTGAGAAACTGCAACAGCTTATCCAAACTTTGCCTTTCTAGAAATCTCCAAGATTTTTTTTCCTGTTGAGCAATGTTGAGTGTGGCTGTTTCCAAGGCAGTGGAGACAGAAGTGTCCACTGTGGGAAAACTCAAACCCTCCTCAAGGAGAAACTCCCTGATTCCTTTCTCCATAACAAAAGCACAATGACAGTTCCCTGTGTCCCTGTTCCTTTGCAGTGTGTCAGGGAGGCAAGGAGGCTGAGAAAAGCAAAGAAGCTCTTTTCCTCTGGCAGTCCTCCCCAGAAGCAGGGATGTGCCCTGTTCATCTGAGGGATGTACTGCAGGGGAAGGGATGGAAGCACACATCTGAGGGACAGTGAGGGATGGTGTGTAGGTATAAGGGAGGCCAGGATGGTAATGGCTTTTGTTAGACTGGCCTATTTATTTAGGAAAAAGTAATAAGCCATCAGGTTTTAATCAACCACAAACCAACTGCTCAAACAAATGGCTTCAGAAACCATAATGCCCTGGCAATTTTCCATGCAGTATTTGCATGGGAAATTTGCCTTATAAATGTGGAGAACTAACATCTGTGCAAAGAGAAGAAGATACCCAGAGAAAATCTCCTACTGGGGTTCCTTTCAGTGAGGGGACTTGGACTACTGAGGGTAGCTACCAACTGGTTCTGCAATTTGCTGCCTCATTTAATTTTCTCAGCCTAGTATTACATAATCAATAATATCCTGCACTCCCATAGACAAAAAGTACAGACTGTGTACCTTCCTGGGCTTGTGTTGTTTATTTTTAACTATGGATTTCATTATCTTGTGATTTCCTTACTTACTTCTCTACTGGAGGTAATGCTGGATTAATCTGTCTCCAGTTCTTACAAATTGGAAAGGAAAGCTTTAAGTGTAAGAAATAACCAGTTTTCTAATGCTCATTGCTGTTGCATTCGTGTGCCAGAATTTAGAATGATTTTTTCCTTGTATACTTAATTCTTGTGTCCATTTTTCTTGCTTTTATGTAGCTGGGGCTGAGGTGTGACATTCTACAGGGTGGTGAATTTTGAGATCCATCTGGAAAGCAGTAGTTTATGTTGCTTTCTTTTATTACTTTTCCCATTCCCAATCCTGTTTTAATACATTTAAGACATTACAATACATCTACAATGCTTTTTACAAGATTATTCTCTGCTAAAATATGAATCAGTAATTACACTTTATGGCCTTTGGCTTTAGCAACAAAAATAACAATAACATCAAGGTAAACCAAATATTAAGGGGTGTGCTGTTATTGTAATGAGGAGCCAAGCTCAGGACAAGAGGCTGTCTCCTTAGTCACCACAAGAGACATGGAGTGGGTCCTGAAGAGGTGACAAGGAATACTGAGGGACAGGAGCACCTCTCTTACCAGGGACAGCTGAGGCTGGGCCTGTTCAGCCTCCAGAAGACACAAGTGTGTGTGAGAGGACCTCCCCAGTTTTTATCAGTATCTGCAGGGAGGGTGCCAAGAGGATGAAGCCAGGCTCTACTCACTGCTCCTGAGCAACATGACAAAGGACAACAGGCAGAAACTGAGGCACAGAAAATTCCATCTGAACACATGGAAGAAATTCTTTACTGTGCAGGGGACTGAGCATGGTAACAGATTGGTGTGGAGTCTCCCTCCCTAGAGATATTCAAGAGCTGCCTGGATGCAATCCTGTGCTGTGTGCTCCAGGATGACCCTGCTTGAGCAGGGAGGTTGGAGCAGGTGATCCACTGCAGTCCCTTCCAACCTGACCCATTCTGGGATTCTGTGATCTGTCACTGAGCACAGCTAACCAAGCTGACCCACAACTGGGACAGTAAACGTGAAACTGACATATTATCAAGGGAAAGAAAACAAATTCATTGTAGTTTAAAATAAGCAAAACCAGATGAATTATATGGTCAAGGAATTAAAGATTGTAGCTTTCCTGTGGAAAGAGCACTGCTGTTACACAGAATCTGAAAACTGAGATTATGTTCCCAATATGGAGTCATACTGAAAGGGTGTGGTTTTCAGACAGGTTGGTGTTAGATTTGCACTTCAAGAGTTATTTGAAAATATTGGTGTGAACTGCTCCCAGGGAAAGCAGTGAATAGCTCAATAAAACTGTAAAATGTCTTTCCAAGGCTAGTTGGGAGCAGTCTGGTTTCAGAAGTTTTGAGACAAAATCAGGTCCAGTGTGACTTTCATTTCTGAAAAATAATCCACTTCATGTGCATGTCTAAGTAGGGATGTAGGTTCTGCATGTAGATATTTTCATTAGGGACTTGAGAGTGAAATTCTGTTATCCTCCTCTCAGTAATTTTTTTTACTGAAGGCCTGGAGTTGTATCAAATGTTTACATGGCATGTAAGAAATCCATGTATCCCATCTAGCCATCACTGTGGCTGGTGAAAGCTATAACTCAGTTCTGAATAATAACTTTCCTTTTTTGTCCTGGTCATTAGAGAAACAATTTTGAAATGAGAATGTTTCCAAAGATATTTGAACATTGCACATTTAAATGTAGCAGGTGTGAATTTTATAGTACAGTTAATGGAAAGGTAAAATGTTGCTCAAGTACAAAACTAGATTACAGTTCTTGTGTGCTCCTTTCAATATAAAGTAATGAACTTAATTCTCCTCTTTTTTGCTCTGGTGTAAAGACAGACTAACCCAACAAAATTAATCCAAAAATGTTAGGCAAATTAATGTGTTATTAGTCATACGGTCATTGAAGTCAAAAGAGTTAAGAGGCTGTGGACAACATTTCCTTCACCAGGCAAGAAGTGCTGGCATAGTTATTTATACTTTTTGCCTGGAAGAGGCTTTGATTCTGCGACACCTGCCAAAAAAGCCTTTATTCTATTTTCATCCCATTATATACTGTGTAAACAAATTGGATTGCTAGTCTAGATTTATGAATGCAGTGAGGAATAACACAGGGAAATCTAGCTTGTTTGACTAAGAGAGGAGATATGTAAATTGCCAGTCATCTTCAATAATTTAGTCTGATATGACAACATGATGGAAGCTGAAAAAACTGCCAAAAGCGGTGGTCTTGCCTTTTGCACTTACGATCTGGAATTGAGATTTTGCTGGGAATTATTTACTGGACTTCCCTGCCTGATGGAAGAAGGTAATAACATAGTTATTATTAATACTCCATTAACAAGCACGTGGTGTTATTTGGAAAGGAAAAAAAGCAATTTCCCAGAGAGAGCAAACAAGTTAAAAGCTCCTGTCCCCCTTTGCAGTAGAATAAACGTGACAAGGCACAAAAGCCTGAGACATCAGCAGGATGATCACCATCGAGCTATTAATCACTTTCCATCTCATTGCTGAGGGTTTTATACAATGCAACGCAATTCATTACATCTTTCCTGATACATCCAAAGCTGAATCCTGAAATGCTTTTTGGTGTTAAATAATACAACATAGTAGACACTATAAATTACAGGAAATGGTGGTGTGAAGGATGTTGGATGGTGAATAATTTACGAAGATTAGAACAGATCAAGGGGAGGAACCAGTGGTGGAGCAAAAAATCGAAGTGGAAAAAAAGTTTTCACAGGAGATCTGAAGAGTTAATGGAAGAGGCAGACCTAGGAGGTTATTTCATGTGGCTTAAAAAAAAAATTCTATGCCATAGATATTCTCATGCTGAAACTGTTAATTTGCGACTGAGGTAGAAGGGGTCTAATTAGTAGTGCAAAAGAATCCAGAAAATTCTGAAAAATAAAATGATTTTTGGAAAAAAAACCTTAGCAGAGATGGGAGGTTCACTTTCCTGGTGTCTTCAGGAAAGGCCAGAGAGGGAAATACCATTCTTCTCCAGTCCATGGAAAGGTCACATTTTTCATCTGCTTCTGGAGTAGTTTCCAAGCAGCCCAGTCTGATCACCACCCCCACTCCTTCCTCTCCCAGTCCTGCCTGGGGGTTTCACAGCCATGTTATATATCCTGAGGAACAGGATTATTCCATGGATAAGATTATCCTACTCTGAGCTCCAGAGCTGCTGCCACAATAAAGAAGAACTGGTGCACTTTTTGTGAGTTATACTCCATTAGAGACAGGTGAAGTGCTGGCCTCTGGCATGAGGAACATGGGACTGCCATGACATGTTTACTACCACCAGCAGAGGAGCAATTTGGGATGACATTGTAAAGTGTAATCAGTAATCAATTATTAATTAATGGCTTTTAAATGGTCTGAGTTCAGTATGTGGTGACAAGGCTGTGAATGGAGCAGTTATTAAAAAATTCATGTGCTCTTGGTCATAGAACTGATAAATACTGTGAAGTGGCTGGAGTTCACTTGCACACCACATTTCTGTTTCGAGTTGCCAATAAATGATGGCCATGCCCACGTTTGTCAGGCTCCCTGTAAGAACTCAGCTGCTCTTTAGCACTTGCAGGCACACTGGCAGGGTATATTTTCCTGAGTGTTTGGAGAGTAATTTAAATGCTTGAGACATAGCCTTCGCTCTGCTCACCCCTCCCTCCCTTCTCTAGCCTCCCAGAGCCAGCTTTTAGAGTGTCAGTCAAGACAGCACAGTCTTCAACAGATCAGAGACACATATTGGAGGGTTTCTTCATTGCAAAAATGCAGGAAACGATGTAATCACCCACATGCACAGAGTACTTTGATATCTAAGAATGAAATGTATATTGTCATTAATTTCTGTTTTGGGGAGCTTTGCAGTCCTGAGGAACCTGATTTGTTCAGTAGAGCATTAAATCCTGTTTTCCTATAAATTAAAAGGGAAGACAGAATATTGACAGATGAATTTACCTCACTCCCTGCCCTTCTGCTGGCACTTCTATTGTGGTTTTGCACCAACAGAGAGTTTTTTCCCTGCAGTGATGGTGGAGGCATAGATTAGCTGCTGAGGCCATGATTTCCAGGCACAGATGGAGAGTGAAACACCTTTTCATACTAGCACTTGAAATTCACTGTGTACACTAAGGAGAAGGTGAGATAATTTCTTAGTAAAGAAATTGCTTCTGCAAGAAGGGATTGCTCCTGCGAGCTGATGCCAGCTGGGCTCAGCAGAGGATGGGAATGGAGCCACTGCTTGACCACAGTTTAGGACCTGCACTCCCTCTGGCTTGCTCCAGGCTGATTGTCAGAGCAGTGCTGCTGCAGGAGGACATCAAACACATCAAACACAAACCTCCCCAGGCAGAGGAGGGAACGAATCCCTCTTCCAAGACAATAAAAAAAAACGCTGGAGCCATCAGATGCTGGGGTCTTCTGGGACAGAGCCCTTGCCCCTCTGGTGCAAGCTGGTTGCTTCTGCATGGCTTGGTTAAACAGTCCCTGCTCCAGCAGGGCTCCACAGGGCATGTGCTCTTAAAGAAAGGCAGTTTCCAGTCACTGCTCAGAAAGGGGGTTATGAAATAAAGATAGAAATCTCAGAGAATTCAGGTCAGTTCAGGTTGATGAAGTGCAAAACCAGAGGTGTGCCTCAATGCAGGCTGGAAACAAGTGTGGGCTCTGGAAGGGTGTGAGGGAAGCCTCAGAGCTGCTTGTACTCAGTTGCTCTTGTGATACAGTCCTGAACCAGCCATCTGTGTTGGTGCTCCCTGCAGGATAGCAGCCAGTTTGTTTGGCCTTTGGAGCCCCTCCAGCACCAGGGAGCAAGATGCCTCTGTGAGGGCTCACTCCTAAGTATGAGCAGTGCTACAAGTCTGGCACTGCTTCATTGCTTTACCAATGTATTCTCTTCTCCTTAGTTTGTCATCTGGGGTGAGAAAGTTTTTCACCAGATCCTTGCTCCACTCTGTTATTTCTGTTTGCTCTGAAGAGCAGGCAGTTTCAAAGGTTTCTGTGCAAGGAGAAAAACCTTCACCCCAGCAAATCCAAGGGTAAAAGTAGGTGTGGACACACAGAGAGCAGCAGCAGCAGCAAGCAAAGGGCTGTGAGCAGTTGCCTGTGGCACTGAGTGAGTGTCTGTGACATTTTCTGTGTCCAGCTGAGATGTAGCACCATCCTCCAGTGTTGAGGATGCAGCACATCCCTGCTGTTGAGGACAAGTTAAATAAATTATGTAGATCACAAAGCAAAGCATCCTTGTAGGATTCCAGCTTAGAGATGGAAGCCATTTCTGACTCCTTCATGGACTAATGCAGGGTATTTCTATCTCCTCAGAGTATTTCTATCTCCTCAGGTGAATGCCACTGCACATACTGAAGCACAGGGAGGTGTATGAAATCTCAAAGATGACAACTGAACATTAAAGCTAGGGCCCCCTAACATGGCAAGTAATACATGGGTGGAACTTTGTCCTCTTGGAGTGCAGGTTCAGATAAAAACAGCTGGGTGTGTGCTGGAATCTCAAGCACCTCCTGCATACAGGTACAGGTTTGCTTACTGGGTGGCCTTTTAAGATCTGTTGAGGAGCAAATAAAAGGTGAGGTGAAAGAAAAGACTAACAACTTTATGCCAAACTTCCCATTCTCAAGGTACATTAAAAACCCAGAAGACCACTAAAATCAATTAAATCACCACTTAGCTGCAGATCTGTCCCAAGGAGCCTGTAGCAGGCTGATCCCATTCAGCCATGGCTGTGGTGGGTCTCCATCCCAGCTGAGCAAAAAGCAAAGTGACAAAAAGAGCATGCAGAGGGTACAGAAGTACCTCAAATAAGCTTTCAGAGACTTGTGAAGTGAAAGCCAGAGGAGTTATACAGTCCTTAGCTGGCAAGCAAAGAATGAATTTTGTCTCTACAAAAAAAAAAGGTGAACTTTCAGGCAGTTTGCCTTGATGTCACCACTTGCATTCTAGAAAATAGTATTGAAGCACTTAGTGGGCTCAGCACAGGTCCTTGGAACCATACCTGTGTGACAAAGACATAGGTGTGTTGCTTGTACAGGTATTTGTAAGGCATTTCAAGAATGTGGTTCTGGAGCCTGAAGTTCTGGAGGTTGGGGCCCTCATCACAGATCTTCTACAACTGCATAAGAAAAATTTGGTTCTCTTATACAAAAAGAAAGATAACTTTTTTTTTTCTTTGTGCTACAACAATATTTGAAAATAAGATTAAAATCCATGAAAATGCTGAAGACAATATTAAAACCAGGGCAGTTCAAACCACTTCATCATGAACAGAATTTAAGAATGTTTGCAGAAGGTCTTTGATGTTGGTTTATTTTTAATTCAAAGTAGGCTGCAGCTGCAGGTTGCACACAGAGTGATGTGCTGGAGCAGGCTTAGAGAACTGGGAAATTTGGTATCAAGTTTTGATCTTGCTGCACTAAAGCTGTATGTCCTTGAAAGGATGGCTTCTATCCTGGATTCTGGATTTTCCCATGTCGATATGAGCCTTTCTTTGCAAAGAGCTTGGCTCTTTGCAAATAAATTCTCATATAAACAGTAATACTAAGAAAAGGAGTAGCAAAAGTGTTATCTGTGTGTCTGCATTGCTCACAGGAGGTGAGAGAAATATTTGAACACATTAGATGGTGGATGAAAGTCAGATCCAAGTTTTGAGTAAATAAATCTTCATAGACTGCTCTTTTGCCCTGCCAAATCCTCCTTCTCTCCTAAGGATTTGGTCTGAAACAGAAAATTACCAGACAGCTCCAAAGGAATATAGGAAATGCTGGTTCCCTGCTGGAAAGAGCAGGTGCCCAGGATACCACTGTTGCTGCTCTGTGCATATGCTGATTTCCCCAAAGGCATGGCCTGAGCTGCTCTCTCTTTGTCTTTTCCAGAGGGAGAATGACTCAATTATTTTCATGCCAGACACACATGGCCATGCACGCTCCAGCCCTCACACTGCAAAGCTCTCATTCCCCTCTATCTGAGCCTCCAATTTCCTTAGAATTCCTGAAGGAAACACACAGTTCCTTAAGGCCCAAAAATGTGCAGAAATACCATAATTCCTCCAGTCCTCAGCACACAATTTATTCTCATCACCTTGTCCATAACCTTCCATTCTTTTGCAGCTTAGTTGCAGCTCTATCTTTTTCTCTTCCCTTCTCATCTTCCAGACTAATACCTTTTTTACTCCAAAATCTTCCCTCTAAATCCAGACTAGACTCCAGTTTTTGGGAGCAGGGCATTTGTCTAGAGGTCAGACCTTGGTCACTAAGTTTTTGTCCTTAATCTACTTGTGGATGAAGTGCTGAAAGACCGGGAAACTTTCTTCAGAAGGCTAAAGCAGGAATTCCAGGAGCACAGGGCAAACACATTTCTTTGATGTTTTGCTGAAACTGTGACCACAAAGAGCATTGGCTTCAGTTGCTTTGACTGGGAAGTTGCATCTTCTCCTTCCTGATGTCCTTGACCTCCTTACCTTCTAGTTCAACAAGTCTCCAGCAGGAGAAAATGCCTCTGGCCTGAGCACAAGTATCAGCTTGACTTGTTTTTGTTTCTAAGATCCTTCCCTTCTGCAAGCTTAATGCTGCTCCTCCTTTGTGGCTGGCTGCACTGTGAAAGCACCTTTGTGTTATAAGATGTAATCACACAGAGAGCTAATGGGATAGGTTAGAGAAGCACACAGAAACAAGGGTCTGAGAGCTCCTGGTTTCCTGAAACACTTGCCTTTATTGGACTGCCACACTCCCCTACAGAGCCTGCCCAAGCCTGCTGCCTGCCATGCTGTGTGACACCCTGCTTTGGGAAGGCTGCAAACACTTTTTTGCTACCAGCAGCCATTGAGTATGCTGGATAACCTCAGGAAACACAGAGGCTAGGAAGGTGGTGAAATATCTCTTCTGTCCATTTGCCTTCCTGCTTAGGGATGACAAATGCAATAGGTCACACCTGTCCCTGCTGTGGGGAGAGGTGATTTCTCACACCCATGATCAGCTGAGTTGCTCAGCTGCATGCAGGAAGAACAAACTCAGACACTTCCTTGCTAGAGAAGGAGGAGCAGAAGAAGGATTCCCTGCTGGGATGTGGTCCATGCTCACCTGGGCTTCCAAGAGGTCTGATAGCTCTTGTAATCATTACCTTGGTACTCATTCTTGTAGAGCAAATTAATTCAGGCAAGCGGTTCTGAATCAGCAGCCCCAGAAAAAGAAGGCCTTTTGGCAATGTGCTCTTGTTCTTTATTGTTTATCCTGCATTAATGAGCTGGTGAGGTCAGGGCCTCCCTCAGCTGGATGTTATCTCTTTCTATCAGATAGCTAGTGAGAGACAGCCATGCCTGGATAAAATTATTCTCCTAAAAATGAATGTGAGGAAAAAGAGAAGTCTTAAGATACTCTCTTCCAGAAACAGATCAGAACATGCTGAATTGTTTCCCTGAACTCTCAGAGAAAGTTGGGGGTATGCCAATAGGTGAATAAAGATCTTCTGAGGACTGATGTAGCACTGTCTTTTGCATCAGCAGCTCTGTCTCTTCTCTGTCTCTGCCTTTTGCAGAGCGTTAATGAAGCCAGAGGACAGCCTGGATCCACTGACTTCCTTGTGCCATTGTGAAGAGCCCCACAACTGCATTGATGGAGCTCTTTGTGGTGCCAGCCCTTATGCAGCCCCATTGGAGATCAATTCAGTAAGTGGAACATTCAGGACACTTTAAAGTATTTTTCATCTGGAAATACTGATTTACCAAAAACTAAACTCCATGTGGAACTAGTTGTACTTTTGAAAAATAGGCTTGTTTCTTACATTTTAAAGATTTTCTGTGTTTTTTTTTTTAATTGAAAAAGGATGATGTGGGTGTAGGAAGATTTTTTTGTTGTTGTTTTTAATCTCATTTTACTATTTTTAAAGATAAAAATTCTTGTTCCATTGAAGGTGATACACATTCAATACCCATCCTGTAAATCAGCAGATGGATGTCATCTGGGAATGATGTCACCATCATTTTTTATCAAAGTTAGGTATCACTTAGAATTTCACAGGGTAGGTGTTTAGGTACATGTTACTGCTGAGAGGAATGCAGATATTAAAAATGAGGCTCATTTTCCCTTTTCAGCCATGGTTCCTCAGTCATCCTCATCATCTAATTGGTGTTTCCTTCCATAGCAGTCAAGCCAATAATAGATCTAGAACTTGAGGTTTCAGCCATCTTTCACATTTCTCCACAGTTTTCCCCAAATCCTGACACTCCAGCCTGGAGTTCCATCCAAGGTAAAGCTTCATTTAATGTTGTCTCAAAGAGTAAATAATTAAACAAACAAACAAATTTATCAACTCCAAAAATTCACGCCTAGTTTCTCCCACATGTGCTTGAGGTTTAAAAGTACATTTCCTTATAAGCCTTAGCTAGCAGAATGAATATTGTATGGCTGGAGCTTGCTCCACTTGACAGGGGAGAGATTCTTGCTTTCCTCTCTGTATTCCTTCCACTACTTATAAACTCTCAGGATATTTTTCATGGGTCGCACCTTGTTCTTACTTTTCCCCTTTTTTCCTCTGTAGAGTTTGGAATTGTTAGTATTATTATTTTGCTGTTTCCTTTATCAGGTTTATATAATGCAATTGCAACATTCAATAGGTAGGAAATGAAAGCCTGAGTATTTCCACTGTATTTCTTTACAACATATTATATTAGCTGATGTAGGTGACAGGCTCCAAGAAGGGACTGGAAGGCTGGGTATTGCTCCCAGCTCTGCTGCTGGGTGGTTTCAGCAATTTTCCCTGTCTTATTTCACTCACCAGGAAATGCAGACTATAACACCCTCATCACTGTCAGGCACTTTACTACCTAGTGATGAAAAAGTCTGTGTAAGACTGTCATGTAATCAAGGAGGAAGTAAGGTGAGAGTGGAAGAGAGAGAAGTCACACTAGATTACAGAGCAGATGAAGCACTTTAATCCCACACTTTCTCTGGTTCAGTGTGTTTCAAGGGAAATATAAGACCTGACAGCAGGCAGACTGCTTGGATAAAAATAATACAAAAATTTTCCACTGCAGTACCCTTCTTTGGATTATTTACACTGATATAATGGTTAAAAAAAAATCACTTTTCACTGCCTACAATGGCAGTTTGCTTGGGTCTTGTACTTGACCTGGTTTAGATACTCATGTCAGAGCACATGTATTTTCAAGGTTTGCCATGCCTTGATTTGTACTCATCTATTTATTTTCTTCTAATCCAGTACCACTGAGGGAAAAAAAAAGGGGTCTGTGAGTGCAGCTACTGAAGCTGCATAAATCTTCTGAGGTGTGGGCTCAGAAGACAAAGACACAAAGCACTGTGGTTTGGCATCAATGAGAGAAGAGACATAGATTTCTACTCCAAGGGACTTCTACTCCTTCCTTCTTTCAGGGAATGTGTACATGTGAAGCACCATTATTCCTTTCACTGGTTAAAATGCAATAAATTGGAATAATAATAATGATAATAAATTTATTAAAATCCCTTGTGGAAAATACAGTAATCATCAAGCTTCTCTGATGCTTGACCACAGAGAGAGTGTTTTGACCTTTGAATCAATTAATAATGCTGAATGTGAAAGACTAGGAAAGGAAAAAAAAAAGGCTTTTGTGTGCTTCATTAAGATATTTACTCCTTCATTCATTCATTTCAATTGCATTTTCTGGTGGGAGACTTGAAGTGTAAAAAAATTGCTTTTGACTCATAGCCTGGGATTTGTACAAAATTTGCTGAAGGTAATGCTTTTGCCCTCCTTTGCATCTGTTGTGCCCAAAGTGCTCCTCACAGGGAAGAGACAGCTGAGGAGATGATCTGGGATGGAAGGGAAAAGGCAGTGGGACCCTGCTTTGCCCTGTTTCAGGCCCTTCTCATGGGAATGGGGCACTCCCAGGCTGCTGTGCACTTGTAATCTTGGTACATCACCCTTGCCCACTTCTTCCCCAGCCTGTGCCAAGCTGGAGGGGCTTTGCAGTGTTTTCTGACAGGTCTCTGACCATCCCCAGGGTTGGGAAGTGCTCATGCCCAGAAACTGTGCTGTCTCTCGTGTGCTGTGCTTGTTAGACCCCACTGTTTGCTGGCAGGGGGACTCTAGCAGCAATGAGAGGAGAGGTCATCAAGAACCTGCAGTGTGGCCAGACAAAACTAGCCAGGCAGCCAGGAAAAGTGCCAGTCCCTGATGCTGTTTTTTGTGAAGTTGTCACTCCTACCTTGGATCCCAGGGAATTGTAGTTTTTGGAATCAAGACAAAATGGTCAGCTCCCCTGTGCCTGCTTCAGCATGCTTTTCCCCTTTTCCCTGCATCACTTACCAAGCACAGTGCCCTTCACCAGCAGCCACTGCAGGGATCAGAGGGACTTTCACTCATCAGAGGACCACACAAGCAAGCTGGTGAGTTCTGCTGACAGCTGCCTGCATTGTCTCATTGCCACATCCCTCATCTGGTCCCTGCTCATACCCATCTGGTGCTTGTCTACCTGCAGGGAATCTGGTGGCTTTTAGAGGTCCCTTGGCTGCTTGGCTCACACAGGACTTGCTTTCCCTCACCTCTACTATAACTACCAGCCTTCTCTCTAGTGGCTTGGATTACTTTCTGTATTTTGCTTTATTCCTCACTCCAGTCCTCATACACAAGCCTGGTAGAGGCAGGCTCTTTTAAAAATGCATCTATTTGGGGGACAAAGGTACTGCCCTCCTTAAACCTCTCTGATGGTCTATTTTCTGCTTGTTGATAAGTGTGCTTCTGAGGGAACCACTGCACATGCTGAGCACCTGAGCCATTAGCTGACATTAGCAGTTGATGAAATGGCTTTTCTGATGGTTTGAGATGTCCCTGAAAACTTATTTTCTTATCTTTTGTACCTGTGTGTGGAAAATCCAAAGGCAGGTTCAATGGCATGGGAAAGCTTATGAAAAAAAGACAAAGAAGATATTATTCATTACTTTTGTCTTTGTTTGGCACCTTCTCTCCTTTCTGTTTGCAGCAGCAAAGGCCACTCAAGCTGGTCAGGAGAGTCACTGTCCTTCACTTCTATTCAGACATTAAACCAATAATTAGGTTGTCTGTTGAAATGCAGAGAGACAAATAAATGATTTATGAAGTACTTGGCATGGTAACTTGTATTGCCTGGAATGAAGCAGTCTTTCCAAATTGTCACTGAGGAATTGTCCTCCTCTTACTGCCTCCAGATACAAGTCTCAAAAGCTCAGACCAGTCTGGGGCCCTTACCAGTGTCTGCTGGCAGGCAGAGAAAGAGCAGGAGGTCTGAGCTGGTCTGCCCCAGGTGGGGGAGCACAGCCCAGAGAGCCAGCTCTGGCTGGGGCTGCCTGGCAGTGCTCTGCCCCTCTTGGATGGGGGCTGCAGAGCCCACACCTCAGCCAAACATTGTACAGCTTCTTTGTTTGGGCACAAACTGCACCATGGTCTAGAGCTGAGTTCTGCCTGCAGCCAGCCAGGCCTTCTCATGGCTTGCTTTTTGCTTCCATGTCACCCAAATATCCCATTAAACACCACAACAAGTCACATTCATCAAGCTGTGACTCAGTTTCCATTCATGACCCATTTCTTCTACCAGGACCCTATAAAGAAACAGCCATAAAACCTCCTAGCCTGATGTAAATTACAGTGTCTCATATTTTATGGCATAAGAGGATTCATATCACCCAGACCATTTTGTCTTGGGGCCAAAAGCATTCAAAGTAATTTTGCTTAGCCTCTGGAATAGGTACAAATCCCACAGCTGTTTCCCCATTGTTGAAGCTCTATGCCTATAAACAGCATTCATGGTGTTTTTTACCTGACAATAGATGGTGCTCTTTCTATAATTATCTGTCTCCACAGTCCCTGCATATACCAGTTTTTTAATGTAGAACCAACATAACAGATTATCCTTGGGTTTGGGCACTACGAGATCCCAAACAGCAAATAAATAACCACCTGCAAACAAACCTGTAGCAAATCTGTTACAGCTGATCTGCCACAAGGACTCAGAATAGATTCTCAAATCTTAAGTGCTCAGGTGATGAGGGGTATTTAAATTGACAGATAAATAGATGGAACAAGTTATAAAAATAATAAGCAATTATCCAAATTTCTTCCCTAGCTTGCACAAAACAAAATTCCCACTAATTCAGAAAAGATTTGTTATGGCATTTTCCTCATTCTGTGTTTGAAAGAAAGGAAGGAGATGCTCAACATCATCAAGCAAAATACATTTTGTTTTCCCCTGTATTCATTTGAGCTGTCTGAAAAGTGCAGAGAAGGGTTCTGTTTTATCCAGGACTTATAGAAGTCACAATTGTAACTAAAATCTAAGACAACAATATTTCCCAGTCAAGTTTAGAGGAGGGAAAATCATAAAATACCTAAAAATTTACTCCTCAAAAAAAGCCCAGTGATCAGCATTTAGAATAGTTTAGTGACTGCAAAGCTGTAATTTTTTTGGACATGATTTCCTCCCATTCTTGATGTTATTTGTGCCCAAATGAAAGTCTCCAGCCTGACATCTACCTTCAAATCTTTTCCATTCACTCAGATTGCAAAATGCATCTAATTTTTATTCTAAATTGATTTTAAATTGAATATCAGCTTGGCGGTCTTGTTCCTCAGGCTCTTTAGAGACTGAACAAGACTCTTTGGAGACTGAGCAGCATTTCAGCCCTTTTCCCCAGTGCATTTGAGGCCTCCAGATACAGTCCCCAAAACCATCCTTGGGTGCTTGCAGCACTGAAGCTCTCCAGCTGGTACTCTGCAGGCAGAGCAGAAATACACGGTTTTGTCTTCCTGAGGGATCATGACAGCTGCCCTACATCATGCAGCAAGGGAAGTGCCAGCACTGACCCCCTGCTCTCTCATCCTTTACCCCCTGCTTTGAGCTCTCCTGCTGTGTCTGGGGATGCCTTGGGGGGTGTCTCTTCCAACAAGGAACTCAAGTCTCCAAGAGAAACACAGCAGCTCCTGCCACCGGTGGCTACTCAAACATCTCCAGAGCAGAAGCTTGCTAAAGGATTGCTTCTGGTCAGTGAGGAAAAGGGGATTTTCAGGGGGAAGTCATGAAATATGAGCCAGGAGCTTTGAGTCCTTTCTTCTTCCTTCTTTATCTTTTTGCTGGCTGGTTCTTCTATCTGTTAGACTTATGGGCTTTGCTGGTGTTTCCTCTCACTCAGATAAATACACCATCTCCTCTTGCTTCTGTCCCCCACACATTCCATCAATATGTAAAAAATACAAGAGGAAAATATTGTGTTAAAAGGGTAATTTGTGAAAATACTGGTCTGCTAATTATATTTTTAATCAGTAATAGAAATATGACTGATTTCTAAGAAAAATCATTTATTTAGATAAGTACATTATCTATAAAGTGAAGGAAAAAGCCCCTGTTTCTTTCATAGAAAGTATTAATATTTCTGACTGTTGGTGTTAGAACTTGATGAGAAACAAACTAAAATGCTGAAGTGAATTCTAGGCCAAGTAACACTTCAGGCTGGAGAAAACAAAAATATCTCAGAGCTTTGAAGTTTTTTACCCTTATATTATTAGTGAATAAATAAATAAATAAATTGAAATTACAACAGAATGACATAATCATTCTATCATTATCAAAAGTTTAAATTCAGATGAGGAGGAATTTTTGAGTGTTGGGGAAACATTCTGCTGACAAATTCCCAGTTAACCTTGAGCATCCATCAGCACTGACTGAACTGAAAGGAAGAGAATACCATGCTGGTGACTTAGAAATGGCATTCCCTCTTACTGTGGTAACAATACTTTCATGGTTTCTGACACTCTTCATTTTCAGAAGACAGACTCCTCCGTGTATGATCTAGCGTGCAAAGACCAGATCCTATTTTCATTTATGTTCATGTAAACCATTAATGCCTCTGCTGAAGTCAGTGGAATTATTAAATTTATGCCACTATAATTAAGAGCAGCTGCTGCCCTGTGATCCCTAATGCTCTGTGTACCCCAGTGTGCCATAAGGGGTAACCACTGAGGAGTATTTCTGAAGAAGGCCCACAATAACATTTCAGTGGAGGACACAGAGGTACTCAGATAAAGCAACCGTGAAATCAAATGACCTTTCAATCTGTTTATGAGAGACTTTGTCATCTCCACTTGGAGACAGCAGGAACAACAAGTGAGAGATCTTAATCTGTGTCCCAGAGAGTCTTCTCTTCGCTTCAGTGCAATCCAAAAATACACACAGGCTCCTCAGCTCTTGTGGTCCTGTTTGTTTTCCCTCTACAGGTTTGAGCACTTGAGGAGCTTCTGTCTTTTGTGTGCTCAGGGTGGGCTCTCCTCAGCCCTTCCCCAGAGAAGGATTAATCTGTAATATACTACAAGCAGTCCTTGAGCAAAGATATAAAGTGGATAAGGATTAGCATGATAAAAAAGGGAGTTACTTTTTTTTCCTGTTGTACTGCAAATAAAGCTCATCACTGGTTTACATGCTTGGCTGCTTCCTTATAAAAATAAAATTCCTCCAGCATTCATGGAGTGGAAACTTTGGGCCTTTGGAGCCTCTGGGCAGACAGATCCCATCTAGAAAGTCCAATGAGAGGTTTTGTGACGCAGAGACCTCAGTGTCTCATTAATTCCTCATCTTGGGCCAGGCAGGGGCAAAACCTGAACTCTGCTTAGGCTCAAATGGCCTCAGAAACTTCATTAGGGCAAGACCTAAGTGTGTGACAGCTGTTCCTGGTCATGATGTCCCTCTGTGTATTCTTAAAGTGTGGGACATGTGATGTGATGTGTGCTAGTTTGGCTGGCACTGGCAGAGGAAAGCATTGGCAGAGATGCCCACTGGACACCCTCAGGCATCCTGCTCCCTCCAGAAAGAGGGGTGCTAAATGTTGGTGTGTGCCTTAGTCTGGCCCCTGGTGTAACACCACTGAAGCCAAGGGAGCCAGACTTCTGGAGAGTGTAAGCTGGCACAGATCCACTGAAACAAGTGGAGCCACCATCAATTCTGGTTTCAGCCTATAATTTTTCTACTGTCAGCTTTCCCTGAGTTTGACTCAAATAACTACTCCAGAAAAGAAATTACCATTTTCTAGTCCTTCCAGCTATCCAATCTGCTGTTATGGATTTCAGTTGCTTCTTGCAGGGTGCAGTTCAGCCCTGTATGTATCTCACAGCAATCATGTGCATCAGAAATTCTGCTTAATCCAAGAAAGGACCCTAAAGCAGAGGGTAGAGAAGAGGATCACGTGCTGAAAGGATGCAATTAAAGCTTTAATGACAAATGCACTAAGCTGAAGAGGGATGGGAGAAAGAAAGAAAGCTGCTCATAGGATTTTTAGTTTAGAGGATTTTTAAAAATTATCTGCCAGTGTTTTCCTGTCTGTGTGAGGTGTCTCACTATTGGCATGCATGCCATGCTACACCAGGTATTTAGCACAGTATACAAGTGGCATACCATGCAAAATGCTCTATAAATAAGAAGTGTAACACTAGTGCAGGAATACTAAATGCCCTCTCATGCTTCAGCATCAAATCCTCTTGTTTTTGTGGCTGCCAACACTGCAGAAAGAGATATGCTAAAGCGAGTATGAAAACTTACAAGCACCATATCTACAGCTTGGTTTGTTTCAGTCTTAGAAGGGTCAGGCATTTTCACAGGCTTGAAAAAATATTTCATCAGCCGAAGGGGCTTCCTAGTACAATTTTTAACAGTCTCAGTCTAGAGGTTCTTGTGCTCTGATCTATTAAGCCTAGGGGCTTAACTATATCTGCAGATTCAGGGAATGTAATTCTTGTCCATAAATAGCTTTGTGCTTGCTTTGCATAGGAAAGAGTTAAAAGGAATGGGTTTTGAAGAGAAAAGTGTTCCATTTAATAATTGATTTTTTTTTTTTTTTAACATCAAAAAACACTGGCTAGGATGGTGAGTCACCACTAACAGCAACCGTGGCTTGCATTTCAAAGAGCTGCCATGGAAAAAAACCCGAAGAGTTAACCCAGTAATAAAAGTTTCACAGCTCATGCAGCTTTAAATATTCACCGGGACACAAAATCGGAACCATAAATTATAATGCTATGAATGATTGAGGGTTTCTAACAGGCACAAAGCAAAAAGAAACACTTTGCAAAGACCAACCATTGTTGGACTAATTAAATGTCTTTGAATAGGTCCTAATATCCAACTCTGAATTCCCTTATCTCTGCAGGTGTCATTGCAAGTTAACATTAGCTGCCAAAACTGGTCATGCTTGAGCTGATGTTCATCTCTGCTGCTTGTTGCTCAAAGCAAGCCCAAGGAAGCTCTTTTGGGCAGAAAACACTTTCCCTGGGCAGGAACAGGAGAGAGCTCAGGTCAACACAAGCCTCAAGTGCCCCTCAGTGGTACAAAGGTCTTCCTCAAACTGGTAAGGAACTTCACGAAGACATCTGCTTATTCTGCCCACTAAAGGAGAAAAAGGACTCATCTCAGGAAAAGAGTGAATTTGCTCAGTAGGACTCTGAAGGGAGTCTGATGACACCTATTCTTCTGCCACTCTGGGTTTTATGCTTCACACAGAGGTAGAAGTTGGTCTTGGAGAAGAAGGAAAAACTTCTTCCCACTATTAAACTGGGAATAACATTCACGTGTCTGACTGAGAATAGAATTCCTACCTTCAGATCTCCCAGGAAAAAATCCCCTTAAACTTAAGGGGAGTAGGAGCTGTCAGGAAAGAGAACTTGGGCTGTATGTTAAAAAAAAAATCCAAACAAATAATGAACAAAGTATAGGTTATATATGATAGTTTCCAGTGTTTAAGACCCAGAAACATTAAGAATATTATAAGAAAAAAGAGCATAAGGAACTTTCTGCCTAGGACTCTCAGCTCTGAGATTGTCCCTGAAAATGGAAAATAATATGGAAAACTGGTCTTAAAGATACTGAGGTGAAATTTACTCCTATTGGGTATGTGTTTTAGCATTTTTAGTGTTGAATAATGCCTGTTCTTTTGATGCTTGCTGTATTGTATTGCTGTATTTTAAAACTTTACTGCTTGCACTCATGATTTTGAATGATCTCTCATTTTATTTTAAATAAAGAAGATCTGTTGCTAGCTTCTGTGTCTGTGGCAAATGATTGTGACTTCAAAAAAAAAAAAAACCACATAAAACCACGGGAAAGTAATTTAAAGACCAAGGAATGTGTTTTATCATTAGCTTTTGGGTCCTGACTGAGAACTTAGCTATGGTGATGCAGAGACAGCTTTTCCAAGGGGAATTGGTGCTTAGCAGAAGCCTTCAGCTGAAAGCTTGAGCTTTACCCGGAGCCACAGTGAGCACGGACATCTGACTTCAGCTTTACCCAACGCTGAAGTCAGATGTCCGTGCTCACTGTGCAGTCCCTGGGGAAGGATGGGTCCTGTCAGTCCCTGGAGATGAGGCACACTGGGAGAGCCTTCAGCAGTACCTACCTCTCAGATAAAACCTGCACTGCCTGTTGTCAGCCCAGCTGTGGTAGCTGGAACTGCACTTGAGGTAACAAACGCTGCTTCTTCAGCAGAGACCAACAGCAGCGGCCCAGAACATGAAATGGGTGCAGCTTCTAGAAAGTGATGACAGCACGACCAAAGTTTCCTATGACCATGACTTGATCAGAGCCTTGAGATGGAGATATTAATTTTACAAGTTCCACAAAGCAGAGCAAAAAAGCTTTAAATTAAAAAAAGACATAATTTAAAAACCAAACGGAAAACCCCAAATAACCCCACATTAAAGTAAATAATACAATCTGTTGCTCTGTAAACAGAGAAAAGTGTCAAAATTAAAATAAACAGAAATAGAAGGAAGGGGCTTATAAACAGACCCTGCCAAACCCACTGCTTCCCTCCATCCCCCTGTGGTTTCAGTCACTCTGTGACTTTGCCAGCTGGAGCAACCTGTGCATAGCCCTGGTTTGGTCCCTGTCAGCCTGATGGCTGATGGCTGGGATGTGCCAAGGAGATTTTGATGTCCAGACATTTACAGTTTAAGTGGGAAAGAGGCATCTGCCAAGAGATGAAAGAAAAACTAAAAATGTTTAGCAACCTGAAGTGTTTGTGCTATTGTGACTTTTGAGTGTAGGTTTCAACACACTGTCCCTTTGGAGAGACATGAGATCCTTTGCTGTTTCTGAGGCTGGTGAATGTGCTTGTAGGTAGGTCTCTCTACTCCCAGCCAACTGAAGCTAACACACAAGATAAAATGTTGTCTTAAAAAGAACAATACCATAAATAAATAATCAAACAAACCTGAGATGGGTTCTGAATCTGAACATGCAGTGTTTTTTGGGTATCTAAGCACATTTACACTAGGCTGGGAAAGTTTGCTCTTCAAAAACTGTTTCCATTAAAATTTTAGTACCTAATAAACACCCTGACCCACAGCTCTGTTCTTTCATCAATACAGATGGAGGGTGTTTTAAGTGTCAGCACTAGGACATTTGTGATTGTGACATCAGTAATAATGTGTCTCTCTTGTTTGCAAGCCCAATTTCCAGTGGGGTGGGGGTTCAGCAGCTGAGCCCCAAGGCTTGGGGAGCTCTGACCTAGACTACTGCTGAGAACTCTATGTTCCCATATGTATATATGGGAAACCAGAAATCATGTTCCTTGCACTTTTTAGGCATGTTATAGTCATGGTAATCTCAGATAAAGTAGACAATAGTTTGATGATGTAATAATTTGTAGATGATAAAGCAGCCCAGGTGGTGGCAAAAATAGGCTTTTTGGGGAAGTAGAGGTTGTTTCCTGTGGTGGATGTGTGGAAGGGCTGCAGACTGATGAGCAGCTGTCCCAGAGCATCATAGTGGGTGGCAGTGGTGCTGCTGAGGAGCTGAGGGAGAATGGAGAGTCTGGCACAGGATACTGGCTGAGGAGCCTCGACATGAGCTGGAGGAGAGCTTGGCAGGAGTGAGCTCCTGTGGTCCTGGGGTTTTGCAGAGAGCAGAGAGATGCAGAGGATAGTGGGAACTACGGGAGCAGGATGGTGTGAACCATTTCTGAGGACTAGGATATTTCCCTGTCAGGGAAGTGAGGGCTGATCTGGATCTGCATGATAAAACCTTGTGTTTTCAGTTGTATCATTCTATTATTCAGGAAGAGAGGAAGCAGCATAGTAAGCTTTATTCCCATTTATCCTGTGACTGCTCAAGAGTCTGCCATTCTTGCTCCATAAATTCCAGGGGTGGTCTCTAACACCTTGCTGACAGCCAAAAAATTATCTGCTGAATCAAGGCTTCTGCACTGAAATTTCCTCCCAGGAAAGCAAGGGAACAACATGACATCTCTCACTGAAATGGGCTGCCAGTTCTTAGCAGCCTGTTGGAAAGGAAGCATCAAGACAGAGAGCTGCTTAGACCAGAGCTGGATAGGAGAGGCTGAGAAAGTAATTCTCCCCCAAAGACTCTCTTCCCCAGTCTTATTCTTGCCCTGGCTTTGTTCCAGTGTATCCCTGTAATATGAATATAGACAATGAAAGCAGGCAGACCAAAAGGACTCCTTTAAGATACTACTCCAAGGGTTCCCAGGGTGCAGTACAGGTAGTAGGAGTGTCGTGCATTACTTGCAGCTGCTGTTGGAGATTTTGACTTCTTTATACAACAAGAAATTTGTGTCAGGTCTACTGAACTGAATGGTAATATGGCAAGGACAAATGCTGGCATCTGCTGCTGCTTCCACTTCTCAGATCCTGTACGTGGAGGGGCAGGTTCTGGGAAGCTGTGAATCAGGGCAGAACAAGGGACAGAGAAGCAGGAAAATCAGAACAGCTTTAGGAGGTGGGACATTGGTCTCTGGATGTGCTGGTACCTAGAATGTTGGATGAAAGAAGCATTGGGATGGTGAGAATACAGAAAAGTCCTCCACTACTGGTAAGAACAGGAAAAAGTCCACTTCAATACTTAAATTAGTCAATCCCATTCTCACTCCCTCTCTTTCACAGTGATCCCATTCCCTTCTTGCAGCCTTTCTGTCACAGTCTTTCCTCTCAGGTGAAACAAGAAGAAAGATTTTCCTCTTAAAATTCAGTAGAGGTGTCAAGGCTTAGCTCCTGGCAGAATTAAAAGTGCCAGACAGTGGCAGGGCAAACATGTTAAAGAAATTTCATTGTTTCTGGAACTGTAAAAGTTCTGTAGACAGCTGTGTATAGAAAGAACTAAATTGTATGCCCAGGAAAGGCACCAAAAATGCTGCACCACAGCAATGCATGCACATCACTGCCTGATGCTGGCTGGAGACAGACAGCCCACCTATGTGCCTCAGTCCTGCTGTTCCCATTTTCCTGAGCTCATGGGGCTGAGGGCTGAGCTTTGAGGGATTCTTCTGACCCTGCTGTTTCTCTGCCACTCCACTCCGTGGCTTCAGGGAACCATAAAGATGAGTGTCATGCAGTTCTCAGGCAGCAGTTGCTGCCATGATCCTGTGTGCCAATGCCCTCTTCATTGCCTCTCGGACACCCTACAGTGCTTGTTACCAGCTCTTTCTCTTCTGTAGACTGTGAAAGGATAGCACTTACCTGGCACTCTAACAGATGACTTTTTATCTCCTCTCTGCAGAACAAAACTGGGTTTAGGATTTCCTGAAGGAAGAGAGCTTTGTGTTGCAGCAGGCAGAGAGGCACAGAACCAGACTAAAAAGTCCTCATCACCCTATTGAGTAAAAACTGGATGAATAAAATAATAATTTGATTCTCATCTTTCTCAGCATTCTTCAGGGCTCTAATGAAGTCAGGAGACTTTAAGCGATCTACAGTGATAGCTATGGATCTATTCCAAATTCCTTTATAAAAGGGAATACATAAAGGGAATATATAAGGGGAATAATGTGCTTCTCATAAAGAGAAGAATATTCTGATAAAGAAACTGCATATAGTGTTTCTGATGTCTCTTTTGCATCCTCTTGCTTGTTTCATAGGACCTCATCCCTCTATGTATAGGAGGTCAAGAAATCAGTGGACCCAACTTCCATTTCTTTCTTTTGCATGTCAAGGATGTGCGTGACTCTGCAAGGACTCCCAGGATTTATCACTGGAAGACTTAGTCTCTTTCACAATGTTTTAAATGTTTTAAACCTTCTGCATCTTGGATGATGTTTTTAATAAAACTCCCGTCTCCAGGAACAGTTCTGCCTACCTCCTTGCTCTGAGTGTGGAGAACTCAGGCTGGAGTCACTTCTGGTGGCTGGCAGAGATCACACTGTCTGGGACCTGGGGCAATGCGGGGGAGGCTAAGGCTTGAGCTCCAGATCATGGAACTTATGGAACCTATCTAGACATATGTGAGGTTAATGAGGAGCAAAGCTCAATGTTTCTTCAACAGATTCGCTCTTCTGTTACTGAAACCAGAATTCAGCCTCCCAGATTCAGAGGCTTAAAAGTGCAGTAAATTTATGTGGTGTGAAAGTGAACTGATGCTGGCTCACACACCCTGTTAAATCCTCCCTCCCCTTCCCAGGATTTTAGATGGAATGAGGTAGAAGGCTATGAACTTTTTTTATATTCCTCTTAATTTGAAGGATCAGTTCTTGCTATTGTTCTTTCTTAAACAAAACAAAACAAAGTCATAGTTTTTTACAGTGGTTTTTTCATGAGGAAAAGGTTTATGAGACTGGGATGCGTGCGCTCAAGTTGTCTGCAGCTGATTCCCAGTCTGGGGAGAGTCCACTTCCCTCTTTCCCCCTTTTTACCTACTGGGAAAAGTTCTGCCAAATGGTTTAGTACTAAATACTCCCCAAATGAGTGATCCCAGTGTCTCCAGTTTGAGTCCCTCACCTTAAAGGTAGTTATTCATCAGTAATGAACCATGCAGTTAACATGCTGGAGACAGCATGGCTAATTGAAGAAGAGACAAGAGGTTCTTTTAATATTATTTTTCCTCCATTTGCTTTCAATACCTCTTTGCTCCTCAGTGAGATCTGATGGAAGTTTTTAATTACCTCTGAGAACAATAACTATAAAAGGCCCTACCTCTTTGTCTGAAGCAGTTTGCCTAGAGATGAGCAATGTTGTATGCTCAGGTCTCAGAAGGAAGCTGAGGTTGACAGGGATGGTAAATCCTTGTTACCCGCTGAAACCTTGGAGTAGTAAATTTTTAAAACTATTTCCATTCTGGCCAATCTGTCTTACCTTTCTGTCTCTTGTAAAGTGTTTCTCTCCCTGTTATCTGTCTGCCACACAGAGAACAGTGTAAGTGGAAATATTAATATCCCTATGAAATATTTTTTGCTCTCACTCTCTCATCACATTTTGGGTACAGATATTTCTTCCTTCGTTAGCTCGCCTTTCATGTTTCTCTCCCTGGCACAGGTTGTAAGTCTTTTAGAGGTTGTAAGTCTTTAGGCAGATGATGTCAGGCACAGGCCACAGAGAAAAGCTGAGCCCTGACCTTTCTGTTCAGCCCAGTCTCTCCCACAGCCCAGATGTCACAGAAGTGGGTGCATCAGGAATAGAAGAATGACTGAACTGAACAAATGGCACTCAGGTTTTGTTATAATGACACTACAGCTTATTTCACACTATTATGGAAAACTGTTCCCAAGCATACAGAAAATTTTCTTGGGGAATGCTGGTGATAGAAATTAATAATTGAGAAATAAACGTTATGTGGAGACATACAAATTGTTTCCATTTTAAAGAGTTTTGGATTTTTTTTAGGTTTAGAGTGCACCACAATTTTTTAGAACATATTGTAGAGATTCTTTGTGCAGCATTTACCAAAAATTAAAAAATAGTCTAGCAAGAATTATGAAAGAACCAAGAAATAAAAATCCTTGATGATAATTTCAGTAACAATTCTGACAGTGCACTAAGAATGTCATCCAACACTTCATAAGAAATAGACACTCTAATATCATATTTGCTTTTCAGGGTGCTTAAATAAAAAAAAGCCATTTACCAATGAAAAGCTTTGCCTTTGCAAAAATTCTAATTAGTTCTGCTATATGTTTGAGAACTGTCTTGGATTAAAAAGCAGAATGACCTGTCCTCCCACCCTAAGCTTGACAGAGCTTATGTAAGTTCAGAAAAGAGTTTAAAAAAGCCTTTTTTTCCCCATCATTTTTTCTACCTTTTTAGCCTTTTCATTCCTGTCTAGAAGGATGCTTGGCTCTGTATCTTACAATTTCCAGCTTCACCCAAGATGCCACAAATCTCAAGATGGATGTTATCCTCAGAAGACCTGTAGCCCATGCCTCGGCTTTGCAGTTGCTATAACTCCTCAGCTGCCTAGAGGACTTAGGTGGTCCCTTTCCATTGAAAATTCATGGGAGCTGAGTCTTCAAGTCCCTTAAGTGGATTTGAAACTTGCAGCCAAGAGATGTAGGGAAGCATCCCAGCTTAAATATCAGGCTAAAGTTGCTTTTGCCTCACCAGCACTGTCATGACCCAGCTGCTGCTGCTGCATGAAAGTTGTGCTGATCTCTTTTTCTGTATCTGTTATGCTAAGGGATAGTTACAGAGAAATAAAGCTCTTTGCTGGCCTCTTGCAGACAGCAGGGAATTTCTATGGAGACAAAGGAGGATGCAGCAGGTTTGTGCTGTTGGCAGCTGGGGAGGACCAGCCTCGCTGACAGGTCCCAGCTCTTACCTGCTCTTGCAGCTATGGATGGTGAGCAGCAATGCTGCAGGGTCAAATGCATGGCTTTAGGCTGTGCCTTTCCCAATGCACTCACCCCACATTGCCCCCTCTGCTATAATTTCAGATGCAGTGAATCCGGGAGCTGGGAGTTGTTATTAAAACACAGGGGTCAATGCAAATCCAAAACCAGCAGCAAAAGGGGCAAAATCTCAAGTTCAGAGGTGAGAGACAGCACACCAAAGAGTTCCTACTGATCTCTGAGGACACAGAGAGATGTCATAAACATCTATTTGGGCTATTCAAAATGTTTTGGATAGAGTTTTTTTCTCTTTGTCAAGCGTTGCTCTGATGGGGCCATGGAAGACAGACAGCCATGTCTGTTCAGGTGTCCTTGAGGTGAGACTGACCTCCAGGCACACAGAGAGCTTGTGAAGGGTATTTTTGCAACAGTTCTTGGTTTATCTGCAAATAAACTTGTTCACAAAAGTGTACCTCTCATGAAGCATGCTGCACTGTTGAATTTTCACGTGATTTTGGTGCAGTGCTTTCAGGGGGACACAGGGAAACAAATAGCCTGTTGAACAGGAGGAAACAGAGATTTTTTCTTTTCTGGATAGAGGGTAACTGCAAACTTAAAATTCCTTCCCAGAACCATATTAAAGTTTCTCTATCCCTGTGCTGATGCCAGCCCCTGATGGGTATGTGGAGAACCAGCACGAGAACCATACACAGACAAAAGAGTTGTTTTCTGGACACTCTCCTGGCTAAGAACTGTTCTGAGAGCCAGAAAGGTCATGTTTTGACCCTTCCCACTTTTCCACTGTTGGTTATGATTGGCTCCAGCACTAATGTGCAAGTGGCTGCAAATGACTCCTGAGTTCTAGAGCTGGGTTCAAATCTGTGTGGGAGTAAGAAGAGAGTCAAAAAGTGCTCAAGCCAGAATTCTGGATGAGGCCAAAAGGAAGGTTCAATGAAACCTTCTGCAGTGAAAAAGCATCATGAACAATTTGTGGTGGGAAATGCAGTTTGACCCCTCAGCCACAGAAGAGTTTTTCCCAGCAACTTAAGGGCAGTCATTTTGTCCAGAGGACCTCAGGTTAGCAAGGAATATGAGTTTTTCATCACCACTTGATGCTTTCAGAAGGACCACTAAAGTAGTTGAAAAATCATTTGTCAGGTGTCTTCACCCCGCTTCTCTGAAGCAGCAGAGTGTGACCAAAGACTAAAGCAATCTGTATGTCTTCCTGTGCTTGAGCTATCACTGCCAAGAATGAGGAAAGTTTTCCTTTAAAGTATTCTGCCGTGTTGGACAGATAACAGTCACTTGGTTAATTCAGCTTGACATGTGTCTGCTCCCTTCCCAATTATCATGTCATATTGTAGCAAGCTTATGAGCCAAAGGTGCCTGTTAGTATGCAGGGTCCTGTGAGCCCAGCAGGCATGAGAGATGACCCATCATCTCTGAGCCTCATTGCTCCAAGGTGCTGAACTTTGCCACTACTTTGAGCTAATGTAGGAACACCCCTAGAGCTGTCACTGTCTCTTTTTGTCCCAGCCCTGTTCCATGTGGGGCACACGTGATTTTGTTACCTTAAATGTCATGAAATAAAAGTGAGGTTTTGCTGAGGACCAATAGTTCATTCTTCAGAGGCATGTTTGCTTCCTTCTAGGCTGGTCAAATGAGGGGAGGGGAGAAAGGAAGAGTCAGAGGTGGGAAGTGGTGGTAGCACTTTACAGACATGTAGAGGAGCGTGGTGAAGAGCAGGGAATGACTGACAGGGCAAACAGTGCAATGGCAATCACAGGGGCAGGGAGGGGACTTTAGAACAGCAGAACAATTGTAAACTGTGTCTGAGTCAGTGTGGGAAATGATGGCTGCAGGTGGTGGCTGGGGATGACAAAAGCAGGGGCAAGTGAATTGTGTCCACCTGTCCTAGAAGGGCAGCAGCAACAAAAAATTGTGTCCACTTGTCCTAGAAGGGCAGCAGCAACAAAAAGTTGTGTCCACCTGTCCTAGAAGGGCAGCAGCAAGCTCCCTGGGAGTTACATGCTGTAGAGAAGGGAGGATCCCATGGCTGGGTGCTTTCCATAATCTGCTGATCTTTTGACACAGAACATGAGTTGAAAGTAAGTCACTTCATTGCCAAGATGAGAGTTAGCCCGAGAAGGTTCTGGTGGTAGAAAAAAATTCATCTACCATGGATCTGTCAGAGCCAGAGTCATGCTGGATGTCAACTGCTGCCCCTGCAGAGCTGTACCCAAAGCTGCCTGCCTGCTGTGACACAGCCTGCTGCACTGGTTTCCTTGTGCTGGTGCAGCAGAAGGGCAAGGGGAAGTGTTGCAGTGTGACTGAGATAGGATTGCACGTGCCAGAGCCAGCCTTGCCTGTGGGATGGCTCCTAAGCTCCCCCTTGCCCACTGGACAAAGGAAGGCAGAACTTCACCCACGTCCCTCTTTGTGTTTGTGCATGTTCATAATTCTGGTCAGCCTTTTTATTTTGCAGCAAAAAGACAATTAATTCCCTTCATTTAGCTGTTATCACTATCAAAACCCCAAAACCAAACCAGTCATATATATCTGTTCTGCTTCTAGCAGTCCATGAAGAAATGCCTCCACTGGGACAAGCTTGATGTGATTCTCTGCTTGGTAAGAGGTGATGGCTTCAGTCTGTGGGAAAAACTACAGTCCTCATAGAAATGCACAGGAAACAGAGCAAAGTAGGATGGATCCAACTTTGTTCCTATAAGTACTGCTTTGCAAAATGTTTGGCTGAATCTCCACTGGTGAAATATCAATGGTTTGAATGGGGCTACACTGATTTCTAACTACTAGTCCACATCCAGTGTGTCCATCTCTGGCTTGTGATCAGCTGTCTTCCTCAGAGCTCAAGCAGCTGGAGTCATGCTAATGCTTGATTTCCTCACCTTTTGAGAAAAACTGCTAGCTATGCAACAGCCTGGTGTGTAAAAACCTAAGACACAAATGCAAAGACAAGTACAAAGAACACTCTAGTGCAGGGTTTTCATACTGTCTTTTTTTATTTCTGGTTATGATTTAGCCTACACCCGTGACTTATAATTAAATATATGTCTTTACTCAGAGATGCATGCCAACAGTGCTAGCCTTGAAACTGGAAGCTGGTAATTAATAATTTTGCCCAGGTCTGTACTGAAAGCTGGTTTTGGTCCTCTCCTTACTGAGAGGAGCTGCATGACTGTTTAGGGAAGCCAGAGAAACAGTCTCTGAAATTTAGCTGAGACTGCAGACAATGTGATGAAGTACCCTGAAATTTGGCTGGGAAATCCTGTCTAAGACAGGTCTCACAGTTTCTGTGTAGCCATCTGCCACCTATCACTGTCTTATGCAGTAAACCTTCCATCTAAAAGAAGTGACTGCAGTGATGTTCCTAACGAGAAGCCAAGTCTGGCACTTTTTTGCCCTTGTGGAGTCAAGAGTCTGCTCAGGGCCAGACCCTGGTGTCTGATGTATTCACAGAGGGATGGGAACCATGATGAGAAGAAAGTGTTACTTTTGTTATGTATTTACCAGTTGGAATATTTCCACATGTGCTCAAACAAGGGAGCCAGGTTGTTTAAAGGCACGATGGGTGCAAAAGAAGCAGTCGGGATTTGGTTTGGCACTGCCACAAGAGCTGCCATCCCTAGCAAGGCAGAAGGTGTGTCTAATAGCAGGTCAGTGCCTCTGCTCTGTGACTGTGCTGGTTTTCTGGGAGCTGTTGGTCATGTGAGATTCCATGAGACTGTCAAGCATGTTTCAGACCAAAGTGAGGACAGCAGACTATGCATCTTCTCCCTTGTTTGGCTTCCTCTTATTTATTTTTGATTTATCTTATAGTCTTACGAATGCTATGTGTTCTCTAACTCAGTATCTAGTTACTACTTGTGTTATGCTTGACATTCAAGCTATTGAAAGTTCCTTGGTAGGTCCTAGTAGCCATCAAAATCCAATGAGGGTAAATCAATATTTGCTTTTACATTGCCTTGTGTGAGAAAAGGTGTTTTGAAACTACATACTAGCTATGCCTTCTTATTGATTTTTTTCCATTGTCTTTCAAACTACCAAGGTTTTAAACCATTATTTTATTTTAAAGGTAGTTGTTTCTAAATTCAATAGAACCAGAATATTTTCCTTGCAAGACCTGCTATTAAAAGCTACACATTTGGTACCTCTGGCCTGTGGTTTTCTTATCAAGCTAATTTATTTCAAAGGAGAAGAAGAGAGAAAATGTATGATCTTAATTGCTAAGGACATTATAAAAAAGTCAAGAGAGATACCTTTTTACTTGAATTACCAGAGCAAAAATAAACAATTTTGTTCACAAAATGATAGAAACAAGAAATGGAAAAGGTCAGAAAGGGTATCTACTCCCTTTACCCTCACAATCAAGCCTCAGCAGCTACCGAGAAACATTTCTGGCAGATTTTCAACAGATTAATGATACCTGTGTAGCAGTGGCTGAAACTCACCCTTAGGCAGGACTTCAGCAGAAAGCCTATGACCTAGCCTGTGACCCACAGCTTACATCATTCAAGCTCAGGGATGTGAAATCTTCATTCTGTAAACCTCATGCTTTCTCCAGTTTTTCACAGCATATCCAGGAGTATTAATTTTAATGACATGGAAAATATTCCCTTGTGGAAATATCTGCTTAGGAATGCCCTGTCTCAGGCAAACCACAGAGCCTGAAAAACAAATAATCATCTTGTCCCTGCCTCATTAGTCTGTGAGGTGAAGGCCATGGTGGGTCACCTGGGCTCAAGCAGTAAATCCAGAGCTCCCCATGGCATTTGTGTCAGTGACTAAAGTCCATTGCCTGGAAGGGCAAGCACTCCCAAGTGTCTGTTGATGGGCTTAACCTTGAGTGGGTCAAATTATCTAAAAAACTGATATATACATAAACCTAAGTTCCCATTTCATTCATCTACAGCCAAAATTCAGCTCATCCTGTTCAAGTTAAAGAATGGGAAAAACAATTCCTGACTGTCTTATAGGACACATGTTGGTTTTGAACAGCAACCCCTAAAAGAATTCAGAAAAGATACCAAAATACTTCAAATTTCCACTTAGCAATGAAGTTTGCATTCAAGCAAGTCACAATAGAGCCTAACATCTTCATTAATCTTATCTCAGTTCTCTGAGAATTTAATGCATATTTTCTAAGTGTGAAGAGCCACATGTAACTCTCATTCAAAAAGTCTTCCTTCTTTGCTTCCAGGAGTTTAAAAATTAGCTGAGGCCATTATCTTTGATTTGATTTGTTTACGCTTATAATTTGAATTGTGAGACTCTCATAAGTCTCACAATGATGCTTGTTACCGGAAACTGCATGAAGAATTAACTCTTTGTTCTTGTCCATACAGCATCAAGAAAAAAGTCTTTTTCCAGTGAATATAGTGTAATCTTTAAGAGTTTGCCCATGTTACATCTGCTTCTATTACTATTTTTGTGTAGCCCTATCACCTCCTTAAGTAACTTTAGTTGAGCTCACAGGAGTATTCCTCTGCTGGCTTAGGCAAATTAAAAAAACACAGGAATATCTGTCCAAACACAGACCACAGGACCACTGAAACCCAGATCTTGTCTCTGGCAGAAAACAATAATGTGAGTATTAAGGACAAAAAAGACAAAAAGAGGGCAAGCATAAATTCTTTAGCCTTGAGGACAGACCTTCATCTCCTCTTCATCTGCTGTGCTGCAGGTGCAGAGCATGCGGAACATTAAGTTTAATAGCTGCTTGGGGTATCAACCTTCTGTGCATTTGACTCTCCTTTTTCCAGCCCTTTACACCTTTAATCTCCTCAAGTGTTGGTGACATGGCAACGAGTTGCAGAGTTGTACCACACACTTGCAGAAAAGCTTCATTTTCTCTGTTTTAAGTCTGTTTTAAGGCATCTCCTGGGCATTGCTCTATTAGTTAGGAACATCAGGTTTTCTCAGAGTCTCAGACAATGCAGTCATATCTTCCAAACTGTTTTGGTAGAGCAATAAAATTTTGATTTCTACTATTTAAATTCTATCTTACCTCATAAATTAAACCAAAAAACATCCAATCAAACAAACAGACTTGTAGTAGTAATCTGGCAGATGATTAACGGAAAGATTTCTTTTCCCTAGGAATCTGAGTAGTATTCATCTGACAGGACTAAATCTTCTGTATAACATATGGATGTTCAAAGATGCATGGATAAAACCTAGTTCTGTGTGAGCCTAGAAGACTTTTGCCCTTTCTAAATTAGCATTTCCTTTCCTGACGAAAAAAGAGCAAAAGTTATAGTAGGGAGCAGCTTGTATGTGTTAAGGTCCTACTCTGTCCCAGATGTTTTGAGGAGATAACTGTAAGAACTGCTACTCTTATTTTTTTTCCCAAGAATTGCAACAGAGGCTTGTGCTGTTTTATGAGCATAATTTAAAACTGTGGCATTAGCCACAGCAGTATCTTCTTCATTAGGACTGCACAAACAGTTTAAAAAATGCAAAAATGTTTTGCATATCCCCAAAGGCTGAGTTCAAGTTCACCTCATGCAACAAGAAATTTCTGTCCTTTCTGATTTCACTCATACTTGTTGCCAATCTCTGGTTCTCCCGCCTGCCAGGATCCAAGTGCAGTGCCTTGCTAATGATGAAGCACTGGAGGAACAGAGGCCTGGGATTGCTCACTTCAGGTTTAACCAGCAGCCCAGGGCTATTCATGTTCTGGGACACATTTGAAGAGCTCCCCGTTGTCTTTCTGAAGACCTTCCTTTCTCCTGGCCTTGTTTCACCAGTGAGAAGACTTTCCCCCAAAATGCAGGAGCTGATACTTCCTCCAGAGTATGAAACATCCCCCAAGAACTGTTGTGCTTCATCCTCCCCTCTATCATCTCTTGCATCTTCTTTTCCTATTTTGACTTTTCCCCCTTCCTCACCCTTCTCTCATCCTCTTTGTCTAACTCAGGCCTGCCTTCTGCTTCAATTTCTCTTAGCTAAAATTTCGGAGCAATACCTCCATCTGATGACAAGTGGTGAGCTGCAGGGAAGCAGAGCCATGGAGAAGCCAGTGTCCTGTCCACTGGGGTGTTGGTGGGAGGCCAAGCAGTAACAACAGGGCTGATGTTTAGCAAGAATCTCTGCCTTTTCTACAAAGCTCAGGTTGATATCTCCTTCTGTCAAAGAAAGTATGCAATTTAGGAAATTAAAAATACACTGAGGAACAAATATTTTCCACCTTTGTGGATTCTGAGCTAGGGTTTCATCTTTTCTGGCTTCACTGAGGGGCTCAGTCTGTGCTGGGCTTCCCCAACAATCAGTGGAGAGAAATGGGCATCTCATCCCATTTGCCCCAGCCTGGGTAAGCTCCTCTTTGGAGATGCCACTATCTGCCACTGCCAGCTTGGCTGTACATAGATAACCACAGACCTTCTCATACCTCCCACTCTGGTGGTTAAGGCAATCTGAAGCCCATCCACAGAGGCCATCCTGGAATCTCCATCAGCTAAAATGGAGCAGTAAAGTCCTTGGGTAGGAGTGGTGGTTGTGCAGAGACAAAATGCTTTCTGCATGTTTCTGCAGCCACCACCACGCTGCTAGGAACAGGACAACAGGCTAGCTCCTGGATCCTTCCTCTGTCTGGTCAGGAAATCATCTGTCTGCTTCTTGCAAGTTGAAAGGCATCTATTCCATAGCTGAATTGCTTTTGGGGGCTTGCTAGCTCATCCTGGCCTTCACCTGCTCCACTCACCTCAGCCTTGCAGCGGCAAAAGGACATGCACGTCCTGGAGGGGAATGTGGTTCAGTTAGCAGCCAGGGCTGTCAGAGCTATCTGGTGTCTAGGAGGGGGTCTGGAGGGAAATGGGCTCATTCAGTTTGTCAGCCCAAGCTGCTGTGGGCACAAGCAGGGTCAGAACAGTCTGTCTCTGTCCCCAAAGCCACCTCTTTCATCCCAGAAAAAACGAGGGCCAGTGAAGAGCTCGAGCCGCCTTCAGAGGAGCTACCCCACCCCAAATGCACACACTCTCCCAAACCTGCTCTGGCTTATTGCTTAATGCAAGAGGTCCATCCAGGCTGACCTGGTATCATTCTGGTAAATTTCTGGACTGATTTGCTTCAGGTGTTTTGCTTTGGTTGGGAAGGCCCTAACAGGTAGGTGTGCCTGTAATGTGGCAGCAGGCAGACTGCCCAGCCTCCTCCTCCTGCTGCTCTGCACCAGCTCCTCAGTCACAGCGTGCCTGTACACACAAAACCAGCATATCCTTCCTAGGTAAGAGGGCTGGATGTCATTTTTAATTATCTCCAAATGCTTGACAGCCTGATTCCCTAAGAAAAGGAGGCTGTTTTGAGGAGGCTTAGAGTGGTAGAACTCAGCCCATGTAGCCTTGTATCCTGTCCCTATGGATAGCCAGCAGTGCCCACCTAAGATGCTACACAAGAAAACCCAAAGCAATTCTTCTACCCAGAACCTGCTCAGCTTCTGGCACTTTTGATAGCAGTGGGGTAGAGTAATTGTTGGCAAGCTTTACTTTGTTTGCAAGATCATCTGTGCAAGGGATAAATAAACTGAAAATCTCTCCTGATTTCTCAGACCCAGGGGCAGAGTGCTCAGTGCAGCCTGCCACAGGAGGTGAGCATGCACCTCCTCAGTTCTCTGTCAGTAGGTTAGTTCATAATCTGCATCTCACTGAGAGGCCCCTCTGGAACTTAATTAAAAGACAAACTGCAGCACAGATCATTAGTTTGCACATGGTCCAGGAATGAAGGATCATTGTGGCCCTGCAAAATTAGCAACAGATGCCCAAAGAAATCTCTAAGCAGAGCTAACTAGCCTGCTCTGGCAGCAGATCTGGTCTGTAAGAGAGCCCTACTGTACCACAACTCAGGCAGCAGCAGCAGCAGCAGCAGCAGCAGCACTCTCTGTGCTGCCTCACTGTGCAGTCTTAGCAGCTCAAACAAAGTAAACACGATAGCTAAGAACATACAGCAGGTAGAAAAATGTCATTCCAGACCTTTAATCTGAGGTGATATTTTCACCTGCCTTCTAGATCAAAGCAAAAGGCATACAATTGGCAGAAGTGATGGGGAAAAGTGACCATCAGCCTCCTGCTAGTGGAAGATGCCATGTGCAGAAGAAGTAAAACATAAAAATTCCCATGAATCCAGCAGACACAAAGTGTCAGCTCTCAGTGCCTGTCTTTTAACTAGTCTACTGAATGCTTTCAGGGTTTTGCCCTCTGTCCCCCACATGTGTGAGAACTGATAAACCTCCACAGCTGTGCTCTTGTTTTTTGCTTTTTTTTTTTAATCTCTCCACCATAGAGCTCCTGCATGCCTCCCTTGGCTCTGAAACCTAGAAAAGATTTCAAATCCAGAGAGGTTTTTCCAGGCCTTGCTGCTGCCTGTAGAAATTTTAGCTCTTGTCCACTTCTCTCTATTCTCTGTTATTTTTCTTACTTGTCTGGCTCTGATTTTGGAAACTTTTTAGCTCAGGGAATGTATTTTTGGTCTATGTGTGTGGTAGTTACATATCTCAGGGCAGAAATAGGGTTTGGGAAGATGTATGTGGTTTAGAGTGGTCTGAAAACTACAGGGGTCAGCCCTAGGAAATTCATAGCAGAAGTTATCTCTCAGTGTCTTTTCATTCAGTCAGATGACAGTAAAGTCCAGCAGGAAGGGGGTAGAAAGTGATGTTCTTATGAAAAACTGAACAGATAATCTTGGAGAGTCAGAGACATTGCCTTGCTATAAACTCAGCTAAAACTCAGACTGGAGAGAGGGGTGGGTGAAGAAAAGAAATCTTTGAACAGCTTGGAGGAGTAAGTCAATAAATGACTTCTTTCTGTCTCCTAAGAAAGAAATACCCCAAGGAAACACCCTAGCTGACTGTCTACTAAATAGCAAAGAAGAAGTAGAGAACTATTTCAGTTGCTATTTCTCACAAGGAAAAATGACAGTACATGTGGAAAGTGATAATACAAAAAGATTAGGCCAAAGTGGGATGGGGAAAGGGAACTGCAGCATTTTCTGCAAGTTATGTCAGAAAAGCAGGTGAAAAAGGAGTCAGATTGGAATTACACTGTCATGAAGCAATACTATCACAAACGTGAGTCAGAGCAGCAGGATTTTGCCTGTATCTGGTGGGCAAATACAGGCCAACTCTACCTGCAAGAAGAAAATTATATTAAAGACCACTCCTTTCCCATCCAAGACTTTCCTGCTGTTGGTCTTGAATTCAAATTTTTACTTTATCAGACCATATGCTCATCTTGAAGAGAACCATGCTTATGCCCCAGTACAGAGATGAGACTTGGCCAAAATGTTCCTGGAGCAAGGAGATAGAAGGACATCTCATGTTTTGAAGGTGGTATGAACTACTGACTTTGTGATTCACCAGTGCTCTCAATGCTGAGATCAGACAGTCTCAGCCACAGTACCAACTTCATGTACACAGGGAGAAGAATCTTTTCTTGCAGCAGCCCAATCCCCTGGGATCTGCACCAGAAGGACATGGCAAGGAGGATGAGTCTAGGAGACTCTGGCCTTGGACCCCTTATTTTCCATAACTTTGCAACATGTAAGAAGAGTTATAGAATTGCTAAGTTGACATAAAACGCTGTCAAACCGAAGTGTGAGATTATTTGACAGTGATACTTTATCCTGAACTAAACCATGACCCTAGGAAGAAAGCAGAGAAAAAAGATGATGTTCTGTTGTTAGAGCAATAGTAGATTCAAATATTCTACCATTAAGAAAGGCACAGCTACAATGAGTTACAGCAAAAGAGCATTTGATGGAGATGCTACTAGGCTTGGTGCATGTGCCTAATTCCCAGTGAACATAAATCAGTACAGCCCTGCTAACTTCAATGATGTTGATTTACAACAGCTGATAAATGAACCAGAAATGTTTCCATTTAATTGGGAGAGAGGAAAAAAAATATATCTCAGGGATACACTTTGGTAGCTGACCTGGAAGATTTGTGTCTGGGTCCTATTCATATATAATCCACAAAAGAAACAGCTTGCAAAAGTAGACTTTGGACTGAGAAAGGCTACAAACAGAGCTATCAAACACAGGATGTCTTGAAACAAGCAATGAGTCGAAAATGTGCACCCAGTTCAGAGGAGAAATTTAAAACATTGATGTTTTCATTGCAGTGAACAAAAGGGCTCTCTTGGCATCTGCCACTTCAAACATACAAAATGCCATAAATCCTAAAAGACTGAGCCCATGTAATTGGGCAGATAGCAAGGAAAGCAGCTTGGATGCTGCCTTAGCATGAGCTGCTTATAGAAGAGGTTTAGAGAAGAAAATTATGACTACAAGCTAATGGAGCCAGTAAATGAGAATGAAGGAGGCTTCTGAAGGATTTGACTCAGAAAGGACAAGGGATGCCCAGAAGAGACAAAAAAGATGCAATGAAAGCACAGAACTTCAAAGGACAGGCAGAAATCACATCTGGATTTGCCACAGCATTCACAGGACCAGTGCTTTCGGTGTGTGTGAGCGAGTGTGCTTCTGCCAGTGCTGAGGCAAACCACGGCAAACCAGCTGAGGGTCTGCCTCGGTGCCTGGACATAAATCCCCAGGAAGCTTTAAACAGCCTTCTCAAAGTGCCTCCTGTCAGGGCTTCTGTCAAGGCCATGGCAAAGCAAAATGGAGAAAAGCAAGATGCTGGGTAATGAGGTGCTAACTAGGACTACTGACTTTCAGAGCTTCCTGGGAGGCTCACTCTGGGATGACAATTAAATTACCATTCCCTGGCTAAACTTTATCTGTTTGTACAATGCAAAACTTATCCTTCCTCTCAGGATACAACCCTCAGAGGCTCCAGGTGGCATTCAGGCACTCAGTCAAAATGACTAGAAGTTACATATTCATCACAGGTTAATAACAGTGATCCCATGAAGACCTTTTACTTCATTTTCCCTTTATGTAAAGAATTAATGCCAGGTAATGTGCTAGTGCACCTATAGAATTCAGTAATATTTCAGCAGGTTAATGAAATGTTTCCTGATTTATCTTGTCCTAGCCCTCTGAGATCTTATTGGGAAGCCAAATGTTTTGTTAGAATGTTTAAAAATGCCAACTAGCAAGGGAGATAAGCACCTCCACATCAGAAAATAGCATCTTTCTTGCAATCTTATCAAATGCAGCTATATATAGCATGGTGTACAATGTATATGTGGGCAGAAAAACTAATGAGGAGACGTTTATCTGTGAAAAAAGGGTAACTGGGAGGCCAGATTTGTATAAAAGTACAGGATAATCAAAACTAAAATACACTCTGTCCCCCATCAAAAGTGTTCCCTGTACAGGCACAAAACACATTGTGCAGAAGTTTGAAAATTTTATAATAATTTGTGGCTAGGGAGTAGGAAAAATGAAACTGGGTATCATCCTAAAAACCCTTAATTTTTTTTTTTTTGTGGAAACGTTGCCTGCCTTGAAAGCAGCTCCTTGTACAAGTTCTTGATGGTGTAAGAAGAATTTGTCAGAGAAACTTTTCCTTCAGAATGTCACTTTTTGAGTGGTTTTTGCTGAACATAAAAGCAATTATGTAGCTTCTGGATGCTACGTAAACAACTTGCTCTAATATATACTGCTTGAAAGCTAGATTTAAAGCAGATTAAAAAGAAGAGAAACCTGGTTTACTCAGACAAAGGAGTACCAACACTATAAAAAAAAAAAAAGTTGAGATCCCATCTGTGTTTTCTCCCAAAGAGTATAATTATAAATTTTCTGCATATGGAAGGAATCATAGATAGCTTTGATGGCATAAAGAAAAATGTGGTAAGCACAAATTACAGACTCAGTGTCAAAGCTAAACTTCTGAGTTCATACAGGTTCCTTCCACAGCCTTTTAAACCCTGGCTATTCTCCCTTTCTCAGATCATTCACAGGTTTCCAAACAGGGTCCAAAACCACTTAACCAGTCAAATAAAAACAATGATCTTCCCCACCCCCAATCTGTTTAAGATGTAAAGTCCAAACGTGTGACGGGGGAGGGACCTGTGCATCTCAGTGCTCCCTGGCCTCTGCCCTGGCTGTGCCTGACAACTTTTGGCTCTTGAGCCTCCCCTGGTGCTGCAGGCCAGGGGCAAGGCAGAAGGAGTCAAGCCTATTCCTTCCCATAACTGGAAGCCCTGTTGCCAGGCTCAGAACCTCCTAGTCATGGATCCTGGTGTTAAAACAGCTTCCCCAGCAATACATTATGTATGAAAGACCTGATGACCCATAGCAGATATGCACACTCCAGAATACCAGATCTCAAACTGTCCTGCAGCATTTCAAAGTCATTGTTATGTGCTTGGGATGGAAAGGAAGAGTTTGAGGATAAGCACACCAAAATTACGTTCTGCATCAACACTTGCTTCTAACATTGTGCTAGATGAGCCTGCCCTGTACATTTAGCATGAAGAAAGCTGCAACTGCTCACCTCTCTGTCTGCACCTGGGCTATCAGCTGAACTGCATTAAATGCACTACAGTTGCCACCTGGATGAGCCAGCAAAGGAGAGAAAGCAAAGAGGAAACTGGGATGACGCATGGGAGGTACTTTAGCTATGAATTAAATATTTCTTATAAACTCTGAAGTATCTCCTGGTTGGGGAAATATATTTTATTCATAAACCTGTCATATATGACAATAAAAATAATCATGGCCTGGAAAATCAATCAGTTTGGTGGAAACCATACTTTCTATTAAAAACTATTCCCAGGGAAAATTCCTGACTAATCCTTTACTCAACACTTTTGGAGGTAAGCAGTAAAAATGCATCAGATCTCCTGGGGCTTGTAATAAGAGGTTCAGAGCAGGCAAGATAAAACTCATGCAGGGGAAGAAGGGATTGTGCTATTCTGCTGAGATCACAGCCTGTAAATGAAGAGCAGGGTCTCCAACTCATGTTGAAGTAAGTTACTTAAGAAGACCAGGTGTTTGCACAGCACTTTGAGGGGAAATGACATAAAGAGCATATTTTTTCTGATTTACATCACTGTCTCCATCTTGCACTCATAGTAAAGGTTCACCCTGTGGTGAGAGAGTAGACAGTGTTTATGTCTATTCCAACCATTCTTTATTAATTTTAAAGTAGCTTACTTTTTGAGCTGGGGATTGCCTTTAAATATACAGGTGCAGATACAGTCAGCTATGAAGAACAAAGCTGGCTAAGACCTAAGCAGCTACTTCTACTATAATATTAATTATTACTATAATACTGCTACACCCTATAATAGTATTACTCTAATACTATTATATTAACTAAAATAGTAACTACTATTATAACAGTATTATTAATGTCTATGGCAACAGATATAATAATAACAACAACAACCATTACTGCCACAGAAAGTGGTGACTTAGTGAGTCTAAGCTCCCTCTGCTCTGCTTTGCTCTCCCCAAGTAAGTCCTTCAAAAATAGTGCAGGGAAAGACCCGTTGAAGTCAGCTCCCTGATTATTCCAACTTGAGTATGAAGGTCTTGGTATTGTAGAAAATAAGAGAGAAAGAAAGAGGGAAAAAAAAAGGAGAGAGAGAAGAAAGAAGGGAGGAAGGGAGGAAGGAAGGGAGGAAGGGAGGAAGGGAGGAAGGGAGGAAGGGAGGAGGGAGGAAGGGACGGGAGGGAGGGAGGGAGGGAGGGAGGAGCGGAGGGAGGGGGAAGGATGAGGGCAGGGAGGGAGGGAGGGTGGGGCAGGGAGGGCGGAGGAGGAGGAGCGGATGGCGAGGACGGGCAGGAAGGAAGGAATGCCGATGCGAATGCCGAAGGAAGGAAGGAAGGACGGAAGGAAGGAAGGAAGGAATGAAGGAAGGACAGGAGGAAGGAACTGGAAGGAAGGAAGGAACCGGATGGAAGGAAGGCCAGGAAGGACGGAAGGAAGAAGGAAGGAAGGAAGGCAGGAAGGAAGCGCAGGAAGGAAGGAAGGAAGGAAGGAAGGAAGGAAGGAAGGAAGGAAGGAAGGGGTCTTTGATGAGAGACAGAAGCATGGTTGCCCAGGGAATATGGTTCCTCACTCACTGGGAGCTGGGAACTGCTGCTTTGTACCATGGTGTGAACTCTCTGGCCAGGGCTGATGTGAGTTGTCTTGATACAAAGCACCAGTTCCCAGATCTTGCTGGATTCCCCTGCTGAAAGAAAATGGCCAAACTGTCTCTCATTTCCACACAGGTTCAAGACTCAGCAGGGGCTAGAGGAAGGTAAGACAAAGGGAAAACCTCTGTTCCCACAAAGGGAAAAATCTCAGCTTTGCTTTCAGTCAGTTCCTCCCTAGTGGGTCCTGCCCTGTTCAGAGTCAAGAAGCCACCCACCATCTGCTTGGCAATATGTTACTCCTGGGCAGAGCAGGGACCTGGTTTTCCCTCTTAAATGCTCATAGTCTGATCATAAGAATCCAGCTCATTTTGAGATATTGGCTTATACAGTGCTTATCCTTTTGGCACTGCACTTTTAAAAGAGAGCCACCACGACTGTAGGTTGATGGAGGATTTATATTATTGTATTACTATAAAATTATAAAATTTATATTGTTGTATTGTTCTAAAGTTAAAATAATGCCCTCCATACGTTTCTTACAGGGTACAATCTGAGCTGGCTAGCAGCTAGCCCCACACAGGGATGAAGAACTGAGCATGTGTCAAGAGCTCCCTTGTCTTCATTCCATATCCTGCTGGCCAGAAGACACACTGCCAGAGCAGAGAGAGCTTGAGAGATGCTTTATTGCTCTTGTCTAAGCTACAGATAATGAGGAAGGTCTTTAGTCTCCAGGGCTGTCAATCTGGCAACTCCTCATCTGCATTAAAATTGGTCAAAAGATGTTTTTAAAAGAAAATATAATGAGGGGATGCACTTAGGATAATGAAATGCTTGGCTGCTTTTTTATCACTTCCCAGGCACTTTGAATCCTTCTCTGATGAGAGTTATTGTCATTCAGGGCAGCTCGTCGGCTCCTTGTGCTGGGAGCAGATATGGGCTTGGCAGCTTCTTCCTCTCCTGGTGACAGCCAGATATACACTGGGCTCATTTCCTCTCTGATAAAGCTTGCCATCCTGCTCCAAGCTTCTCATATTTCATTTGGCTTGTCGGGTGGAAGCCCCCAGTACAGTGTGCTCTCTAAGCTTATTTTTTGTTTCAGAGTTATATTAGCAAAGGAAATTTCTGAATTGTCTTCCTCTCTTCCTCACTCTCCTTGCTCCTGGATGAGTGTACGGCTGCCCTTTTTGTCTAGGCTTCTTCCAAGTGCTGATGAGGTCTTGCTGCTCCCTTGTGTGACCCTTAGGTGTTATTACTGGGAAGTGAAACTCATGTCTAAAGAAATGAGTCCCCTTGTTTTCAGAAGCTTTGGCTTTCTGCTGCTTCTATAGGGTATTGTCCTTGACATTATAGCCAGGAGTGATGTGACTGCAAATAGTAAAGGGAGCCAGGAGTTCAGACAAAATCTGTCTTTTCTGGTTGTCTTAATTTCTGCCAACTTGCATGTGAAGAGAAAGAAACAGGGAATATGTTCCCTTGTGAAATAAGCCAGAAAGAGCAACTGTGGTCCTCCAGAGGGATGGTCAGTGCACATCTCTGTGGCCATGACTAAGGCCTGGCTGGAGCCCCAATTACTGTGGGAGGAAAGGGCTACTTGGAGAATACCATGGAGATGTCATATCCTGGCATAACAAGATGTCATATCCTGTGCCATGTGGCAGGAGAGGAGAAAACAAAGTCTGGAGAGTTAGCATTATTACCTGTGTGTATCATAACCTCTGCAGAGAAATGGAAGAAGTCCATTGGCTGGACATCTTGGATTTCCTGATTAAATTATTTAATGAAAAAAAACCTGCTGTTACCAAGGATCATTGGAATATTTCTACTCACAGCAAAACCTTGCCTGGAAATGCATATACACATTAATGTAGGGAAGACAAGAAATAAACTTTCCTCAAATGTTTTGCTGAAGAAAGAAATGTGAGTTCCCATGTGATGCATCCAGAGAAATTACTTATTCTGCCTTGTATCTCAGGTCCCTATGGACCAATTTTGTCTTGAGTTTGACCTACATATCTGCTAGAATGGCTGCTGTCTTTCACCATGCGTTGGAGACTGCGATGCATGGTGGCCCATCTGCATGCAAAGGAAGACCTTGGTCCCTTCTCCCAGGGGAAAATCCTACTTTATGAAGCCCCAGTACTGTGGAGGCCTAGCAGGTGCCACCCTTGAACAGAGAAGGATAAAACAGGATCTATGGGAGAGACTGGAACCTGCTTCCACCCCAGCTTTAGCCCTTGTGTAGAATAAGATATCTGTGTTTCGCAACAGTTTTGCTGTGAAGGTAGATTAAATTTGTGATTTTTTTTGTTAAAGGATATGTCAATAATGAGCCTATAAGAAGAAATATGTAAGCCCTGTAATAAGAACAAGCCCCTTCACTTGTTAACAAGTTCTGCTTCCCAATTAGTCGATATGCTGTCAGATTATAAAAAGAAACTTTTCCAGGATGGTTGTGGTGCCCTTACTCTCACAGAGATATATTTTTGTTACTGCTTTGGGTTAATTTAAGCTCCTAACGTGATCTATGAAAATGCTACGTGCTCAAGGTGTTGGAGATGCACAGCACCTACATTTACCAAAAAAACGAGAGTAGTGAAGGCTGAGATCAGCCTGGCTCATTATATTCAGCTTCTGGATCATCCGTCTGTTTTTCCCACCATTTATCTTGCAAGCACACTCTTAGTGCTTGCCGTTGGTTTTAATGCAAAGGGCACAGTGTATAGATCTAAGGAGATGGGCATTATTTTCCTGTCTGGCTTGTCTGGACTCAGTATGACAGAAACCTTCATCATTACTGGTACTCCAATTAACAGATAGATCACACCAAGAGTAACAGAACCAGACAATTAAAAGGAACTCACCAAACCAGATAATAGTTCCTTTTCAATGTTTGTCAAGCTGGAACTTTTTGAAAGGTCTCAGAAGCCCCTTGAGGAGAGCCATCCCTTCTCTCATTAAAGTATATTTCAAGCCACTGTAAAGAAAAAGAACAGGCTGTCTGAGCTCACAAAAAGATCTGTCTTAATCAAAATGGGCAAGAGTTGCAAATCAAAGTGGCAGTGACCATGCTGAATGACTCGGGAGTTCTGGCTAGGAGCAATGCCTGTGCTGGGTCTGTCAGCCCCAGGCAGGCTGAGTTTCCTTCTTCCTGGGGAGGTGCTGGGAGATGCCATGTATCATTATGGCCAGACAAGGAATCCTTCAAGCAAGCAATCTGATAAAAATTCACTTTTCATCTGCTCCTTCTAGTTGCCATTTCCTCCCTATTTCCCCTGAACACTCTGTTGGTGTAGAGAGCAAATATAATAAAAAAACCTTTGCCAACTTTGTAGAAGACTGTAGGGTTTTAAAAGGCAATACCTGTGAGTGATATAGCTGTTCCTACAACATCTGAATGTAAAAACTGGATTGTCTTTAGGAGTAGCTGCCACTTTACATTTATCCACAGCTACAGCACAGACACACTCTTGCACACACTGCACTCTTCCTGTGAGATTCTTTTTCCTTCTTGTTTTCCCAATTTCCTCTTGAGACAATACTGGGGGGCTGTTCAGTCTGTGTCCTTCCATGTCCATATACTGTAGGGCTGGAGCTACAGGGGTACAGATATCTTACCACACTCCATGTGGACTTTCCAGTGTCCTTTGTGTTGTCTGTTTTCTTTTGTCAGTCCTTCTGACCTCCCTTGCTATGAGCACAAGGCAGTGGGGAAGGACAGAAGGCAGCAGAGCCCCCAACTCTTATAGGAGTAGGATATAGACACAGAAACTGCCTCTGGTCTCCAGGCAGGCTGCCAGCCTAGCTCCAAGATTTCCCAGCTGCTGCAGTTCAGACTTCAGCAGTTGTCAGGGATGAGTGAATTCAGAGCCTGGGTCCTGGCCAAACCACCCTAGGCAGCTCAGTGCACTAATCCAAAACTGTAACTGGGAGGTAGGAGGGGGCATTGGGAGAGTGTCTTATCCCCACCACAGCCCTGAGTTTTTGTTAATTTAGGATTATAAGAATAATGAACAGACCCAGAAGTCTGTCTCTTTTATTTAGTTAGTTTGGGGGCTGTAACTAGTAATCCATTATTGTCTCTGCAATGTATTCCCAGTCCAGCCTGTTGTCAGAGCTCCTTAGCCATGCAGTGCACATAAGGATGCCCCTTGGTATTGATCTATAGATTCACAGCACATCTATTGTGTTTAACATGCCTTGCAATTAGCTTTTGCTTTATCTGTTGTGTGCCTATCTTGCCCTATGTGTGCCAGGAAAAAGAAAAGAATCACACAGTGGAGAGGGGGAGAAAGTCTGAAGAATTAGTGAGTGAAAGGGGAAAGCAGTTTGCACTTTGATGAAAGCAGTGCAGCGGCAGATTGTGCCAAGCACTGCTCCTGTGGGGAGCAGCAGTAGGTCTGCACTGGCCAGGATGGTGCTTGCTGCAATGAAGCAACATTAGGAGCAAGGTGAGACTTGAGGAGAAGTTGGGGTGTGCAGGAAAACCAGGATGTAACCCTTCAGCAACAGGGCTTGCGTGCTGCAGTGATCAGATGGTTATGAGGAGAAGAGAGATATGACTTGAGCAGACAAGGTGTATTTCCTGATGCTCCGCAATATGCCAGATTTAGGCATGGAGGAGTTGTACCCATGGAGGCAAATAGCCTAGGAATAGGACTGACCTAAGGGATCACCATCAGCTTCTCCTTCACAGTCACTGCAGATTTTCCCTGCGGACACTGCTGCCTCCTCCAACTGCTTGAGCAGCCTAGTTTCCCTCACATGGACTGCTCTCTGCAGCTGTGTGTTGTCTGCCAGTTGGCTTTTCAGACCAGTCCAGACCCTCTAGCTGAGGGCAGCTTGCCATTTGCTCATAGAGAAGGACCTGTCAGAGGTGTGGTATCTCTGCACACCGGGGGGATCTTTCCAGCACCAGTGTGTTTCTTGGATGCACTGCACTTCCTCAGTGGTAATTCATAGGTTGCATCAGGCATATGCCCCTCTTCCACTCTTTCCTCAGTTAAAGCACGTACTCCATGCTCTGTGAGAAAAACTAGACATCACTGAAAACCCCAGGCCATGTTTATACCTAGAAGGGTCAGATTTGCCTTTCAATTTTAAAAGTGTAGTCCAACACACCACAGTTATTTGATAGTCTACTATCAGGGCATCACTGAAATATAAAACTCACTGGTCTCCAAGGAGTTTGATATTTCTAGAATATCTGTCTGCCAGCCTGGGCCCTGCTGAGAACCCCTCCCTGAGTGCTGTGCCGTGGTGCAGGCTGCTCCTGTGGGCACTGCTTGATCATGCAAATCTGGCTTAAGACCCAGTGCTGTGCTGAAATCCTGAAAGAGAAGAAATGAAATGCATTTTGAAGCTAATTAGGGCTTGCTCAAAACCCTCGAGCAATACTTAGTAGCAAACACAGAACTGAAGACAATTCTAAATCATTTAGACATTTTTGCTCTCCTTTGTGCTGCCAAATGAATGGAAAGTCCCAGAGACACAGGAAAGACTCAGAGTAAGTTTCTAGGAGAATTCCCCTACAGATATCTGCTCACAGAGTTGGGATCCCTCTGCTTGATGCCCTTTGTGGTCATTCAGAGGTAATAAAATAATGATATACTACCAGAAGCCCATAAGGGGAGCCTCTCACCTTCACCCTTACTCTTCCTTTGTCAGGCAGGGGAAAACTGAAGGGCTGACTGTATTGCTATTTCCACTTGAGTGCTGGAGGACTGCATTCATCCTGTACAGTAACTCATTCCCTCTTGTTTGCCCTGAATGTACTTCTAGCATGTATCAGACTTGCTCCTCACTCTCAGCTGTGGTGCTGACCCTACTGGGGCCCCTGCTGTTAACACTGCTGATAATTGGTCACGATTGGTGTTGAGGTGACAAGGTGGTGGACCTTCAAGACCTCCTAAAGTTCAGGTGTAAGCAGAGCAAGGTGACCTTCCACTGACTGGGTATAACCCTTTTACCTTTTGCCATCATCCTGCCAGCTGACAGTTGGCAGACACAGCTGTGCTGCTGGCAGCTCCAGCTGCCACGTGCCCTCAGAAAGGAGGAGGAAAGAGGGGCCAGAGGGAGTAGGGGAAGGACTAAGTCCAACCAAAGGAAGTGTTGCTGCTTCATCTGTTTTTTTCCCAGTGCCATTAGCTTGGGGTGTTTCTATGCATCTTTAAAGTCGTGCTGGGGTGAGCAAGAGCCATAACTGACTCCATCTGGCCGTCTACCTTTGATTACTGGCACTGTTTTCCATTTACTGTTTGTCACTGGCCCATATAATTCACAACCTCAGAGAGTGATATAAGCAGTGCTTTCTCTTGTCCCCAGGAAACCAAGGAATAGAGGAGGAAGGGGTGAGTGGTCAATGCATGAAATGTGGAGAAAGGAGCTGGGAGGGCAGTTCTGAAAAGGTGATGGGAAGTCAGTGAGGTTAAGCAGGGTGCGATTGCCAACTACAGCTGCGATGTCTCCGTAAATTATTCTACTAATAAAGACTCCGTGCAATTTTACAGGCATGGTGTCCTTTTATATTATTATCCAACATGCAGTACATGAAACATCCACCAAATTATCTAACAAGAAATAAATCTGCAGAAGTGCATAATAAATCCCACTGTAACATTTTCGAAAGCCTTCTTAACAAATGGTGGAAGTCTAAGTGCCAAGGACTATAACATTACACCCAACCAAAGGCAGAACTGAATAAATAAATACAATATTGATCTCAAATCCCACTTAGAAATCCACTTCCATTTCAGGAAAAAAAAAAACACTCACTCAAGGCACTCTCAGATTTCTCTTTCCTATTGTTTTAAAAGTCTCCCAGCTAGCCCAGGCTATGAAGAAGGCAGGTATATTTAAAAATGCTAGAAGAGATGGAGGGATGGAGGAGTGGGGGGGAAGGAGAGAAAAAGAAATAGATCACAGGTGAAGAAATATGTATGAGATCTTCATGTGTCTATATCAGGTCTAGGACTCCAGGTTAGAGTAGTTTGCTCACTTTCTATTTTTCCAACCATAATCAAGGACATACATTCTTAAAGTAGGGAAGAATCAGGGCAAAATTTTCCAATGGCCTGGTATATTCAGGCACATATTTCCATTTACATTGATGTGAACTAGGCAAATTCCTGCCTGGCCAGAAATACTTCAGCTGAAATCTACTATGTGTCTGGTATCTGGGGCCTGTTTATATACGTAGGAAGAGGCAGGTCCTGCATCTGAAGCAAGGTGGTTTGTGGCTTGCACAATTCAACATCCAGTCTATTCTCTTTTACAAAACTCCTTTAGAACTCTGGACAAGTTCCTGAAAGGAAGAAGATGATGAGCATTTTAGACACATGGACATCCTTTGTGGAAAGTCAAGTAGCTCCTTATTTGTGTTTGGCACTTGTTATGAAATGCTGGGCACAAGGTCTGTGAATTTCTTCCTCATCCTGCAGTGAAGAGCTGCACAAGAGGTGTTGCTTTGGATGAGTGATCCTGAAGTCCTCCTCTGAGCAATCCCATCCTTTCCAGATAGGTGCCTCTGCTCATCAGCCTAGGAGCTGGCAAAACATGGGACATCTGGATTTTGTACCTTTGTGGAATGTGATCACACTCATATGCTGCTTCCCAGGGCTGGCTCTTCTAACTGGCCTCTGGGTTGATACAGGGAACAGATACAGAGAGGTGGTTGTTCTCTGCTCTGAATTTCCTTCTCAATGCATTAGACACTCCCAAAAACCTTTTATAGTCCTGAAGGTAGTTGTTCTGTTTCCCTGCTGTTTCCAGGATTAGGCTGGTGTATGATGTTTTGTGTCACATCTTTGAATTCCTCACCTGAGTTTCTGATTTTGTTTCCAAAGGAAGTTTTTTAGATATCTTCACTTTCTGACTGCATCTGGCCTTCACCCTAAGCAGCTCTTTTTTAATGCTCAGGTCTGATAATCTGCCTTTGCCCTCTCATTTCATGTGAGGGAGAGACCAGCTGGACAGAAGTTCTCTTTTCTCTGTCTTCAGCTGTGAAATGGAAATGACAGTGCTTTCCTGACTTTTGAAGATAATATGGGCGATAATGGACTGAAAACTTTCAGTGCTGAAGTATTTTCACAAAAGGACTGATATAACTTTTTGGAAGTGGCAGAAAATGTGATCTTTTACTGCAGCAGTTTGCTGCATGAGGGTGGTTTTTTTAATCACCACAAAAGGTTTTACTTTGCCAAAGCCCCATTTAAACATGACTGCAGGACATGCTTACAGCCAAAAGAAAAAGGTATCGCAGCAGCACTAATTAAAGATGAATTAGCAGATGTTAGCTATTTCTTCAATGGAGGTCTTTCTGTTTCTAAGTCAATGTCTGGCAATCCTATTGATCCTTGTTGAAGGTTTCCTTGCCTTTCTTGATATTGATATTATTAAAGAGAATATTAAATTCATAAATCGCCTCTATATTTTAATAGCCTGGTCAAATAAATCCTTTTTCCCCCCTAATATAACTGTCAAAATATTTGCTTAGTGAATATGCAGTGCTATCAGAGGATTTTTATACTCAATTCAGACCATAATGCTCAGATCAGAATACAAGCAGAATATTATTTTTCTGATGCTATGGTATTTATTTCCAAGATCTTCTATGTGCATTTATTATTTCAAATGGCATTTTTAACTCATTCTGAGTTTAACCTTGATTGCTAGAGCTGTGTGGGCACCTGCATTTACCTTACCTCACTGGGATTCAGGGCAGACATAAACATCCAGCCTTTAGAGACCAATTACAAGAGCATGCAGTTGTAAAATCTTTTCATACATGTGTGAAAGCTGCCACAATCTCTGACTGAGGCCTCTACACAACCCTACCATGAAAATAATCTAACAGGAGGTATTTCATTTTCACCAAGAACTATTCCTGCCAATAATGTCTCCTTACTCTGAAATGGGTAGAGACACCTGCTCTTTTTCTCTTTCCAGAACAGGATAAAAAAAAGCCCTTCTAGAAACAAAACTTGGTCCCTGAGTGTCTTGACTGGGAAGTGGTAGATGCACTTCCCTTGAAAGCTGGGAATTCAAGAGGAAGAACAGTCTTATAGATCAGGTCTGAAGAGAGGACAGTGAGAAAAATTTTTATGAGGACAGGAAAGAGAGAATGGACTTGGAAAAGAAACAGCAGAAAAGATTTTTAGGTGACTTATGTGCACAAAAAGAAATTTTCCTACAGAATCTCTTCTGAGTGGAAGGTCTATGGAACTTCTGTGGCAGGTTTGAGAGGTCCCTGGTAAGCTTTGTTTTAGTATAAACTCTGAGGCCAAGTGGCAGAACCAGAGCTTGTCTCAGTCTGGTCTACAGCTGGTCCACAGTAACACAAAGAGCAAGCATCTTCTGAATTTTTCTATCTTGGTCATATTATGAACCTTAGAATTTTTGCCTTCTCAGAAAGTGGTTTTGTCTGCTTTTGGGAGCCAGAAGACAATAAAATTAGTATAGAAACTCCCAAGTTCCTGGTAAGGAACTTGGCTGCTGTCAGTAGTCATGCAGGAAGCCAAACCCTAGGACTGCCAACGTTAGCAGAGAGCTCAGTTCCTACCATGGCCAGGACAAATGCTTTTCACTCTTTAGAAAAGCCATTGTTGTAGTGCTTGTTTGTCAGAGGTGGGGTTGGGGAAACATTGGCAAAGCTTTATTTTGTAGATTTGATACTTTTGGAAAACTTTGAGCTATTTTAGAAATCAAACTTAGGAAGCTTAAAACCAAAACCCAGTTATTCAGATAATCTGAGTGCTGGACTGCGAGCCAGGATTTTCTTAATTCTGTTACTGTCTCTGGTGTCAATTCCCATTGTGGCTCTCAGTACCTCCCTGGTTTCTTCATTGGTGAGGGCTATTAAATTAAGCTACTAACTGTAAAATTACCTAAGATTTTTGAATTTGTTGTTACACATAAATAAACTGTTTAGTTTAACCTTTCATTTTTCCTGGGCATAAATTGTCTATGAAAAAAATCATGATTGCATTAGTTTTTCATAAAGTATTCCCTGAATAATTGATACAAACTAGTTGCTAAACAGGAAAATTACACAGAATTACCTACTTGTTTATTTAATTTATCTTTTAGATATTTTAGTTTTCTTTCTTTCTAGCAGCTCTGTAAATGTTTATATGAATTTTACACACCTTTACTGGTTAAGACTGTGCCAGCATGAAATCATTCTCACAGATTGTGTTGACCATACTCAGTCTGGCCAGTCAAGTCTGCCCACAAGGCAGCACACTCAGGGGGTGGGTGGCAGAATGCAAACCAGTGGGCAGCACAATCAAAGCCTGAGAGACACTGCTAGGGAGCTGAGCAGAGATGCTACAACTTGTTCTTCATTCCTAAAAGTTGTAACAATTGGAAAAGACATCAGAGATTTTGAGGAGACAAAATAATTCCAGCCTCTTCAATCTGGAATCAAAGAATGTCATAGAATCATCAAATGGTTGGTGTTAGAAGGGACTCTGAAGATCATTGAGTTCCAAACCCACTGCCATGGGCAGGGACACTTTTCACCATACCAGGTTGCTCAAAGCCCCAACCAGCCTGGCTGTGAACAGGATTGGGGCAGCCACATCTTTTCTGGGCACCCTAATCCAGTGCCTCAGCACCCTCACAGTGAAGAATTTCTTCCTAATATTTAATCTAAATCTAGAACTGTCTTCTTTGGGCACAGCTGTGGTTTCTCATGGTCTCTGGGGCTCCCAGATGTGTGAAGGGTAGGAACCTAAAGGGACCTTCACCACTGTGTCCCTTTCATGCATTCCCATTTCAAACTGTACACAGCAGCACACCAGCTCCAGCAGATTGGAAATATGAGTGCCAGACATAGAAGGCGCTCTCCTAATCAAATGCATCCCTTCCTCTGCAGTCCTTCCCAGCAGATGGCTAGGGACCATTTCTGCCAATGCCCATGCAGTGAGTGAGCAGGAGCCACATTGCTGCCCAGGGTTCTCCTGCAGCTTCATGCTCAACCATCTCACCTGCGTTAGAAATTTGCATTCTGCTCCCAGGCATCTTCCTTGTAAGTACATTTAGTGCTTTTACAGAGTGTCAGACTGTCTCTTCTGAGAAACCATAAGGCAGCTCCTGTTTATCCATGGGGCTGGAGCAGCAGGGCTGTGGAAGTATCAGTTTATCAGGTCCTGCCCCTACACCTGCTAGGCTGCTCTCTGCAGTCTGCTTTGGAAGCCAACTTGCCTTCTGCCTGTTTTCTTTATGTCACTGAGAAGCTGCCTGTTTCCAGGTGGGAGCTGACTCCTGCCTACTGTAAACTAGGGAGGTGGCTTTCACTCAGTGCCCAGCATTTCTCTACCCCTTAGGCAGAGATGCAATGGCATTGCCCCAAGTCTGGGGAAGAGCCTTTCCTCTCTTCAGATGCACTTTTGATGTGTTCCAGAGGTTTGAGCATGGGTGATCTCACACATCATACTGTAAAGTTGTTCTTCACCTGTTGAATTCTCAAGACACTTGCATTAAGGATTTATACATTTTCTTTTCTCATTCCTCTCACCTCTCTTCCCTCCTGCCTCCCATCCAGGGAAGAAAAACCTCTGTCTTGTAACCTCCCTTTAGACACAAAGTAAAGTAAGAATAAAATATTTCCCCAGCTGACATACTCACCAAGTTTCTAACAAGACTATAATTTGAGTCTTGTCATATGATAAGCATGTTCAAATAGCAGAGCCTGGGTTTGGGCTGTGCTAATGATGTTTACCAGATCACATGTCTAGAAATAATAATGTGAGAAGGTCTCTAAGATTAAAGTGCAGCAGGGCCAGGGAAGGGTCTATCTGCCTGAGACAGGGCTGTTAACCACTGCAGGGGGCAGACCTTCTTTGCACAGAGCTGGAGAGATGTTCAGGGGCTCCCCTGCCAGAGACACCAACATCTGCAAGGCTGGATTAATCTGTTAGCATAGGGTTGAAGACACAGATGCAAGAAAAAAAAAATATCTATACAAAGGACTGTTTAGAGAGATTTGCTGCTGAATCTGCCTTCCACCCTTCAGAAGAGCTCCAGTGCAAGAGCTGGGCTACAGCTGACCAGAGCAACCTGAATTAAAGTCAGCTTGAGTCTGTCTCCTTTGAGCTATCCTTTCTCCTTTGCCTAACCCTGTCGTCTGATTTCACCAGCACAAAAAGTCAACAGCAGATAACCTGGCTTCTTTCTGTCAGCCTGCCAGGGTTAACCGCACCCATAGAAGTGTGTCTTTTTCTTGGCATCTAAGAGCTAGGACAGAAGAAAGAGTTTTTTCACTAAAATTTTCTTCTTTTTCTGTTCTCTGATAGATTAGTAAGGAGTTTTTGCTGATGAGTATTACCCTTTTCTACTTTAAATGCCAGGGCTACTGAGCTGTGACAATCTAAATGAGTGATATTTCTGAAAACTGATGAGTGCAATTTTAAATCTCTCATTGAAACACATAACCAAATCCTCCTTAAAGCTGCCTGCAGGACAGTGATGTTCCTCTTTGTGGATGCACTGTCAGTTTCCTCATTGTGAGGAATCCGATTAACTCAGTGAAACTCATAATGCCAACGGGCTGCCAGTCTCTGTTTGCCATGGACAATCTCCAGTGGATATTACCAGTGGCCTTTTAGATACCTCTGTTGTTGTGTGAGGCTCAAATGAAAAGGAGTAGAGCTACCTTTCAAATATTTCTCTGGTATGCAGATTTAGATGGTTATTTTGTCCATTTCTACAATTGCTTAGTGCCAAAGCATCAACTGACCCTGCCTGGAATTTAATCTTCTTCCTTCGCCCGTTTACATGGATTGACTACAGAGTGTACTAAAAACACTTTATCCCATTCATTGCCTCTCTGCACTGACCAGGCAATGGCAGAAAAGAAATCCTTCTCTCCATGTTGACTAACAGAGAATTCCATGGGACTGGAGGAATTTGTCTCTACTAAAGAGGGGTTCCTGCTTTTTCCTGAACAATTCCCTCAAGACCAAACTCAGATCACTTAGTTCACCAGAGCAGATGCTTAGTCTCTTCTCATGGACACACTCCTTCCCTTTCCCCCAAGCTCAGGGCAATGCCAAATGCTTCATTCCACCTCCACAGCCTCACCAAGCCTCATGTCCCCAGGGATGGGGAGGGAGCAGTATTTGTGACCCCTGGAACAGCAGCCTTATGAGGATGGATACCTCACCCTGGTGCCTCCAGGGCCTAGGGGCTGGGTTATATTAATAGCTCTAGGTGCCTCTGCTGTGTATAAACCTTCCTCTGCACAAGTCTCTGTGTTGTAGAGGCAGTGGAGAGAAGCAAACACCCTTAGCCCTGTTTCCCCTGACTTGTGCTCTTTCATTAGGCTGAGAAGTAGAGCACTCTGCAAGCACACATTTCTGGTGTTCAGCTGGCTTATGCTCTCCAGAGTTTCAGTACAGTGCCTCAAGGATTGTGGCAGCTGAGACTTTCAGCTCTGAGTCTTGGTTCCCATTTCATCCTTTTTCTCCTGGAATAAGCTCAATCTGTGCCCATACCTCACTTGCACTCATATAATCAAGAACTTCTCACACTCTGAGGCTGTGGGTAGAAGTTAGTGATTACAAAAATAAGACAAATGTAACATCTCTGTGGCATCTAAGGATAAGACAAAAAAAAAAAAAAAGCTTAAGAATGAGGAGGAGTGACAGACAGTTGGGGCTGGAAAACATTTTCTTGCATTCAGAAGCTGGTTGAATTTTACCTAGCTGGGAGTACATGGAAGTGGGAAGAGCATTTTTTTTACCATGAAAACACTCAAGAAAATACTGTAGCTTTCATTCAAGGACATTTCTCCATCTCCTTTTTTTGCTTCCTGTAAGCTGGTGAAAGTAAAATAACTCAGCATTAATTATATCCTGGAGGATCCATCAGTCAGGTACTCTCTTTCCTAGAATTTTCCAGCTTTATTCCAAATTAAAAGGACTACTGTGGAGGCCTGCATGTCAGAGGGTCTTAAGATACTGACTTTCTTATCCATTTCTGTTTGTTATCACCTCCCTTTGTTCTTGCTGTCCTTCTGTTGTACAAATCATTTGAAAGTGCTGGTGGGCAGAGTTTGCTTTGCCTTCTTTGTTTGTGCAGAGACCATGGCCATGGAGCCCTGCTGGGGCTGGGCAGGACAGCTACTCAAGTTCTTGCTGGCCCCAAAAACATGCAGGAATCCAGGGTCCCCCTGGTTCCCCTTGTTGTTTCCAGCCCACTATGGGCACCATGCTGGTGACAATGGTGAGATAGAGCTCAGTTGCCACCTTGAAATAGTGCCAGGATCTGGTAGAATATTCAGTGAGGCCAAACAAGAGAAAGACGCACTTAGGAAGCATTCCCCATCACAACTTAGAGCTTAAAAGAGAAGGAAAAGACATTTCTGTTTCTAGTATTTTTTAACTGCTAGAGCCTTATAAAAAGAAAAGATGTGGAGGCCCTGGCATACATCACAAAATGTGGTTGCTTGTGTAATGGCCACTCCCATCTTGCATCTGAATTCTGTAACTGCTTTGCCAAGGGGCTGGCAAGCCTCATACTGTACCTTCAGGAGTGTGTCTAGTGGCTGCAAAAGAATTTTCAAAAATAAGACTACCTGACTGTTAGATGAGCCAAATATAATAAATAATAATGTGACATTACTTGTTTTTTTTCACTTGAAATATCAGGACTGTGACCCATAAGTCCAGGAGCAGAGTCTCAGGATTTTTATTTGTGCCACTCCTGTTGCTGCCTCTGGAGAGCAGCAGTCTGTAATTGAGGCATTATTCACTTCAGTATTAGGTACTGTTGAACCTGACTCTGTTAGCACTCAGTGTCTGAGCAGTACAAGGAGTGCTGCATAGTCAGTTTCAGCAGATGAAACTCTAATAACAGCCTGCAAAGGATGCATAAACTCTGCATCAATAACTTCCCTTTACATCTGCACTGGAGATGGGCAGAAAACAGTATATTGGTGTAATTTTCAGAAGTGTTCTGCATGCAGGTTTAAAATGAAAAATAAGAAAAAATACCAATTGTATTTAGGTTAGCGGATGCATTTTGTTCATATCTTTGAGCTCTGATTTAATTTAAACCATCCAGCTTTTATTTGTAGACAGAGATAATGCTTGCACATCACTTTGGGTTACTAAATGCTGTATAAATACAAACTGGTGTTTAGTTAATTCACAGTGAATAATTCATTAGAGAACGGCAACCAAGATTTGACTTTTTTTCTTACACTGCTCCTGAACTGCCCACAGACAGATTTCTTTTATTTTTATTTTTTTTTTTGCTTGCTGGGAAATAATTTCTGTAAATAATCCTTAATCTACTTAATTCTCTGATCAGTTTGCTAAGAATATACAAAAATTCAACTAAGTGCTGCTTTTAGTTGAGCAGATGTCATGCACTGCTGTGCTATGCTCTTCTGACATGCATGAATATTTTTTTGTTGGCTTCAGTGATCTTGTCTCTGAAGTTGCTTGTGAACAACAGGTGGGAAAGGAAAGGAGTTCAAATATTTTTACTATTTATATTACAGTGTGCTTTAGGACTCCAGCATAATTAATGAATTCACAAAGCTAGATATTATCCATATACAGAGTAGGAGGCAATTCCTACCCAGACACTTTACATACAGAAACTAAGTTGTTTAAAATGGTGCCACTAAATAATAGGATAATTTTAATTCCTATTTTTAATTGTGGGCCCATGCTAAGCTTGTTTGCTTTGTGGGAAGGCGTTAGCAGCTCCACAGGGCAGGGGCTGTCAGATGGCCCAGGTGACAGAGCAGAGGCTCCCCTTCAAACCACAGAGAGGACCAGGGCATTTCCAAATCAGATATGGGGTATGTTCCACAGAGAGCAGGGATTTCCACACAGCCTGGTGAAAGGAGTGAGAGAGCAGCTGGCTGGGTGACTGCCTGCCAAGGCTAACTTTGGCCAGACTGGCCAAGGGCAACCCAGCAGAGAGAAGCACCAAGCCCCTGAAGGAGCTTGGAGACAGCCACCAGCCTCAGCTGGAGCCAACGGAGGCAGCCAATGAAGAAATAGGGAGAACAAGGGAGCATCTTTACTCTCCTCTCCTCTGTGGAGCTTATAGCTTATAGGTTGTCAGGATACTTGGGACAAAATGTTTCAAACCTGCTCTTCAAACCTGCTCTGCGGGTTTGTGACGAGCAGGAATGCAGAAACTGTCCTTGGAAGAGAGACCTAAACACAGGATTCTCCTTTCCCACAAGAAACATGAGCTTGAAAGGCAGTTTCCTTGCTACTGCCTCTGCTGGCCCAGTGAACCTTTTATTAACTAATGCCAGAAGGAGCAGCTTCAATGAAGAGGCTGTAGAGAGCTCAGATCAGTGTTTTGGGTATTGCCCCAGAGCTGGGGAGAGACATCTCTGGCACAGGTCACAGAGACTCCTCTTGCTGGGTGAGTGTTTGCTGCAGAGCTTGCCTGCTGTGGGCTGGAAGGAAGAGAATTGCTTTTCCTTTTGCAAACACTGTCTGGTAAATGTTTTGTGACACTTCAGTTGCTTTGGCCAGGCACACCGAAGACAGGCAAGCTTTTGGATCCCAGTGGGGCATCAGCAAAAGCCCTGGCAAGATTATGACACCTCTGGCCATGGTCAGAAGCAGGACTTGGAATGAGAAGGGGATTTGAATACTGAAAACTGAAAAATCTCTAACATGAGGCATTGGACAGGCAGTTTTGAGCATTGCAGGATCATCCTGTATTCCACTTTAAGTTCTTAACTTTCTTTTCAATTCTGAGCAGAATTATTTTATCCAAACAAGGAAAAGGCAAATGACCCTACATACCCTGATGCTAGCCCACCCAGATGCTAGCCTAGAAAGTCTGTGGAATATTTTTGATGCTATTGCTGCAGATCCTTTCCTAAGTAGGAAACAGGCAAGACAAAACAAACTGAAGCCAGTAGCAAGAAAAGGCACAGAGAAAGGGACTGCAATTTTTGGTAGGGAAGGAAAGAGGAGAAGATAAGGCATGTAGCTGACATGATTTCTCTCTTGGAGGTGGAAATGTGGAAAAGGTAAATTTCCCCCTCTGTTTATGACAAGAACCATGTTCTTTAAAGCAAGAACCATCAGTGCTCCTGGCACCATGGCTCTGAGTAAAGACAAAGGAGTCAGAGATGGCTGAGGACCCCTCCAAAATGCTGAAATGGATCAACAGGCCCAGAATCAGCAACATCAGCCCTGCAATTTGTCAGGAAATGTCCACACATGCAAGTGCTTTTCTGCAGAGAAATTTTAAAACAATAAGCATCATGGCTGTGGTGGGATAGGGTGTGAGAGGGTTGAGTGAAGAGAATGTGAAAAAAATCTATACAAGCATAAATTGGGCTTTCTGTTGGAAAATTCTGTCAGGATAATATTTTTCTGAGCTCTGAATTCCTTGCCATGAAACTTGAGCACTTCCTAAGGATCAGTTAACAGTGTGCTGGGAGGAGGTAGGTGGCTGTTAGAAGCAAGGAAACACCACTATTTTCATTGAAGTTTGTGGAAAGATTAGAACTGACTTTTTAGGAGCCTGGCAGAGCTTCCACTGGCACATAGTAGATTATAAACTTGGAAGATTTTGCTTCCTATCACTGATTAACTAATTATATCTGCATAGTTCAAATGGAGATGTTCTGAGGCATCTCTTCACAGAGAGAGCATGAATGCAAGCCTTTGTTGTTTGATCTGTTCTTTTAGATTTATATTTGATATTAATGAAAAGGAGCAGCTAGCAGAGCCAGACTCAGTACAGGCAAATGCCAGGCCAGCTTAGCTCATGCAGCCATGCCCTGGAATTTCAGCCCTGCTCCACACAGGTGAGTGCTGATGTGACCTGCCCTCAGTGTCTGTGCAGTTCAATTGTACCATAGGTCAGTAATAGTATTTTCAGTTCAAGGTAAGCTACAATTAGTCCCATAGTAAATGTGAGCACTGTGTGCCACGTTGTTTGGAACAACAGAAAGTCAGACACGCTGGAGAAGTAGTGAATAGCAAAGTTTTATGGCTTGTTAAAGAAGCATTTGAAACTGGAGCCCTGTACTATCCACATCTTGTCTTCCAAAACTGATACCCTCTGCTAGACCAAGATCCAGACTCTTTTGAGAACATAGGAAATATTCACCATGCACAGACATATGAATCAGATGCTTCAACAAAGCTTAGGCATATCCACTGCCAGTGTATGCTGCCTTTGGCTTCCCTTCATGGGAACTCTAACCCATGCAACATTTGCTTGAAGCATGCAGTGCATGTTGGTATCCAGAACTGAATGAGAGAAAAGCATGTTAGCCTGTGAGTCCTGCAAAGGCCCTCTCCATCTCTCTTTCTGGGAAGACAGATAACAAATTCTGCTCCCTCTACCCTCTCCTGTTCACCTGGCTCCTGGGTAGCAGCTTCATTATTCTCATTTCAACACAGGCAAACATAATTCATGGAGTCACTTTGGTTCATATTCTGATTGCTATCTTATCTGCTGTCAGAGCCAGCTTAATGATGCTCAAACAATTGAGATATTAAAACAAACCCAGAGGCAGATGAGTGTAAAGGAGCTGAAGGCAGCTGGCAGGGCTGGAGCCCTGCCCTCCTTCTCCCAGTGCTGGCGTGTAGCATGGCTGTGGGTGCTGCTCTGGGAGAACAGGGTAATGCCTGCAGACCCTGGAAAGGGCAGAGACCTCTTTGAAGACAGGCATGTAAGCCCTGTGACAGAAAGTGAGAGGGATGGCACTATGAGGACTTGTAACACAGAGGCAAGATTACCTATTGCTACTCTGGATGAAAACTTTCTTACAGGCAAGTTATCACTAGAAGTAAGTTGAAGTTCTTCCCTGGTTTACTCCACAAGTAATTTTACTCTGAAAGTACTAAACTCTGGCAAGCCAGCAGACAAGTTTTGTAGTCCACTGCAGTGCTCACATGCTCCTTACCACCCCTGTGGCTACAGAGACAAGTGAGGTCATTCACAGATTTAGTGATGTCTTGCACTGCCAGAATAAATGTTGTTAGTGGAAGGGCCAGATTGATGACCCTGGCTATCCATTTGTGAGTGTCACAAATAATGTGTTTCCTACATAAAACATCAAAGCTCTGTGTTCCTGTGCCATAAAGGGACCAAGGTTTTGATTTGATCTAGCAAAATCTGAAGCTTCTCCTGCTCTGATGGGAGAGCAAAATTCTTTTGAGGCAGTGGCATTTCTTTACAGTGTGAAAAAGAATTTGCTCTCCTATTCCAGCCCCAACCAAATGCTTACAGCACATCTGCCTTTGCTGTAGATGAAGAAGAAGTTTATACTGCATGATTCACATGAAAAGAGAGAGAGGATAGGAGTGAGATGGTCCCTTCCCACTCAATATAAGACTTTGAAAACACAGAAGACTGAATTAAAATAATACCTGTGGATCTAGAGGGGAAAAGTCTATCTTTCCTCTTTTAAGCAAAGACACAGTTCTCAACCTGCAAAATCTTCTCAGTAACACTTCAGGTTTAAGTCCCTTTGTATATCACAGGAATTTCTTTCCCTTTATAATCTTCTGGCTGGCCTATAGGTAATTGAACAGCAGATCCACACAGTAAGCCCTTCAAAAGGAATTACAAGGATTACATATCTCATGTTCACCTCATTTTACCCTTTGCAGATGTCAAATGTGAAACATCAGTTTTTTTCCTAATCTACATAACTCACACATGTGGAGTTTTGTGTTGAGACACCTTTCTCCTTTTCCTTGTTTTCCTAAAGGCCACTGAGCCAGTTGAACTCAAAAGGTTATGGAAAAAAAATTGAGAGGCAGACATGGGATCTCTTCACAGACAGAGCACGGATGCAAGCCTTTGTTTCTTGATCTATTCTTTTAGATTTATATTTGATTTTAATGAAAAGAAGGCAAAACTGAAGTTAGGAAGAAAGAAGAAAGGGAAAATGGGAAATAGAAAGGTGAGTTTAGAGGTTTTGGTTGCTGACAGAAGATCAGGGCCTGATGCTTAAGCTGATATACATTAGTCTTAGTATCTTTTGAAATGAACTAAAAGACAAGTAAATATGGATCTCTACACTCATCACCAGCAAACCTGGAGTAAAGGACAGAATGTGGCTCCATTCAACAGGTTGTATTCAATGGCTGCAGGTGTAAGGGAGAGCAGAGAATTTAGTTAGTAAAGGCACTTTATCAAGGTTAAGTAATAAAAACATTGATTTTAGAAAAGGAAAGGAATTTCCTGAATGTGCTAAGACACCACCAGTATGAAATCTGCCAATACAATAACCTAATGGATTGGAAACATGGTTCTTTCCTTAGAAGCTGGAGACCACACAGTAGGACTAAAGCTGGAGAATCCTCACCTACATAAGGAAACAAAGGCAATAAGGAACCTTTTGGATCCAGCACCTTTTCCCTAAACCAGCTGCCAGGGCATACATAAACATTTTTTAAAAGCTCAGCAAATGCAAAAGAAACTGTGTCTCTGTGGGACAATGTTGAATTTGCTTCACTCCAGAGTGTGCAGTGGCATGGGAAGGCTTCTTGCTTTGAGACCTACTGAGAAGCCACAGCTGAAGTCAGTGGAGAAATAACCTTTTATAGGAACAACAGGCTGCTGCCCCCGTGCCAAGAAGTTTCAGTGACCACAGTGACATTCAGTGACCACAGTGGTGGTGGGCTGCAAGTGGGAAGAGCCTCCTAAAGTGGCAGAAGATCACATCTCTACTACAGAAGGACATAGGGACTTGGATGGCATGTAACTCCACTGAATTCCTGGAGGGGATGGGAAGCAGGTTGGGAACCAGAGCCACCAGGCCAGTTTCAGGACATGTTGCACATGTGCACTGTGTTGTGCAGACAGCTACTTTGGGGGCTGTGTTTCAGGAATCCCACCCTCCCTCATCTGAGAGGTTTTGGATTTGGAATCCTGCTCAGAAATGATGTTGGAAACCCATACCTAAGCTAGCAGTTGGTTCTTTCCCCCAGCACTAGCAAAGAAGCAGAGCTTTGTCCTAGCTGATTGCTAGGTCTTTATTCACTCTGAGCACTGCAGCTCATCATAAACTCAGGGCAGCTGCAGTGATGCTGAGCTGATTCCTCAGCCTGTCCCGATTTGGTCAGACTCTAGGATCTGTAACAGAGTGATTGTATTCGCCATAAGTGATGTCTAAATCAGTTAGAAAAATTGTCAATGCAGAAAAACAACAAAACATGGGCCTCTCAGAGCCGGTTCTCTTATGAAATATGGATTCACAGTGGTTTAGAAGCTTTTGGAAATGTTCTCTGATGAGCATTTTTACTGTGGGAAGAGCACAAGAGTATTTCTGTTGACTAGTATTTTTTACTTATTCTGTTTGCTTTTTCTCATTTCCTTTTCCTTTTTTTCCCCTGTAGTGTCAGTCTGTCTCCATATTCTCTCCTGGAATATATTAGTTGCACTTTGCTTCCTGTGTTTGCAGGGAATAACTAAGCCTTTACTTCCATCCTGACAAATGATAACCTCTTTGACCTCAATTTGCTGTGTTGCTATCAATTTCTTATTCATACAGCTACTGTCATCCTACTCCAATGGTTAGCATTTTGGTACAAAACTGAAGAAGAAATAAAAACTCAGGGCCTGATTCAGTTTAAATGCAATTTAAATGTAATTTAAATGCAATTTTTGAGGTCAAAGAGTGATCCTTCTTAGGGTTAGAACAGCTTGATTACCCACCTGCACTAATGCTAAGGTCTTCAAACCTCTTCAACCCTTATGTGGGTCAACAAAGTTGCACCATAACACATTTCTGCATGTGAGGAAAAGGGGAGTGGTTGTGGTATGATGCCCACTGTGTCACACAGATGAAAGATCTGATAATTTTAAAACTGACCCCCAGATATTTCTTGTTCTTGGCACAATCCTGCCACGTGGAGCCAATATCGAACTTGATGCCACACTAGCAAATGGTCCCAATTCAAAAGGAAACCATTCTTTAGAGGCATTTTCTTTTCTCATTTACTGGCTTGGTGTGTTTTTATATGGATTAGAGGAACTTCAAAGTCTAGCTGGTAAAGAGTTCTGCCTGCAGATGAGTGGATAGCTAGATTGGTAGCTAAGCTTTGAAATAATTTCAAGCTCAACAAAAAGCTGGATTTTTACATATTGGTGTGATTTTAATAAAACAAGCATGCAGCATAGTGCTAAGGGCTGCAATGCTGCCTGCATTGCTCATGCTCAGTGAAGTGCAAAGATAGGAAGGCATCCCTTGTGCTTACCAGAGATCCTCATGGAGTTTTATTTTTCTATATTAGTGGGAATACAGAGTACAACTCCCCAAAAGACCAGATATCTGTGAAACAAGGCGATAAATGTTGCTGTCACTGTATCATGCTCATTTTAAAGTGCCTAAACTTGATGAATTTTCTAAAACCAGCAGCAGTCAACATTTTATGGTTCACAATGTGCTTGTCTATCTGGATCCTTAGTGGTGCAGTCCATGGAGCTCAGAGCAGCTCAGGGAAACAAAGTGGGGCTGAAAGACAGTTCACACCTGTGCAAGCTGGCATTCCCACTGGGGAGCAGGTGAAGGGCTGACTCCTGTAGTCCCACAGCCACATTCTCAGTTTGTGCCAGGCTGCTTCCCTCCTCCATTCTGTGCCTGCCTTCTGCATGACCTTTAAATGAAAGAGTTGGGGTGAGCACTGCACTTCCAATGATGAAAGCTTCATGCAACCCTGTGCATACCGGGAAAATCCCTATATACCCACGGAGGAAAAGCACTTCTTATTCAGTGCAGAGACAGAAGTAGGGACCATAGTCTGAGACAGCTGCCAGCATCTGTGTTAAGTATTTGGAGTGTGTCCTTTACCCTGACAGGAATAGGTTCCACGAGGAAACTGTTTTCTGGTCCAGAGCAGGCTTTTCTCGGTAAAACCAGCCCCCAGTCTCAACTAGACACACCTCAGGACAAACCGCTCTGCGAGGGTTTCAGCAAGGAAGGGGAAAAGAAACAAAGAAGCACATCTGTGTGGCACTTTCCTTGGCAGTCTGCATTCCATGCTGGAAGTAGCTGTCACTGGAGTGAGATTAAGGGAACTTGACAGCTGACAACCTGTTTGGACTTAGCAGAATTTCTTTGCACTTCTTACATCTCCAGTATTGTTATTTTACCCTTGAATGTCCATCTCACTCAGTGTCCTGATATCCATGGTGGAGCAATTCAGTTCTGTCTCACTTGTCTTCACGGGTATGAACTGGACACCCAGCCTGCATGTACCACCTCCCACCTGCAGAACAAAAATTGCTCCTTCTCTCCTTCTCTCTCTCTGTACTCTTTGAGCAGGGAAAGGAGAGAAGGAGTGTTTTATGATCATGAAACTTTCTCATACCAATATAGATAGATAGAAGTAGGAATCTACAGCTAAGGAGCAACAGGAAAGTTGCAGTAGCTGGGCACTGAGAAATTAGAAAATGCCAGCATCAGAAATGTTTATGCAATCTTAGTTTGCCTTGCTAGTGAACACACATTATAAAGACTTTACTTATAAACCACACCTGCTTTTGTTTCCAAGTCCCTGTGGGGCAGTTGATGTTTCCTTGCTGGAAACCCAGCAGTATCCTCCTTCCTTTCCTTGACTCAAAGAGTAAGATTAGCCTTCCAGTTACCATATGCTGGTCAAACCTGAACTCAAATTGGAACACTTCTGTCTCTTCAAGGGTTCTCAGAACTCTCATATGTCAGTGTTTCAAAAATGGTCAGTGTTACCCTGGTCAAGTGAGACACTAAATATGTGTGCAGTGACAAAAATTTAACACTAACAGTCCTTGGCCATGCCCCAGTTGTAAAGCACTGTGTTTGACCCTTTTGGTGCTGAAAAGGATTACAAAATACAATTTGTACAGTAAAAGCACCTCCAGATTCCAACAATACCTAGGAGGGAGAGAGTGGAGATAGGTCATAACAGAACCAAAAATTCTCTGCCTTAGAGGAATAAATGAATTAGAGAAATAATTTCAGGTAAGGGAACTGAAATAACCCAGAATTATCATAAAAGTTGTTCCATAAACATAACATTGTATAAAATCTGTATTTATTGCAGTCCATGTTTGTTGTCCTTTGATGATATCTCTATCAAATATTTTTGTTTATAAGAAACACTGAAGTATTCAATAAATACACCAAAACCTCATTCAGATGAGCAAACTGGATTCTCTCTGGCTCAGACATTTCTGTGAATAATAGGCTCTGAGAGTTCAGTTTCATTAAGCTCTGCTGACAATTTATTTCGCACATTGAAACTTTGTTTCTCCTCTTATGGCTTGGCTAGGCTGAAGAGATCAAAAGTTCCTGAGCCCCAGCACCTAGTGAGTGGGGCTCTGAGCAGGGAGGGGCATAGAATATTTTAGGATAACCAGCACTGGGAGCAATTTCCTGGTTCAGGTGGGATCCATCTTGCTTGTCTTTTCCCCCACCCCCAAATCTAGGGTAACGTGGCTAAGGTGATATTTAGGGTCCCACAGAGGGAAAAGCTAACCAACCACAAGTGATCCTCTCTCTGTTAGACATTTTATGAAGATGGATGCCCATTTTGAGGTACATGTCTTTATTTTTTGACTATAGAGAAAACTTTGAGATTAGATGAGATGTATAACATTTGGATAGCTCAAATTTGGAATGAGAAATCTTTCCTAAGGGTCTGATGCAGACTACTTCAGTATTGCTTTTTTTCATTTAAAGGACTAGGCCTTGCTTCATCTCACAGTTTCATCACATTCTACCCATATTTGTATAATATCTAGCCTCTACTCAGATGGGAGGAATGAATCAGATTTACTGGAACCTGAAACTTTCTACTGCACATAAGTGTGTTACAGGTCCCAAACCACTTTTTATTGGATGGTTAAATATCATTAACTGTATTGATGAGGGGGAAAGAGAAAGGTGAAAAGCTCTGCACACTGATGCTACAGCTGCTTCAGTTCAATGTTCACTCTCTCAGGCTGTGTTACTATCCTGTACAAGCAGAAGAATTAAATATACAGTCAGCTGTATACCTGTCTGCATTCTGTTTTCAGTAACCCTTCACTGGTTTACCCTTCTTTCCCAGTTTCCTTTCTTACACACACACTCATGGTACCTTCATTTTTTATCCTTCAAGCAGGCAATGAAAATACTAAAAGTTCAAGGGAAAACCACCTGGAGGAGCATGCAAATCTTCACATAAAGGATAGGCTATGTTGCGTCTGACAGCCCCTCCTTTTTATTTTGTTCTGATGGATGAACATGGTGTGGCATATAAGTTGGGAACTGAGAATGAAGTCAAGAAGAATAAAAAGAGGGAAAATAACAGTCTGAATGAAAAAAACTTAGTGATTGATAAAATAATGTAATATCACGGTGTTCCCATGAAAGAACTCTTAGAAATGAAAATATTGATGACTTAAGTACTGCATCATTTTAATATGTGAAAACAGAACTGCCTTGAAAAGAAAATCTAAAGCCAAATTATACATCCAAAGTCTATTTAAGAAGGAACATTTTTTATTGCAGACTGGGTGTTCATAACTCTCCAAGATTAGTGAACTCTTTCAGGGTTGGAAGGCATCAACCGTGATGGCAAAGGAGGTGCTGTCAAGTGCTTTCTATAGATTTTAATTTCTTTTTCTTACCTCTGACAGTCTGTAAAAGCTCTTTTGAGCTTGAAGAACACAACATTTCCCTGCTGGGATTATGCTCAACCAGGTAGCAAACGGAGCTGATCCCCTTTTCCCTCATCCCCATCATGACTCACTCATCACATCAGAGAGACTGAATGCCTCTCAGTTTATGTTCATTCTTTCTGAGCACAGCATCATTACTGAAGATGTCAGCAGAGACACAGTAAGAGGCAGAAAAAGCTCCACAGAGCTGAACATTGCCAAAATGGAGAGCAGAGAAGAACAGGGAGACACATTCATGTCCCGTTCAGAGAGCTCTGCTGCATTATTGGTTCTGTCACAGACCTTGAGCACCTTGATCACATAACCTCATGGTCTCTCTCTTTTTTCCTACAAAGAAGGGTTTTCCTTAAAAAAAAGGTTGATAATTTATAACAGTGATTGATAGATTGAACAGTTTTTCTACTATGGTTTTTCTACTATTGTAACTGGGGACTCCACACAGAGGGATGATACCTCTCTGTATAGAGAAGGGATATGATTAGCATTTTTTTTTTTTTTTTCATTTTTTGAATGAATTGACACAGATTGCATACACAGCCCTTTATGGATTATAACCAGGTGACAGCAATAAGGTAGAGTTTTAATTGTATTTTCATTGACAGAAAATATGTGTGGAGGTTTTGTGCTCTTGCACCTGGGGAAAGTAAAGCACTTGTACTGGATAACCAAAGCTCACAGTTCTGTGACTGGGGAATAGAAATGCTAGCACTAATCACAGGGTAACTGCTTGCCTGTCTTGTGAATAGTGAGCTGCTGATAAAAACTGTCTTGCCAAAATACCATCAAATAATTTTGTATAACAAACTGTTCTGAAGCATTCACAATCTGCCAGTGGCTATGTCTACAAAACACAGAGAGCAGACCATCAGGCAAATTATTTACCAGCAATTATTCAACCAGATTTACTAAGAAATGATTTCCCAGATCTTCTTCCACTATTCTTCTCCAACTAAGATACTGATCTCTGGGTCAGAGCACCAGAAAACTGTTTGTTGAAACAATATGATCTAACACTGCTTCATCTTATACAACATTCCTCCATCGTGCCCAGACTCTCCTCCCTCCAAGTATTGGTGGAACTAAAGGAATGAGTGGTATTGTAATGGACAGAATAAAAAATAGTAAAGAATAAAAGGAAAGTCATCATCTGGGATTAGCAACAGGAGGAGGGAGTCAAAGAAGCTAAGAGAAATAGCAAAACAATTGTCTCGCTGACTTCTCAGAGACATGCAAACACGGTGCTCAGGACACAGAGAGTCAAGACTAAAGTGCAGAGGTCTCTGAAATCAAAATTTCAGGCACTGGGGTGGATTTAAATTTGTCATCTGCACTGTATTTCACCTGAGCATAATGAGACAGGATGCTCCCAGCAAACAGCTGCTGCTGCTCTGACAGTTTCCAGGGTGCTGTGGTGTTTTCCTCCCTTCCGGAGACACACGCTGCCTGGGGCACTGAGCATGAGAAGATGCTGGTCTGTGTGTGCTTTCCTGCTCATTAGAGACAGCCTGACAGTCTCAGAGAGTGCCAGTTTCCTGCTGTCTCACATCCATGTGCTTGTTAGCATTTCATTTTGGAGCCTGAGAGCACTTCCAAGGCTCCTTGCTTGAGCAGTGAGGACCATAAATGGTACACATGAAAACAAGAAATGGACAGGGACAATTGTCTGCCCTGATGTTTCTACATCCTTGGGGACAATTGTCTGCCCTGGTGTTTCTACATCCTTGTCATCTGGACATGTTCTTGCAGCCTTTTAGTTCCCAAGACTAAGTTGATATTGTGGGTACTAATTGCTATAAGGAATATGCTGATAAGTAAATGCTCTACTGTAGGCACTCTGGAACTGCAGCTGATTTAGTGCATGGCTGCTGATAGATGCATCTAGGGGCAAGAGGTTTCTGCTTCCTTTTCAGGTCACAGGGGGCTGTGTGTGACTGAGCAGTCTGGCTGCTTCCAAGCTGAGCATTTGGAGCAAACCATGAGTTCTCAAAGCTGAAGACACTGACATCAGTGCAATTGTGATGGTATGTAAATAAAGCCATCAGGTGGAAAAAAAGTTTGCCACTGGTGTGTTTGTTATGAACTCACAAGGACTTAAAACTGCTGTGGTAAAATGGGATTGGTTTCAAAGATGTGTTAAAAGTCAGTGTATCTGCTGCAAATATGATTTTGCCATTAACTCAAACCATTGCAACTGCTAATTTGACACATCTAGCAGAGTTGTTGGAGAGACAAGGAACTCCTCTGTGATATTTGAACTGTGATATGGACTCAGCTTTGGGAATCCCTGCTGCCAAAGCCGTTAAAGGGTCTGCAGTCAGAAATATTACACCATTTGTAAACTAACAGATGAAATATAGAAAAAAAGTAGCACTGCCCAAGTCCTTGTGCCCCACGTACCCTGAGTTGTGCAACACCTTCTATGTTGGTAACAACTGTCAACTTCCACCATGACAAGCTAAACTAATATATCCATGGGTATTGAAAATCACCAAAAGAAATGAAAGCCTGAACTTGTAGCTCAAAACCTGACCTGTTTCTTTCTGAGCTGAAAGAACACTGCACAATTAAGTCATAGACCCTTCTGTTTGTCCGGACCAGCTCGGACCCAGCTGGGGATGCCCCCATTAGCTGTTTGCTGCTCCATTCCTTGCTTACATGTGGTATGGGGAAGTCTGTGCTCTGGGAGTTAGACCTGACTTTAGGCAAGGAAGATGAGGCAGGGAAGGAAAAGTTCTGTTTTGCCATCTTTGTTGTTTGACTGACACTGAGTGCAAATTACTGATATTATATGTACTTGCATGCCAATGTCCATGAAGCCTTTAAGTTGTTGAGCCTGTTACAGCTGCAGCAGAAATACTCTGGAGCACCTTTCAGGAGTGGACTGTTTTGTGCCTAGCAGAGTTTCCCCATGGCTTTCCTTTCCTCTCCTTTTTCTGAGCTCTCGGCTGGGCTCGTTTTCTACAGAAGGTTTGCAATCTGCAGCTGTCACAATAACTTTTGCATTGTCTGCAAATATCCATCTCCTTCATATCCCTCCTGCCAGCCAACTGCCTGCTGTGTATGCTTTTGGAGATTTCTAAGTCTTCCTCCTGTTCTGCTTATCAAGCATGTTTGTCCTGGCCCATATAACAATTGCTGTGCTGAATACCTGTAATGAAAGGCGTGGGAAAAAAAGGCATTCAGTTCTTCTTTGGGACCTGTGGCTTAACTGATCATTGCTGGTATTTCTAGGTCATTATTAGTAACTATAAAAGTTATTTTCTCCCTTTGCAGGGAGAAAATGCAAAGGGCTTTATGTGAGATCTCCCCACAGAGAGGACCAGCTGGAAAAACACAGGACACATCCTGCTGCAGAGGACACCTCCACCTCACAGTGCTCCCCTTGGAGAGCTGCAGGTCTGCAAGGAAAAACAAAGCACGTGCTTTTGGGAAAGCTTGTTCTCCCCATAGTTTTCCTCCTGAGCATCTCAGCTTCTTGTCCCTCACACCACCAGCCTCTCATGTTAAGAGGAAAAGTACAAGGGAAGCATGCTCATCTCTCTAGGTTGAAGTGAGTCGATGCAAAAGGGATGCTGGAGAATCCAACAGGGATGAGACAATAAAGGCACAACAACAAAGGAAGCAGGGGGGTAATACAAGATGTGTTTTTTAATGAAAGAAGAATGTATGAGGGATACCTGAGAGTGAAGCACTATTTTAGGGAGGAAGGGAGTTATGTGTGGCATGAAGGATGCCCACGGATGAAGGGGGAGGGTGCAAGGTGCGTGTAAGGAGGAGTGGTGACAGAAAGGGAGGAGGTGAGGGTCGCATACCAAGTATTGGAGTTTCCTGTGGAGCTGGAATGGGTGGAAACTGGGATGACAGAGAAGATGGTAAGCAGAGAATTAACAGGTGAGGGCAATCTATGTATGTCATACCTGCAATAACAAATTGTGCTTTGAAGTGTTGAGAAATTGTCTCTACTGTCTATGAGAAAAGAAAGGTCTGGAGAAGTAAAAATAATACACCATCCTCCCCCCCATTTAAACAGAAATGTCTCTGGGAGTAGGTCATGCTCATGCATTTGACAGAGCTTGAAAGAAAACAAGGGCTCAATAAATTTATTGATCAGCCCATGATGAAACCTGCTGCATACTGAGCTGCAAGGGCTGATGCTCAGCTGCAAGCTACAAAACAGAGGTTAGTGCCATCAGATTCTGCCAGTCCTGCTTTCAAAACAGAGCCCAGAGCTGGCCAGGTCTCAGTGCTACCCTGGCAGTGGGAGGGCACAGGGGGCTGTTGGAGCAGGCTCTGTTCTTCTGTTCTGCAGTTTTACGGGCGTGCACTGTTGCTCACCTGGGAGAAGACAGGGAAATGACTCCTCTCTGCTGAGAGCTCACAGTGTTTGTGTTTGAGACTGTTTTCTGCTGATCCACAAGAGGACAAGTTGTTTGCTTTGACCTCCCTCAGCCTTCTGCTTACTTGGGGATTGACAAAAATAAGATATTTTAAGAGGGCATTTTAAAGGAAAGAAAAGACAATACCTTTGTCACACAGAAACCTTGGATTTTTGTATGGCTGCCTGCATTTGACACCTAAATTTTCCTGTATAATATTTAACTGGGAAACTATCCAGGGATTTTGGATCTTTTCTGGCACATCAGTTTGTGTAGCATAAGTATAAGGGTGATTCGTAGGTGCTTGGGAGGAAAGCACTCATAAGAAGTGAACTATGAGATAATCAAACATATAAACAGAAACATTTCCTTGAATGGTCACATTCAAAGGTCTTCCTTGACTCCCTCATTTGGAGCTAATCTTCTCTGGCAAGACTGGAAAATACTTACAAACCTCTTTTTTTCCTTTTCTAAGCACACTTTGTCTTCTCTGTCTTTACTGCTTCTAGCTTTGCCTGCTGTGGTTCACTTCTACTGCATCATTGCCCTGATTTGGCTGCATTTCTAGGCTCTGCAGGTAATTTTTTCTCACAGCCTTCCCAACAATTCCTCATTTGGCATGGAGACACACTCCCTTCACAAAGAACTGAAAACACCTTCCAAATGCTGGGTACTATTACAGCACCCAGATTATTAAGATACAAATATCTCTTTGGTATAAATGGAAAATAAGGTGACAGAGAAGAAAAACTGTTGGTGCCTCAGGAAACTCGTTCACCCCTGTGCTGTTGCAGCAGGCAGTGGGAAAAGGAGGTGGTGAAAGGAAGTCTTACAGGAACTGAAACAGTGCCAGGAGTCAGCTCTGATGGCTAAAATGGTAAAAGCTGTGGTGGGGGGCTGGCTGCACCTTGTGGGGCTGGCTGCACCCAGCAAATGAAGGAGCTGAGCTTCCCCCCTGCAGCCTCTGGTTCTTGCTGTGCTGCAGATTCCCAAAGAAAGATTTAGTTTTGAATCAAATCAGTCTTCTCTACTGCACTCCTAAGCCTTTGAAAACTGCATGAAGAAACTCTTGCCTGCTCATTCACCCATGATAGCAAAAAGGAAGGCAGGTGTTTAATGAGTGTTAATAAATAACCCTTTATTTCCATGGTAACATTTAAGACATTAGGCAAAGACACTTTAACAAAGACAAATGCCCCTTCTGAAACAGAAGAGTGTAGAAAAGATGAATTTCATCCAGCTATACAAACATATCCAAGACTTGCCATTTGGGAACTCTCTTGCTCCAAACTCCCTCAAGCATCAAAGCAAAATAGAAGGATCTCCAGAGAAGATTCAGCACAACCAAGGTGTAAGTCATGCCATGAAAACTCTCTCTCTCCAGTGTCTGAAGACTGAGGGAGTGATCCCACAGGATCATTCCTTAGTGATCTTCCTTCCCCAGGTACTGCACATTAACTGGGATGGACCCAGGTGAGTGGGCTCTGTCTCCACCCAGCATTCTTCACCCATGATTTTTTGGGTGATGGTGGACCCACACCATATCATGCTCTTGCCTACAAAGAAAGGTCATAATACCTGGGGTTTATTTTTGTCCCCATGGGCATGGTCAGTGTTAGGGAAATCAAACTCTTGTGCTCTGCCCACAGTAGGTGTTTGATGAAGACTGCATGGCTCCTAAAGATACCCATCAGAAGAGCTAAGCCCACAACATGAGGAGGTACCAGTGTAAACACCAAAAAAATGAAAAAGTAAGTAGTTCCCTTGAGTCATTCTCCTATCCTGCCACTGTTTCTGGCATGAGAGGTGCTGATCTTCAAGATGAACTGGGTCCTAGGGATTTGCTATGACCCTATATGAGTTCACAGATGTACTTCACATATTTGTCTTGGAGAGACTTCTCAAAATGTCATTGCATTTATTTTATTTTTGCAATCAAACTTTGAGAGAACATAAAACTGCTAGAAATGATGGCTCTGGCTTCCCAGAGGTACTATGCTGTCATATCCAATGCCCCTCTGAGACTTTGGGTGATTTAAATGTGTCACAGGACCCTGCCACTCTCTTCAGAGTCTTGTCTCTTCGTTGTGGGATGGAAGTGAAGGCAGGAACTAAAAGCATTTATGAAGAAGGATACATGACAGACTCTTACTGTCTCTATTTCTAATCTTTAACTGTATGCCAGCTCCTCTTTGAAGCCTAAATTTCCTATTCCAGCCAGCTTCCTGTCCTTCAAATGCCAGAGCTTGGGCTTCCCTGAGGTTTGTGCCTCATGTGCCTGCAAAAACAGTGGTGTGCACTTACCTGTGTGCTCAGTAGCTCCACTCAGATATTACACCCTGAATACGTAAAAGATCTGATAAGAAGTTAGAAGGATACCTGGGTCAGCTATTTCTCTCACTACTCAGAGTGGAAAAAAATGGAAATAACTCAGTTTGCTACAAGGAAGCTTTCTCAATTGTGAGCTCAAAACTCTGTCTTCATTTCTATCTTTTTTTCTCTTGTCCCTTTCCCTTCCTTTCGTTTCCCTTGATTATATGACTCTACAGCAGAGTACTTCAAATACTTCTTAGAAATAATATATTCAGATTACAATTTTCCTGGAAAGAAAAAATGAAAATATATGGTGTGTCAAATCATGTATTTTATCTGTCATCTAAACTGTACAATTTTGTAATATCCTTTTATATTTTATAACATTATCACGCATTTTAGATACTGTGCCACATATTTCAGACGCCTGCTGCCTGTAATGTAATATGCCAGATCAACTCACGCTGTAACAACGTCTCAGTTATTTTTACCATCTCAAAAGATGATAAAACTCCCAGCCCCTTGACTTGCTGTGTGTTACTTGGTGGAAACCATGGGAATCAAATGGGTTTTTTTCATAACCACGTGGTTAGAAGGAGAAGTGGGGTGATTTGAATCAGAAAGAGTTGGTGCATATGCACTAGTGTCATATTCCCTTTCTCAGATGCCATGTATCCCAGAACCAGCCTCTTGCAGGTGTTGTGCACCCAGTGCACCACAGAGCAGCCAGGCTTGCTTGGGCTGGAACAGCACGGTTTGCTGCAAGCTTAACTTGTCACATAAGCCCTCTCTCATTCCAAGGGGAAAGAGGTGTGTGGTGTAGGGAGAGGTGTTCATGTGAAGCAGATCTGGGGCTTGGGCTGAATGCTGGGCTCAGTGCATGTGCAAGTGGTGTCAGTCTGGTTTGTACAGGGCAGTACACGTGGATTGCACTGGAGCCAGGGTCACATCAGGCTGCTGGGGGTGGAAGCCACTAATGGTACAGGGCATGCTGCAAAGTCAATTGGCAGTAACTTAAACCTGCTCTTCACAAGAGAAAGTGATCTTCAGAGTAGGAGGCAAACATGGAGAAATGTGAAAGGACCTCTCATTGTCTTGTCTCCTTGTGGCCTTATTAGAATCATAGACTCTAGAATAGTTGGGTTGGAAGGGACATTAAAGACCATCTTGTTCTGATTCCTCACCTTGGGCAGGGATGCCTCTAACTGTACCAGTCTTCTCAGAGCTTCCTTCAGCCTGGCCTTGAACATTTCAGGAATGAGGTATCCACACCTTCTCTGGGAAACCTTTTCCAGTGCCTCTCTTCCCTCATAGTAAAGAATTTCTCCCTGATATAAAATCTTTCAGTTTGAAGATAGCTTACCATCTCCTGAGTCTACATCTCTTGCTCAGCAAGAAGGGCAGAGCTCTGGTGCTGGATGAGACCACAGAAGGATGCACCTGTGCCCTGCAGGGAGGAATGGGAATGAAAGTTTCCTATGTCTGTAGCTCTGTTTATAGCCAGACAAATGACAAGGCCAGTCTGGCCTTTTTGCATAATTATAAAAGCCTCCTGCAGACTTGAAATATTAATGTTGTTTAAGATAAATTGCCACAGAAAGATGTAGACAGCTTGAGACACAATAAACAGGAATTTGGCCCTCTTTCTGGACAATTTTGAAATGCTTCTAAAGCCTTACAACTCAGTGGAAATTTCCTTGGTTTTGAAGCAAATTTCTTTCTTGATTCATTCAGTTGGAAATGTCAAGAAGAAAATGCAAGCTTAGGTATTTTTGAGACAGGTAAGTTCAATAAGTACCCAGAATTCATTGAAAGAACAAGCTAACATACTTAGCCAGTTTCCCATCTCAAAAGGCATGAATCAGCACCACTGCTTTGACTTTTGTTTGAGTCCAATTATACCACTGAGATTCTTGTCCATCTCTGGTTTAAACCTCTGTATAATAGGTGTAGATAATTCTGTTTTACTATTTTGCTATTTAAAAACACTGTCTAACACATTGCTGGGTAGAGTTCAGCCATGGACATAACTGAAGCTGTCAGTTCCACTTTGTTCTTCATAAAGAAAAACTGGTAGTGGATGGGAACATGTGATTCCAGGTGCCCACAGCAAAACAGCCCTGAAGATAAGATGCCAGGATGCTGACAGAACAAGCATGGCTCAAGGGATAATGGAATGAACAGCTTCTGCCCATCTGTTTCCATGCCTCAGACAAATCCTGGCCCTACTCCGAGACTCTTTGTAGTGGAATAAACAGCTTTTCTCCTAGGAAAGACTGAACAAACCACCTGGCTGCTTTGTGTGAGTGGATTTCAGATATTAAGAGTCTCCAACAACCTTTCAGTTCATCTGGACTATTAAAAAAATTCACTCTCTCTTCCTCACTCCATTGATCAACTGATTCACCACATCTGATTCCAGACCCCCTTGTCTCCTGTCCAGATAGGAGAAAAAATTTTTCTTTCCATATGACATTTTGCAAACAGCTGCATTCTCCTTTGCAAGCTGCAAGTTCATACTTAGACTATTATTCACCCAACTGAAAAATGAGAATTCAAATTGGAAGAGTTTAGTTGATTTCTAAATGTGTGCCCTGGAGGAGGTTCTCCATTTAGTGAAATCTGCCAGAAAGTAAACAAGCAGCTCAGAGACTCCTATATAGTTTCTGTGGGCAGGTGGGCTTTAGACAGCATGAAAATTAAACCAACACCTAGTGTGATGGTGCTTTTTTATTATATCCAAAGCAGGTTTTTGAACCAACTCCAGACCTTTACTTTCAAAGAAAATATAGCTTAATTTGAAATTTAAATAAATGAAGATAAGTGCATCTGGGAAATAGGTACCAGTGTGCATCTACTTTTTTAATATAGATTATTTCATGCTGTTTAGGCTGACTAAATAAAAGAACATGAAAATATCTCCATCAATGTCCACATTGTTGTTATATAGTACACAGAGTAAAATTAAAAAAAAAAAAGAAAAAAAGTGCTTGAACAGGCAAATTCTTTAAATAAAAACCAAGCTTTCAGCACATGGGTAAGATAATGATGTCACTGGGAAAGGGTTAGAACAGCAAAATATCTTGGTCTTTGTGTTGGCTCTTTTTCCCAGGCAGTCTTCTTGCACCATCAGAAGTCAAGTTTCCTGGCTATCTTGTATGAAGACAGACTATTTTCTGATCAGAATGGAATTGAGGGACTTCATTAGGTGATGTTTGGCACCCTGCAAAAGGGAGATGCCACTGCAGTCCTGTAAGTGCAGCAGCACTTGAAGGGAGGTGTAATGAGGCAGCCAGAGTGCTCTTCTGCCCACGGGCTCTGAGGCTGTGATGCCAACTGGAGATGGAAGCAGTGGGGAAAAGGGCTCTCACACACTGCTCTGTAAGAGATGAGTCTGATACATTAAATGGCTTGTATGCAGCTCTTGTGTGGCTGCTGCACAGGGAATCTGTTCACCCTGGCCAGCTTTGCCTGGATGCTGAGGGGATGTACTGGCAAGGCGTTGGTAACCTGGAGGGGTACAGGAGAAGCTTTGTGAGAAGCTGCTAGAAGCTTCCCCCATGTCCAAGAGAGCCAATTCCAGCTGGCTCCAAGATAGACCCACTGCTGGCCAAGGATGTGTGCTCCACTGATGGTGGTAGTGCTTTTGGGATAATGTATTTTAAAAGGGGAAGCCCCTTCTTGAATACTGTGCTACTGCAGCTGGAGAGGGGAGTTAGAATATGTGAGAGAAACAGCTCTGCAGATACCAAGGCAGTGAGGGAGGCACACATTCCCTGTCCCCCTGAGCCATTGAGAGGGAGGAGGTAGAGACAATTGTGAGCACAGACAAGCCTGGGAAGAAAAGAAAGACAGGTGAAAGACTTTTTAAGATTTAGTTTTTATTTCTTGTTATCCTACAAGAAATAAAAATTTGATTGGCAATAAATTAAACTAATTTTCTCAAGTCAAGTAGGTTTTGCCCATGACAGTATTTGGTGAGTGATATGTCCCTGAGCTTCTCTCTCCTGTTTATCTGAGGAGAAGAGTGACAGAGCAGCTTTGGTGGGTACCTGGCATCCAGCAAGAGTCACCCACCCCACCAGAGGAAAACCACAGCTGGTGGGGAAGGCCAAGGTGTGGGAAATGACACCCTGAGGGAATAGCAATGGTGTAGAGGGCAGGGAGATGAGCCCTTGGCTGTTTGCAGACTCCTTGGTCTTGTTTTTCTTCTGAGTGATCTCTTCCAGTACAGCTCTTTCTCAGGTACACTCTGGTCAAATGGCTTGGCATTATTTTTTTACAAGAGCCTCTTGAAACTTATCAAGTGAACAGTCAGAAAATTAGCAGAGTTTTATGTTCCAACACAAGCTGAGGCAAGATATTAATTTCACAGCTGGACTCTATTGATTTAAAATTCTTAGTGTAAGTGCTGTGCTTTGGGGCAGGGTGCAGTGTACAGATGCTGAACCTCTGTTAATGTGTGAAACTGTGCTCAGCCTGGACTGTGAAGTGACAGATGATGCCCTTGTCCTCAAGTAAGGGTGCTGACCCTGCAGGCAAACAGCCCGAGTTCTGTGTCTGGCTGCATTTAACTTTGTGAATCTGAATGTTTGCCCTGCCAGACTAGGATCTGTGACAGTTTTTCATCTGTTTGGAACTTCAGGTTCTAACTAAGCAAAGGAAAACCTTGCTGTTTCTCAAATGGTAGTGAAAGCCCAGGTCTTGGACTAATTTCTGCTCTGAGGTTTTCAGCACTTTCAAGACTCCTCTCTCCCACATCAACATAATTTGGGTATTTAGCCTTATGGTGTGGACTGAGGAGAAAGACTGGCACCTCTCAGAGGCTGTGCAGCACATGAGACTAACAGTATGTTTAAGGGAGATGAAAGCAGCTGTCTGAGGCTTGGCTGCAAGAGGGAGAAAGGTGTTTGTCTGGGGTGGAGAGAGCAGGCTTTGGGCAGATGAGGTGCACAACTGCCCATCCCCCTGGGGCAGTTACTGCCTTCTTAGGTTCTGTCTTTTGCTCAGCTCTGACACGAACTTCTGGCTCATCCTCAGACCTCCTACCTCTGGTCCACAACTGAAAATTATTCTCAGCATTGATCCTTTATTGCTCCAACTTGCCTTTGGTCCCCAGTTCCAGCCCTACTCCAGCAGGTAGGTCGCTGAATGTGATTCAATTTCTGTGTTAAAAACAAGACTCCTCTGAGGTTTATTCTCCCCTCCCTTTTCAGTGAGGTATAACTGTCAAAATCCACTGAGACAGCCAGCCTGGTCCTCTAGTACAAATCAAGACATTTTCCTTGTATTGGAAGGGTTAATAAAGACCTGGAAATGTTATTTAGTTATGTGGATGCATAGCCATTGGGTTTACAAATCTGAGGTGTAGGCAGCTGTCTGACATTTTTGCCTTTCTCTCCAAAGCAGGGAATTTGCTGTTATGCTCTGCAGATATTTCCCTGCATAAATGCAGCTTCTGTCTGTTCAGTGATTCCAGCTCTCTAAGACTTCTCTGCTGCTGGGGCAGAGAAAGAAGAGCCAGCTCTCAACCATTATTGTGGTCACTTGCTTGAGTAAGCACCACTGATGTGGGCAGAGGTAATAGAAATGTCATGGTTTAGGAATGAAGCTTCCCAATTTACTGCTCCCACCAAACCAGTCCCTGCCTCCCCCTGCAGCAGGCTGGAGAGGAGAACTGGAGGCACAAAAGGCAAAGATTACAAGCTGAGATAAGAACAATTTACTGGAAACAGCAATGAAATAAGAAACAAACAGTACAGGGGCAATAATTAGAAAAGGGTGTACAAGGAAGGCAGACAGCTCACCCATGAAGAAAAGCTCAGCACAGGGGAGCCACAATACAGGAATTGCTGCCATGCTATCCCTGCTTGGAAAAAACTCCCTTCCTCTCTTCCCTGGCAGGGTCATGGGGTGAGATAGAACAGCCTCTGGTCTTAACCATGCCTCTTCCTAACTACTGCAAAAATTAAACTTATCCTGGTTGGAACCAGGGCAAGGAGTTATCCCTAATTCTTTAAGGACTTCTCCATGTATTAAAATCAAAAGTGGATTGTAAGAGCTGAATTTTGGAGATAAATATTTTTTGGCTTGTCCCAGACACTGTGTGTTCTACTGGATCAATCTTCAAAAACTCTAGCTTCAGCTTTGTCTTTTGTCAAGGCACATGCCTAGCAGCAGCACCCAAATTTATAGCTGCCCTTCTTAAATGTCTGTCTGTCCTCTTGGAAAAAAAAAAAAAAAAGTTGCAAGACCTAGATACTTTGTTCTGTTATTCTAAACATTAAAGGATGTCAGACTGGCAGATTTTGCAATTTTCAAAATTCTGGCAAGATTAAGAAATGAGAGCATTGTATGAACCCTCTCTGCTGCAATTGATGTGGCATTTGTATGCTGATTTAGAAGGAAAAAATCTAGAAAGGTGTATAAGGAAATCCAAACACACGAGTTTCCAAACAGCAATTAAGAAGAAAAAAATTGGGAGCTCATGGTTTCCCAGCTGTCAAATGCTAAATACTATCCAGGGGTTATTGACTATCTGATTAGAACGAAATGGAGCTGAAATGGAATTGATTCAGAAATAAACAATACATCTATTTAGGGTGATGGCCACAGAAAGTTAAGTGGTGAAAGAGTTTCCAGTCAATTTGTCAGGGGTTTCTACTGCAGTTGCTCATATATATTCAGTATCTTTCAAAATATACCTTCTCTTGACTCTGTACAAAAATGCAGCTTCCTACTTAATCTTTCTGAAATTGAAAACGGCCTTGTATACATCACAGAAAGTCACTCATCTTACATCCAGCAAGGACTTGACTCACAGCAAGGAAAATAGCATTAACCTTAAAAGCTAATTTGTTTGCTTTCTCTGCACCTCTTGGTCTACTGGTTAGGATGGCATTTTCTTGCTCTGTGAACCTTCAGTTCACTTGCCCTCACATATTCGATTTTTATTCCCTGTAAACAATCTGAAAGAATAGGGGGGATTTATGGGTCCATGAAAGACACCTCTTCCTTACAAGAAGTGTTCCTCCTTCCTTGTATGGAAAACAGCTTTTCTTGGATTGCCTGTACAAGACTCCAGGGTCCTCTTTCCTCTGTTCACAGCAGGGTTATGACTTTATAGCCTCCTTATGCTGCTGTGGTAGCCCTTGTGCCAACACCCTGAAACTCCTCAATGGAGGGAGAAGCCAAGCCAGCTCACAAATCCCACAGGAAAATGGCTTCACCAAAGTGTGTTTTCAGCTGTGTTAGCCCCATGATGTGGTTGGCTGCATGGCTGGACAGGGACAGGAGCCACAGCCTCATCTTTTTCCACATGGCAGAGCTCAAGCCATTTAAGTAACTACAGCTCAAGATGTTTGGAAGCATCACTTCTCCCTCAGTTTTTTGGTGGTGTAGGTATAGTGTAGGTACAATGAACTTCATTTAATACCAACAACTCCTACTGCCCTTGGTTTTCCTTACCTGATTTGATCATGAGCAGGTCTCCTGCTTTAAGCTTTGCATCTATCAAGCTGTGGTTGGCCAGTTAAAGGAGACAAAGGTCTTTAGGCAGGGATTTCTTAGCTTTCCATGGCCATTTATATATTTATTTTTAAGTTGATTGATATTCTCATCTGCTGGCCCATAAGCTCTTGGGTTTAGTTTATGCTAATGACTGACAAGTTTAGCAATTCATCAAGACTAAGAACAGACTGTATTTGGTGAAGAGTTCTGCTAACAATCTGTATTAGTCTCTCACTGTCTGTTTTCTTTTGGGTTGAGAAGAATTGAAAAAATTATGCTTAAAATCTTAGCATACCCCAGTAGTTTAGAAAGGGCTCTGTGCTGTTAGAATTTTCTTCCAGAAAAATGCAATGGGAAAAATGTTGCATTTTGCCTTGTATACCTTGAACTCTAGGCATGTGGTTTGAGTGAAAAATAGCAATCTCATAAACAATGGCTATATCTAGTTTTATCCATAAACAGATTAATTACAAAAATTAAATCAAGCAGAATTTTGATAAAACTCACTTTAAAAAGTGTATCATAGCAGACAGCTAGCTGGGTGATCCACTGGGGAATTACAAAACAAATACAAGATATCTGGAGGCAGTGGAATCAAAAACAGAAGTGAAGCCTTGGCTTTGCCACATTTTGCAGCATCAAGAAGGTTAAGATAAGTTTAGAGAGTGACATGAAAATGGCAGCAGAGGATTATTTTTATCTAACATGGGGAATTGTATGGATATTTACCACCTAAAAGATAGAATAAATCAATTTCAAACTACAAAGGATTTTCATTTTGCAGGAAGGTTAATTAACTCCTGGAAAAATTTGTTCAGTTCTATGATGTGATCATTATGTCTTGATGTTTTTACATGAAAAGATTTCTAAAATATATGTAATTAAATAAAAGTTATAAGCTCTTAAGTAGAACCACTTGATTAAATTTTATGACTTGCATAAATCAGGCTACAGAATCATCAGGGTGGATGTCAGCCTTGCAGTTTTACAGCCTAAACTTAAGACATAAGGTCTGAATGAACTGACTTCTTTTAATCCTAAAAATTTTTCCCATGAATATTCTTAGGTCAGAGATTGTCATAAATGGAGTCTCAGCATAGAACAGAAAAGAAAGAAATGTTTATTTCTGGGGTGACTCAGAAGCTAAGCTAATAGGAGGATGACAGGGAATGATGAATTTTCTCCAAATGAAAGAAGCAAGGGTCTAAGGGTGTTAGAGGCCTCAGTCTTCTTTCAGGTGCCTCCACATCATCCTGCACAGGGATCTTCTGCTGAGTGCAGGAGCTCTGGATGTACCCTGGGAGCAGCAAGCTGGTTCCCTCCTGCACTCACTGACTGATAGCCACGTTGGAGTTTTAAACTCCCTGTGTGTGAGCTTCTCCTTTCCAGTGCCTCTCCTGCTCTGTGCACTGGGAATTGCAAGGGGAGGCAAGTTTGGGGTTGGCTGAGCAGGATCAGCGTGCTGCAAGACCTGGAACAAGAAGGATCTGAAAAGGGGGGGATTCATGCTCAGAAAGTATCACCTCAAGTTGGAAAAGCACAAGGCAGAGTGAGGGAGTGGAGGACTCATCTATTAGTTTTACATGCCAAGGGCAAATGTTGGCTCTCCCAGTGAGACAGGGCTCAGCACACTTTCCCTTATCTGTATTTTCCTGTTAGTTTCAAAAATGGAAGTTACATTATTAAATGTTAAACTTGAGCCAAAAGTCCTGTAGCTAATAAACTGCTTGCACTTGAGACACAGGTACATTAAAACACTTTTAAGAAACCCAAATTGTTTAATTGGGCCTTAAAATGAGTTTCAGGCATTTTGTGCCTTACAAAAACCTCTTCTACTTACAAAGCAGTTTAAAAAGGTTTCCTCATAAATGTGAATATGTTATTTTACTTTTAACAAGAAAACTCCTGGTACCATGCAGTGACTTTTTAAGCACTATTCTCTCTGAAGGACTTTGCTGGATGTAAATGAAAGAAAAGGGAGCTTTTCCAAACTGGAGAAAAAGATCACTTTTGAATTCCAGGTATTTTAATCTTTCTGTTTTGCTTGCTTTTCATCTATGCTTAATAATATGAGAAAGGATTTCTATAATGTGGTTGCTATGGTAAAAGCAGACCTATGTCCCATCACATAAACCTTGAACCGTGATTAACTGTTTAACGTTAAAGGAGCAAAGAAAGGTGTGAATAGCATGTTAACACTTTCAGAACAAGCAACTTTCATCCCAGCCTTCCTAAGGCAGAGATTTTTCCCTTTCATTAGGCAGATTTAGGGCTGCTCCTCAATGCACCTCAGGTAGCCAGATAGATACTAACAAAGATTTTCAGGCTATCTTGCTGAACACATAAATTCATGCATTTGAGGGATGGGGACAGATTGGTCTGGCATGTTTAGCATAGGTTACTCAGTTTAAATGAAGGAAAAAAAAATTGTCCATGTTGGAATGATTGCTTCTCTCAAGGCACCAAGCTAGACTTCAAATGCTGGAGAATTTATTATTTTCCTTAGAAAGAAAAAAACCCACCAAACCCCAAAAAACCTGGACAACCCCCACTAACACTAAATCAAACAACCAAAAGAGCCCCTATTATGCTGTTTAATTAACACAAGAGGTAAAGGAATGAAAGCACAAAGTTTTTTTTTTACAGTACGTGCTGCCTGTTGGTCTTTTGAGGCCTCAGTTACTGAGCCTTGTAACCTAGAGCACAGAGCAGCTCTCTCTCTTCCTGTCCTTTCTGGTCACTTTTGTTTTTCCTTTTTATTTTTTTTTTTTCCTTTTTTAATGTATTCTGACCTGCAAGGAATATTAGTACAGTGAGAACACACTGGGACTTTGTTGCAGTGGATGGCTCTGCACTATGCAAAAATGATGGGCTCTGCCCTTGGATGCCTATACATCAGGGACAGTAATCGATCTTAGTGAACAAAATAAATCACTGGTGTCAGCTGCAGCATCAGGGTGCTGACAGCTGATTTGTTGTAGTTGGGGGTTTTGTTGGTTTGTTTCTAATAAGTATATTGAATTTATTTAAGCAAAGCCAGCTAATGGTCTGAGGAGAATAATTTATTCAAGTTTTTCAGATGTTATAGATCAGCGCTGCCCCACAGATTGCAATGAGGTGACGTAAATTCCAGCTAGC